>NC_084612.1:77476600-77494100 GCF_033978795.1 Nerophis ophidion
GTAGCTGAGATAGGCGCCAGCGCCCCCCCGCGACCCCAAAAGGGAATAAGCGGTAGAAAATGGATGGATGGATATATATATATATATATATATATATATATATATATATATATATATATATATATATATACACATAATCCGTTCATGAATGGGTATATCCGTCCATCCACCGTGTTCAATGGAGAAGTCTGATCTACAAAATTTGCAGGCAACACACCCCCTCCCCTTTGAGCTGTTCAGGATGAAATGATTTTTTTTTTCCAATCATTTTGGAACTTGCAACATACTTCTTCTTCTTACTCGCCGTCACCATGTCTCATCTTTGTTCTTCTGCTTCGTCTCTTTTATGTTTTTGGACATTACTACTTGCCGTAGTTTTGAAACAATGCGTGATGGGAATCCGGATGTTGTGTGTCAGTGTATTGACGTGCCGGCTGGAGAAAACACACGCTGAGATATAGCTCCGTGCCTTCCTACTTTTTATGGGTTATGGATAAACCTGTGGATAATGGAGACATATATAATAGTCTCCTTTTCAGGTGAGAGAGGACGTGCCTTTAAGGCCCGCCCCCAATATAGTTGTCCGGGTGGAAATCAGGAGAAATTCAGGATAATGGTTGCCCTGGGAGCATTTCGGGAGGGGCACTGAAATTCGGGAGTCTCCCGGGAAAATCGGGAGTGTTGGCAAGCAGACTTATTTTTTTGCATTATTTTGACTTAGTCTCCAAAAGCGTAAACCAACATCAAACTCCGTCCTGTCCTACGAGGAACGGCAACAAAACCACAATGCACGCGGCCATGTGACACAAAACAGTCCAATTTAATTCAGCCTTTAAAGAGACAAGAATATTCACAATTTGTCTTCATGTTAAAAAAAAAAAAAAAAAAGCTACTGTAAATCAGAATAAATCACCAGCTTCCAGGTAACATGTGCATCAATCCTAAGGATAAAACAAGTACAACAAAAATATCCAAATATGTTCAAAACACGTTGACAATAAAAATCATTTTTCTTCCATAAATAACTATGATAGTAGATAAATAAAACATCAACACACACCGTTCTATCTACAGTTGTTTCACTGGCCTCGGTCCCTGGGAGAGAAACACTTTGTATCAAAAATGATGTGCAAAAAAAAAAAAAAAAGAAAAAAAGTTTGTTTTCTTCAAGTCCGTCTCCTAGATACAAACCCTGTTTCCATATGAGTTGGGAAATTGTGTTAGATGTAAATATAAACAGAATACAATGATTTGCAAATCTTTTTCAAGCCATATTCAGTTGAATATGCTACAAAGACAACATATTTGATGTTAAAACTCATAAACTTTATTTTTTCTCGCAAATAACAATTAACTTAGAATTTGATGCCAGCAACACGTGCCAAAGTAGTTGGGAAAGGGCATGTTCACCACTGTGTTACATCACCTTTATTTTAAAAACACTCAATAAACGTTTCGGAACTGAGGAAACTAATTGTTGAAGCTTTGAAAGTGGAATTCTTTCCCATTCTTGTTTTATGTAGAGCTTCAGTCCTTCAACAGTCCGGGGTCTCCGCTGTCGTATTTTACGCTTCATAATGCGCCACACATTTTCCATGGGAGACAGGTCTGGACTGGGAAAGTACCCGCACTCTTTATTTATGAAGCCACGCTGTTGTAACACGTGCTGAAAGCGGCTTTGCATTGTCTTGCTGAAATAAGCAGGGGCGTCCATGAAAAAGATGGAGCTTAGATGGCAGCATATGTTGTTCCAAAAGCTGTATGTACCTTTCAGCATTAATGGTGCCATCACAGATGTGTAAGTTACCCATGCCTTGGGCACTAATGCACCCCCATACCATCACACATGCTGGCTTTTGAACTTTGCGTCGAAAACAGTCTGGATGGTTCGCTTCCCCTTTGGTCCGGGTGACACGATGACATATATTTCCAAAAACAATTTGAAATGTGGACTCGTCAGACTACAGAACACTTTTCCACTATGCATCAGTCCATCTTAGATGATCTCGGGCCCAGAAAAGCCGGCGCCGTTTCTGGATGTTGTTGATAAATGGCTTTGGCTTTGCAAAGTAGAGCTTTAACTTGCACTTACAGATGTAGCGACCAACTGTATTTAGTGACAGTGGTTTTCTGAAGTGTTCCTGAGCCCATGTGGTGATATCCTTTAGAGATTGATGTCGGTTTTTGATACAGTGCCGTCTGAGGGATGGAAGGTCACGGCCATTCAATGTTGGTTACCAGCCATGCCGCTTACGTGGAGTGATTTCTCCAGATTCTCTGAACCTTTTGATGATATTATGGAGCGTAGATGTTGAAATCCCTAAATTTCTTGCAATTGCACTTTGAGAAAGGTTGTTCTTAAACTGTTTGACTATTTGCTCACGCAGTTGTGGACAAAGGGGTGTACCTCGCCCCATCCTTTCTTGTGAAAGACTGAGCATTTTTTGGGACAAAAAAATCATGGCACCCACCTGTTCCCAATTAGCCTGCACACCTGTGGGATGTTCCAAATAAGTGTTTGATGAGCATTCCTCCAACTTTATCAGTATTTATTGCCACCTTTCCCAACTTCTTTGTCACGTGTTGCTGGCATCAAATTTAAAGTTAATGTTATTTGCAAAAAAGAAAAAGGTTTATGAGTTTGAACATCAAATATGTTGTCTTTGTAGCATATTCAACTGAATATGGCTTGAAAAGGATTTGCAAATCATTGTATTCTGTTTATATTTACATCTAACACAATTTCCCAACTCATATAGAAACAGGGTTTGTAATATTCAAAGACTCGTTGACTGGATGGATAGCTAGCGCCTCCAACACTGAGACTGAGGTATTATTGCACTTGATCCTCCGGTGTAGACCCGGCACTGTGGGCACAGGTCCACGTGATCACGGTCCATGCAGCAGTTTAGACCAGCTTGAGTCTTGAGGCGTGTCTTTTTTTTGTTTGTTTTCCAGTCAGTAAACACGCGGGCAGGTACTTGTGTAAACAAGCGACAGCCTGCAGGAAGAGGGCGCCGTGGAGAGATACACATGTGCTCGAGGCAGAGTTCCTCGTTATACTCCTGTATGACGGGGGGACTGGTCGTCTAACAACGGTTCCCCGTGGCGACGCGAGTCCGACGCATCGTGACATCTAAACATTGTCCTGTAAAATGTCGTCTCTGAGAGTAACGAGCGTCAGTGCTTCAAACCACTTTGGCCTTTCCCCTTTCTACATTAGTGTCGTAGCAGTGCTGTACAGTGACCCGCACATAAAGCTATCATTGGAGGTGACGGACTGCAGTCACACACACACACACACACACACACACACACACACACACACACACACACACACACACACACACACACACACACGCACACACACACACACACACACACACACACACACACACACACACACACACACACACACACACACACACACACACACCTAAATCAAAACAAAGTTCAGCCAATTTCCTTCCACTTTTGTCGCAAGACCAACGACGTCTTTCACACAGACAGCTCACACAATTGCCGCCTTTTCTTCATCCGCCTTTGCTTTTTTAATCAGTTGCTGGCAAGCACATTCTCCGACTCCGGGGTTGGGGGGGTGTCAGAATGATTGTATGTAAGTTACCGTATTTCATTGAATTGCCGCCCGGGCGCTAATTAATTTAAAAACTCTTCTCACTCCGGCGTTTACCAAAGGCATGCGGTAAATTTAGGCCTGCGCTTATAAATTTAAGTGTGATGTAAGGATACCATCATGAAAAGCAGATTTAATTAAAAAAGTGTTATTATGGTCTTACTTTTACTTATAAATGAAGTCCATGCGGAGCTCCTTCTGATCAAAAGCATCGATAAGTTGTTTATAGAAGTCTTCCTTATCTTTCTTCAGTTTTAAAAGTCTCTCCGTCTCGATGGAGATATTCCTTTATTACCTCCTGCTTCGATTGAAAGTCCAGTTTAGAAAACGGTTTTATTTTAGATATGTAATCCTCCATGTTAAAAGTGCAAGCGAGGGGAAAAAATAAACGATCGCTGCTCACTCTAACTGCTTTTTGTCACTTCTTCTGCAGCCGAGTAGTCGCAAGAAGGATCACTAGCGCCCTCTACCACCAGGAGGCGGGAGTCATTTAATGACTCATATTTGACACACGCAGCTACGGTATATTAACAAAACATAGCTGCTTACTGTTCTTTTTAGCATATTCAATAGCTTGGACCTTAAATCCTACTGAATAGCTTTTAATCTTCTTCTCTTTATGCGATTTCAAATGATTGAAATCAGCCTCCTCCATTTTGAAAATGATGACAGGTGAAGTGTCACTCGTGACGTGACGAGTTTGACCCGGCGGAAATTCTAGACATGCGCTAATAAAAATAATATTTTGCCAAACGAGTTTGACCCGGCGTTAATCCTGAGTCGCTGGTAATACTAAGCATGCGTTAATTATTTCGCGAAACGAGTTTGACCCGGCAGTAATTCTAGGCAGGCACATACTATATACCTGGCGGAAATTCAAGGAAATACGGTATCACAAAACTTTCTGTTTCCATAAGTTCCCGGCAAGATGAAAAAAGCTGTCTTTGATCTTATCAAGCAAAAGGCTTGTAAAACTCCACTGTGGATGATGGGAAGCGACATGAAGGTGTCAGTTTCTCTGATCTATTGTGATCCACAGGAATATCTTGTCTTGACCCGAGATCTACAAAGCAGAGAGGAAGCAGGACCTGACGCAAGATCCAGGCTGTTTTGTGACCAAGGATCTTCTCACCCTATCTTTAAGGGAGAGCCTCGTCACCCGACGGAGGAAACTCATTTCTGCCCGATCTTGTCCTTTCGGTCATAACCCAAAGCTCATGACCATAGGTGAGGATGAGGACATAGATCGACTGGTAAATTGAGAGCTTTGCCTTCCGGCTCAGCTACTTCTTCACCACAACGGATCGATGCAGTGTCCGTGTTACTGCAGACCGATCCGCCTGTCGATCTCACAATCCACTCTTCCCTCACTCGTGAACAAGACCCAGAGGGGCCTGAACTACTCCACTTGGGGAAAAATCTCCTCCACAACCCGGAGATGGCACTCCACCTTTTTACGGGTGAGAACCATGGACCCGGACATGAAAGTGTTGATTTTCATCCCAGTCGCTTCACACTCAGCTGTTAACCAATCCAGTGAGAGCTGAAGATCCTGGCCGGATGAAGCTAGAAGGACCACATCATCCGCCAAAAGCAGAGACCTAATCCTGCAGCCACCAAACCGGCAACACGAGATATGTTAGTAATATATAGTCGATAAAAACGCATCAATTCGATTAGTCCAGGCGGTATAGCTCGGTTGGTAGAGTGGCCGTGTCAGTAACTTGAGGGCTCCAGGTTCGATTCCCACTTCTGCCATCCTAGTCAGTGCCGTTGTGTCCTTGGGCAAGACACTTTGCCCACCTGCTCCCAGTGCCACCCACACTGCTTTAAATGTAACTTAGATATTGGGTGTCACTATGTAAAGCGCTTTGAGTCACTAGAGAAAAAGTGCTATATAAATAGAACTCACTAATTCACTTCATTTTCTATTCCGCTCCTTAAGATACGCCCAGCATGCATTTTAAAATGATAAACAGATGTTGCTGAATAGACAATATGTCCAATTACTTTATTATTATTATTTTTGTTTCGGACAGTCAAATATGAAGGACCGAGGATTCTGTCTTTGCAGCGTTGACACTGATCCTGTTTGCACGGGCGTTTCAGAAATGCTAAATAAAGACGCTAATTTAGGCGCCGCAATCACTTGCTCGTTTAGAAAATCAGGCTGCGTGTGCTAAATATTTATGTTTGCATTTTCACTTCCCAGTATCGTGGCCGTTCCGACGATCCACATATATTTTGCATATTAATGAAGACAGATTACGTTAAGTAGATCGGCTTTGCGTGCGCTTTCAAGTTTGCACGTGATTTAGTACACGCACTGTTATGATCCGCAACCCGGATCATATTCTGTTTACATTGTCTAAGTCACTTGTGTTTTCAGCACCTCTTGATTTTGTTTGTCTCAGTTGCCATGACGGCAAATTACATTCACCTGCCTCTGGTTAGTTCTCGGGACGCGAACCTGTTATGCCTTGGCCTCACTCGGTCTGGCTTCCTAGTTTGTTTTCGTACAAGTGACGACGTCTGTTTCCTGCTCGCTACCTGCTAGCTTCCACGCTAGGCTCTTTATGTTCTAGCTCCCATGCTAGCTCTTTTAGTGTTTTGCCTTAAGTGCTATGAGCACGTTTTCCTTTGTTTAAGTCTGATTTATTTCTAAATAAATCATTTGTTCCTACCTTCACGCTGTGTCCAAAACCTGTCTGCATTCCTAGAAAAACGAATTCCGCACCACGATGCGACCCGGTCGTTACAGTGGTGCGGAATCCATGGCAACTGAGACAAACAAAATCAAGAGGTGCTGAAAACACAAGTGACTTAGACAACGTAAACAGAATATGATCCGGGTAGCGGGTCATAACACGCACACCTTCAGTAAATCAGGCCCGTACTGTAAAAGAAAACACACCTTGTTTCGTTTCGTTCATATTTACCTGACAAATACACCACCTGGTGGGGGTCGTTAATAATCAGTCCCTGTGAGTCATACCGGCTGTAACTTTACGGTGTTTGGTCGAATTGCAAAGAAGTTTGGCACACTTTTTCAGGGGAATGACAAGCACATGTGTGGGAAATTTGAGCGAGATTGTTTGAAAAAGACGGTCGCAATAAACAAAAACATCTTTGGGCGCAACTTTGTCCGCAAGTCATTGAGCGTTAATCCAATGATGATACAACTTTTCTATGAAATGAATCGGCGTTACACAACTTGACTTTCGTAAGGACCCAGTGAGAAGGAGTCAAGGTAAATGTGCACCTGTGTTGAACATTATTGTCCTAATAATTGTGAACGGTGACAAAAGGTGATAGAAATATATTTGCTCCGCATGCTTCCAAAAGACAAGTCTTTGACAGTCTTGGACACGGATGTGTTGGACAGTGAAATGTGCGTCCGTGCGGTCAGACGGTGGTGACGGTCAGCAGGGGGCTGGCACAGATCATTGGGTGGTCCTGGCTGTCCAGCCTGGTCCCGTGAGTCAGCAGCTCCTCCACGGTCGTCCAATCGTCCAACATCTTCCGATTCCTCAGCCGACTCAGCTTCCTCTGACTCAGCTCCAGGACCGTACTGCACCGTCCTTCTGTGGAAGCGCCACCTGCTCGGCCGTCCGGCCCGCCTCGCTCGGCGGCGGGGGCGCCACCCCTGCTGGAGACCTCGCGCACACCCCCTCCTCTTGCCTGCTGCTGCTTCTGCTCGCGGGCGAGCAGGAAGTGTTCCCTTCTCTCCGTTCGGCTCCAGTATCGACCTAGCAGCATGTCCGTGTTGGTCTCGTCGTCCGTGCTCATCCCGCTGCGCTCGTCAGCCAGCTGAGAGGCCCGGTCCCTCAGGAACTGGTTCCTGGAGATCCGAGAAGTCATGTTGGCTTTAGAGCAAGGGTTCATTTTGGTGTGTAGCCCGGAGGAAGGGTTAGGGCTTGGCTGTGCATCCAATTGTTCTTTATTTGCATCCAGACCAATGATAGAGCCAGTCCCTGTGTGGCCCTCCAGGGTGCTGTAAAGACCTCGACATCCTCCGCCACACTGCGACTGGCGGATGGCGGGTTTAGGCCATGTGTCGTTGACGTCCCCCGGCTGGACAGGTTGCATCACGCTCTGCAGGTGCTGTTGCTCTCTGCTCCGGCTCCTTTGCATCTCCTGCTGTCTCTCTCGGTCCACTTCCTCCTGAATCTGCGCTTCCCTCTCTAGAGTCTCCATTTGCCTGTTCTGTTCCAGTTCCATTTCTTGGTCCCGTTCCGCCACCACCGGGTCGGTGATCAACCCCATTTGTTGCGCGTGCCACCAGTCGTGGTGAGTGAGCTGGCCGTTCGGGTTGCTATTGTAGCAGGGACCCCTGATATGACCCAAGGGGTGCTGTTGTGGTGACAGGTCTGCTGGGTGTGAAACCATCTCGTCTGCTACCAGCTCTGTCTCCTCCGGTAGGCCCGGTTGCAAGACGCTATGTGGCGTGACCCCCCCACAGTGGTGCAGGGTGGCTGCGCAGTAGGAGGGGGACGCCGGATGACTGGCCCGGCGCCGGTATTCCTGCGTTGGTGGACGATGGTGCAGCGTACGGCTTCTCCTCAGCATTCCAACGGAGCTGGAGCCTTGATGGTGCTGCTGCATAGGTGCTAGAGGCCTCCGGTGGCTGGAGGGGGTACTGCAGGTGGAGAGGGCTGGGACGCTCATTCGTGACGCCGGTGCGTGCGCGTGGGAGGGGTTAAAGAGGGCGCCGCTGCTTGAGCTGTGACGGTTCAGACAGGGCCGATCCGTTTTGTGGAACTGGACTGATGACACCCTGGAAACAAATGAATGCACAAAGTCAGAACTCATAGGAGGAACTATTCTATCCATCCATCCATCCATCCATCTTCTTCCGCTTATCCGAGGTCGGGTCGCGGGTGCAGCAGCCTAAGCAGGGAAGCCCAGACTTCCCTCTCCCCAGCCACTTTGTCTAGCTCCTCCCGGGGGATCCCGAGGCGTTCCCAGGCCAGCCGGGAGACATAGTCTTCCCAACGTGTCCTGGGTCTTCCCCGTGGCCTCCTACCGGTTGGAAGTGCCCTAAACACCTCCCTAGGGAGGCGTTCGGGTGGCATCCTGACCAGATGCCCGAACCACCTCATTTGGCTCCTCTCGATGTGGAGGAGCAGCGGCTTTACTTTGAGTTCCTCCCGGATGGCAGAGCTTCTCACCCTATCTCTAAGGGAGAGACCCGCCACACGGCGGATGAAACTCATTTGGGCCGCTTGTACCCGTGATCTAATCCTTTCAGTCATAAGCCAAAGCTCATGACCATAGTTGAGGATGGGAACGTAGATCGACCGGTAAATTGAGAGCTTTGCCTTCCGGCTCAGCTCCTTCTTCACCACAACAGATCGGTACAACGTCCGCATTACTGAAGACGCCGCACCGATCCGCCTGTCGATCTCACGATCCACTCTTCCCTCACTCGTGAACAAGAGTCCTAGGTATTTGAACTCCTCCACTTGGGGCAGGGTCTCCTCCCCAACCTGGAGATGGCACTCCACCCTTTTCCGGGAGAGAACCATGGACTCGGATTTGGAGGTGCTGATTCTCATTCTAGGAACATTCAAGGAACAATTCTACAAGGTGACTAATAGCCTCGTGATAACGTCACAAAATTGACCCTGAATTTCATTATTTCATTATTTTTAAACCAACAGCAACAAATGGATAACTGAAACTATTCATCCTCACCCGCGTATAAAAAGTCATTAGAAGATGTCCCAAGAAAATGTCAGCAGTAAGTTGATATTTTTTTTTACTTATAATACTTGAAATCTTTTAATAACTTCAGAGCTACCTATTGATTCATGTTTTTTTAAATATTATTTTCTATTGTATTTTATGTGTTTTATTGACTGATAAAACCTGTTCGCGAGCCTGACCCGGCCCTCGGGCCTTACGTTTGACACCCCTGCTCTAGAGCATTGAGTTCGGCATCTGTGCTCTTCCGTGTTTTTATTCGTACCATTGATCGGAATAGAAATCTGCCACTGTGATAAACACGATTGAATCTCACATAGGTCTGATTTTATTCAGTCCTTCCTGTTTCTCTGCATCTGTTGTTGGTTTGCGGCGTCGTCCTGTTTGTTCATTATTTCTATTTCACCAAACATGCAGAACGAAAACCTGACGTGAAGCAGATATCTCTAGCTGAGTAGTGTTGTTCTTTTCAGCCTCGTGAGTGAGACATCGTTTGCAATTTTTTTTATCTGCGGAATCCTTGGCTGTTTCCATGGAAACAAGCTCAGTATTAGGTGACCCACATTGGCTTTGAATAAATCCATTTTTGTCCGCAACTGATGATCTGCTTTGCTTTGGTAGACAAGGACACAATTCGATCTTGAGTCACATACCTGAACAGGCCCCCTGTTGGGATGTCCAACACGGGCCCCGTGGTTTCCTCCATGCCCAACTGCAAGCGCTGACACGGCGGCTGCATACTCAGCGTCTCCGGAATGGCCTCCAGCAGCTCGCGGTGGCTCATTGGGCAGCTGTCGCGCCGCTCCCTCCTCTCGCACGTTTCTCCCTGATGCTGCAGCCGAGCGTTGTACAGCCGCATCCGTTTCTCCAGCATCCTCTGGAAGTGGCGGAACTCCCCGGTGCTGACGCTGTAGAAGCCAGAGTCGCTGAGCTCCGAGGAGATGAAGGACTCGGAGGAAGGGGAGCCCCCGCCTCCGAAGGCTCCGCAGCCCCCGTGGCCCGGGGCTCCGTGGGGATGGCAGTCCTCAAGCCCCGCCTCCTCGGTCTCCATGCCCGAGAGGTCGCCTTGGTGGAGGGAACCATCGGTCCAGCCCAGACCGCTGTCCAGCTCGTGGTGGAGGGGCAGGAAGCCCAGAGGCTTCTCCAGCATGAAGTCGTCATCGTCCGTCTGCCACAGGAAGCAAGGTTGACATGCAGAATAATCCGCATTACCGCATAAACACGTATGACGATTGGCAACAAAATGTATTTTCTGTACACTAAGCCCCTACTTATTTCCTGAGCTTTCAACCCTGCAGTTTATACAAGGTGAGGCTAATCTATGGATTTATCGTCGGGACTTGCAGGTTGTTTAACATCGGTGCCCTTAATCCGCCACCGGGGTAAAACTCGGATTCTGTTACGGCTAGGACTCCTGCCAACGCCGTTTATCCGTCTGTGCGCTCCTCGGGACACGCCCGCGACCGCGTATATCCAGGGACACGCCGTGCGCGTCGCCGCCCTGCAGCAGCCACCAGGTGCGATCATTTTCCAGCAATCAACACACCTGTCCTTAATGAGCGATCTGCCTTCTTAAGCCTGGACTACCTGCCATCGCTCGCTAGTCTTCCGTACATGAGTAAGCATCCTGTATCTAGTTACATCCCGCGTACTCGCTCTTCCCCTGCGACTCACGTGTTGTGTCTGATGTTCCTGTTGTCTTCCCGCAGCGCTCCTCGTGTTCTCCTGTGATCCCCTGTTGTTCCCCTTGCCTCCCGGACTGCCCTTTTGGATTCTCAACCTCCCGCTTGGACACGTTTCTCTCGACGCCTCTCGTTCGCCCTGGATCCTCTGCCTGCCCCATGGACTTCTGTGTTCTTTCGTCTCTTCACAACATTTGGTAACACAAACCTCAGCTAAATACTTCACATAGTCTGTCACCCATTCCCTTTTGGATCTAGTTCACACTCCATTTCCTTAGTTTATTTTCTATTGTTTGATTTTACATATATATATATTTATATAAAATAAATATTTGGACATTACTGCCACCTGGTGTCAGTCTACCGTCATCTCCCCTTGTTTAAACCATAACAGATTCACCAGCACGCAGCTCCCACGTGGCCTCGTTACCTGGCTGTGGTAGCCTTTGGGCTCGTCCGGACCGACGTTGCAACATCCCATCAGGCAGCTCTGCTCCTTAGCTCGATGGCCGCTCACTTCCGCATCCTGGTTCAGCCACAATGCGGCAGAGTGGACATGGGAAGGAGTGCAGGGTTTCTGTTAGACGTGTGCACAGAACGAAGGCGGTGGCCTGCAAGCCTCACCTGATGGTTGATGTCCACGGTGTCTCTCTGGGAGCCGGAGATGTAGCCGTAGTGTCCTCCGTCGCAGTGATCTTGTGGCAGGGACAAGTGGTTGTAATAATGCCTGGAAGGAGCAAGCACAGCAGTTTTGTAGACATCTTAATTAGGGGTGTGACTCTTTGGGGAAGAGATCTTGTCCCCAAGTGGAGGAGTTCAAGTACCTCGGAGTCTTGTTCACGAGGGAGGGAAGAGTGGATGGTGAGATGGACAGGCGGATCAGTGCGGCGTCTTCAGTAATGCGGATGCTTTATCGATCCGTTGTGGTAAAGAAGGAGGTGAGCCGGACGGCAAAGCTCTCAATTTACCGGTCGATCTACGTTCCCATCATCACCTATGGTCATGATCTTTGGGTTATGACCGGAAGGACAAGATCACGGGTACAAGCGGCCCAAATGAGTTTCCTCCCTTAGAGATAGGGTGAGAAGCTCTGTCATCCGGGAGGAGCTCAAAGTAAAGCCGCTGCTCCTCCACATGGAGAGGAGCTAAATGAGGTGGTTCGGGCATCTGGTCAGGATGCCACCTAGACGCCACCCTAGGGAGGTGTTTAAGGCACGCCCAATCGGTAGGAGGCCACAGGGAGGACCCAGGAGACGTTGGGAAGACTATGTCTCCCGGCTGGCCTGGGAACACCTCGGGATCCCCCGGGAGGAGCTGGACCAAGTGGCTGGGGAGAGGGAAGTCTGGGCTTCCCTGCTTAGGCTGCTGCCCCCGCGACCCGACCTCGCATAAGCGGAAGTAAATAAATGGAGGGAATCTTTGGGCACCCAACAATTTGATCTGATTCCGATTCCTGGGGTGACAATTTGATTCAGAATCGATTCTCGATTCAATGCGATTTTCTCAATGTACTATTTGGTATTGTACTGTAAATTCCAAACCATAAGCTGATGCATTTTTCCTTTGCTTTGAACCCGGCGGCTAATAAACCAGTGCGGCTAATTTATAGATTTTTCTTTGCTTATGTTCATAATGTTTTGTGCTCAATTTCTTTCATCAGACAGGCCCTGCACTCTTCAGCATCTACATGCTGCCGCTAGGTGACATCATACACAAATACGGTATTAGCTTTCACTGTTATGCTGATGACACCCAACTGTACATGCCCCTAAAGCTGACCAACACGCCGGATTGTAGTCAGCTGGAGGCGTGTCTTAATGAAATTAAACAATGGATGTCCGCTAACTTTTTGCAACTCAACGCCAAAAAAACGGAAATGCTGATTATCGGTCCTGCTAGACACCGAACTCTATTTAATAATACAACTCTAACATTTGACAACCAAACAATTAAACAAGGCGACACGGTAAAGAATCTGGGTATTATCTTCGACCCAACTCTCTCCTTTGAGGCACACATTAAAAGCGTTACTAAAACGGCCTTCTTTCATCTCCGTAACATCGCTAAAATTCGCTCCATTCTGTCCACTAAAGACGCTGAGATCATTATCCATGCGTTTGTTACGTCTCGCCTCGACTACTGTAACGTATTATTTTCGGGTCTCCCCATGTCTAGCATTAAAAGATTACAGTTGGTACAAAATGCGGCTGCTAGACTTTTGACAAGAACAAGAAAGTTTGATCACATTACGCCTGTACTGGCTCACCTGCACTGGCTTCCTGTGCACTTAAGATGTGACTTTAAGGTTTTACTACTTACGTATAAAATACTACACGGTCTAGCTCCATCTTATCTTGCCGATTGTATTGTACCATATGTCCCGGCAAGAAATCTGCGTTCAAAGGACTCCGGCTTATTAGTGATTCCCAAAGCCCAAAAAAAGTCTGCGGGCTATAGAGCATTTTCCGTTCGGGCTCCAGTACTCTGGAATGCCCTCCCGGTAACAGTTCGCGATGCCACCTCAGTAGAAGCATTTAAGTCTCACCTTAAAACTCATTTGTATACTCTAGCCTTTAAATAGACTCCCTTTTTAGACCAGTTGATCTGCCGTTTCTTTTCTTTTTCTTCTATGTCCCTCTGTGTATCGGCTGGGGACATCTCTGCGCTGCTGGTCCGCTACCCTTGGGATGGTTTCCTGCTGGCTCCGCTGTGAACGGGACTCTCGCTGCTGTGTTTGGACTGGACTCTCGCGACTGTGTTGTATCCATTGTGGATTGAACTTTCACAGTATCATGTTAGACCTGCTCGACATCCATTGCTTTCCTCCTCTCTAAGGTTCTCATAGTCATCATTGTCACCGACGTCCCACTGGGTCATTATTGTCACCAATGTCCCACTGGGTGTGAGTTTTCCTTGCCCTTATGTGGGCCTACCGAGGATGTCGTGGTGGTTTGTGCAGCCCTTTGAGACACTAGTGATTTAGGCTATATAAGTAAACATTGATTGATTGATTGAAGAAGAGACACTGAAATGTTGTGTTCTTGTTTCTGCTCCGGCACCGTCTTTTGGACGAGTTCGCTCACCACAGGTGTTGCGAGTTGAAAATGTACTTCCTGTTTTGATGCCTTAAACCAAAAGTGAAACCGTCCTCAAAAGGATTCTTCATTCATCACTCCAAGCAACGTCTATAAGTTTTACAATGTAACTAAAATAAATCATACTTACTAAACCGTTCCATGTGTGATGTGTGCAGGAGTGTTTTCAAGCATATTTGTACATGCTATCATAGTGAAATGAAGCTAGCGTCGTTAGCATTAGCCAATACGCCAACACGTTTACAAGTGACTGTGTTAGTATTATTAACTTACAATGGCATTTTTCTTGTATTGTTTCTGCAGTTAGTGGGTTCATGACCACGACCTCTGTTTTGTTTGATCAGCCGTTTTACTGCCATGTTACAAACATTGTTTGGAAACAATTAAGGTATGTAAACAAAGATTTACGAAATCTTTCTGTGTAAATGACTCATTTCACAACGTATATATCTGTGACTTATATGTGGGGGAAAAAGTGTCTTCTAAAATTTTGTGGGTGTGGCTTATATGTGCGCTTTATAGTCCAGAAAAATACAAGAGTTATAATGAAAACAGGTTACAGGTTAGAAAAGCTCCTTCTGGTTGCATGGAGTATTCTTATTAAAAACAATTTTACAAAAAAACATTTTAATCGATTTTTTAAATGTATGAATCGAATTAGAATCGGCCTAATATTTAGTCAGAATTATCTTCTAACAAACTCATTCTCGGAACTCGAATAAAGCCCAGGAGTGTCTCAAGAGACTTTGTAAAAATATAATAATCTGCATTTTAGTGGAGGCAAAAAGAGAAAGATGCTCATCACCTTTCCTGGTAGGAGGGGCTTGTGGCATTAAGCCCCGCCCCCATCATGGGCAGGTTCAGGTGCTGCAGGTTGAGGGGGAGGCGCTCCCAGGCCGCCCCGTCCGTGTCGCGGCCCCTCTGAGTCTTGACCTGCATGGTGACAGGAAGCTGACTCGCCTTCAGGATGCGCAGAGCATCACGCTGGCTCAGGTGTGACAGGCTCCGCCCACTGGTCAGCTGAAAACAAGCCCAGAGAGGCGGGAAAATGAAAAACACCATACTCTTTTCTACTCAGGCTGCAGGAACGCAAGAATCTCAAATTCATATTTTGTGGCTCTCTACTTACCTTCATTAATGACAATCTTGAAACCCACGAGACACTAACTACAAAACCCAAAACCAGTGAAGATGTCCCGTTGTGTAAATGATAAATAAAAAGAGAATACAATGATTTGCAAATCCTTTTCAACTTATATTCAATTGCATGGACTGCAAAGACAAGATACTTAACGTTCAAACCGGTAAATTTTGTTATTTTTTGCAAATATTAGCTCATTTGGAATTTGATGCCTGCAACATGTTTCAAAAAAGCTGGCAAAAGTGGCAAAAAAGACTGAGAAAGTTGAGAAATGCTCATCAAACACGTATTTGGAACATCCCACAGGTGAACAGGCTAATTGGGAACAGGTGGGTGCCATGATTGGCTATAAAAGCAGCTTCCATGAAATGCTCACTCATTCACAAACAAGGACTGGGCGAGAGTCACCACTTTGTCAACAAATGCCTGAGCAAATTGTTTAAGAACAACATTTCTCAAGCAGCTATTGCAAGGAATTTAGAGATTTCACCATCTACGGTTTGAAATATTGTGAAAAAGTTCAGAGAATCTGGAGAAATCCCTGCACATAAGCCATGATATTATGGACCTTCCATCCCTCAGGCGGAACTGCATCAAAAAGTGACATCAGTGTGTAAAGGATATCACCACATGGGCTGAGGAACACATCAGAAAACCACTGTCAGAAACTATAGTTGGTTGCTACATCTGTAAGTGCAAGTTAAAACTTCACTATGCAAAGCGAAAGCCATTTATCAACAACACCCACAAACTCTGCCGGCTCCACTGGGCTCGAGCTCATCTAAGATGGACTGATGCAAAGTGGAAAAGTGTTCTGTGGTCTGACGAGTCAACATTTCAAATTGTTTTTGGAAACAAGCAACGCTATTATGGACGCCCCTGTTTATTTCAGCAAGACTATGCCTAGCCACGTGTTACAACAGCGTGGCTTCATAGTAAAAGAATGCGGGTACTGGACTGGCCTGCCTGTAGTCCAGACCTGTCCCCCATTGAAAATGTGTGGTGCATTATGAAGCCTAAAATACCACATTGGAGACCCCGACCTGTTGAACAACTTAAGCTGTACATCAAGCAAGAATGGGAAATAATTCCACTTCAAAAATGTGTCTCCTCAGTTCCCAAACCTGCACTGAGTTTTGTTAAAAGGAAAGGCCATGTAACACACTGGTAAAAATGCCTTTTTTACAATGTGTTGCTGCCATTATATTCTAAGTTCATGATTATTTGCAAAAAAAATGTAAGTTTCACAGTGTGAACATGAAATATCTTGTCTTTGTAGTCTACTCAATTGAATATAGGGACCACAAAAAATGTAATTATTGCCTTTATTTTAACCAAAAATGTTAGTGTACATGAAACATATGTTTATTATTGCAAATTTGCCCTTAAATAAAATGTTGAACATACTAAACAACTTGTCTTTTAGTAGGAAGTAAACAAACAAAGACTCCTAATTAGTCTGCAGTAACATATTGTGTCATTTATACACCTATTATTTTATACACATTATGAGGGACAAACTGTAAAAAATGATTATTAATCTACTCTGTCATTTACTGTTAATATCTGCTTATTTCCTTTTTTTAACATGTTCTATCTACACTTCTGTTCAAATGTAATAATCACTTATTATTCTCTTCTTTGATACTTGACACTAGTTTTGGATGATACCACACATTTAGGTATCGATGCGATACCAAATAGTTACAGGATCACACCTTGGTCATATTCAAAGTCCTCATGTGTCTAGGGACGTAGTTCCTGAGTTTATAAACATAATATACATTTTTAAAAAGGAGAAAAGATTTTATGACGATCCAAAATATCGATGTACTAGATACGCTCTTGTACTTGGTATCATTACAGTGGATGTCAGCTGTGGATCCACCCAAGGTATTTTTGTATCCTCCTACGGTGTGTAGTGAAGCATGTTTAGCTATTCCTCGCCCTACAGTGATAATGGTACTTATAAGAAATGTCATGGCTATAAAAAATATATATATGGCGAACCGGTACTTTTCAAACAGAGTATAGTACCGTTTTTGATTCATTAGTACCGCGATACTATTCTAGTACAGGTACACCATACGACCCTAAACAGTAAGCTGAAAAAAGTCAAATTTAAAAAAAAAAAATTGATTTGGTCTGGTAAAGGCAAAAATAATATTTTAGTCATCTCGTCTAAAACCTCAATTTGAGTCCAAAAGTTTGTTGGTGCGACTTTGTCTTCACTACATTTTCT
>NC_084612.1:77499100-77564100 GCF_033978795.1 Nerophis ophidion
AGAGTCGTACTTTTACTCAGCAAAAGTCACAATGTTATAAGAAAACTTTAAAATGTTGTCAAAATTATAGTAATATTGGAACTTTACTCGGCAAAATTGTGACAAAAGACATAATTTTACTCCAAAAATGTCCCTATTTTACAAGAACAACACAAAAATTGGCAATATTGTGATAAAAGTCTGAATTTTCTATGACAAATGTCCCCATTCTGCATTCAAAAAGTAACAATTGTACAATTAAAAAAGTTATCATTTTACGAGAAAATATTGCACAATTACAGAAACAGAAAGAATGTGAGAAATTGTCCCAATTTTATAAGAAAAAAAGTCCACACATTGTGAGAAAAAGACTGCTTTTAGTAAATATATTTCTTGACATTATTTTTTGTAATTGGTTTTTAATCTTCATTATTTCTTCCGTATCGGGAGACTTGTTCAGCGCTCCTCATATGGAGGGTACTTTTCCTTGTTGATGTTATGAGGGCAGTTCTCCTGCTTTTTTTTCCTCTTGTTTTCCTACTGGCCTCCTCTCTTGTGTCTGTAAGTCTCCTCCCCTTCTTGTTAGTGCCAGGTGTGCTGCCCACCTGTTGCTAATCAACCACCACACTTCAACCCTGCCTTTCCACTCAGCCGCTGCCAGTTCCTCCGTTACCTGCATTAGAATCTAGCCCTGAGCTCACTATGTCTGACTTTTGTAATTCCTGTTCTTTATATTTCCTCAGGTGGAGGACAGACTTTTGACCCGGTTTTCCTGGAGCTGATCTTTCGTTAGAACTGATTATTTTCTCCAGTGATTTTTTTTGTTATTAAATATAGATTTGGTGCGGATCTACATCTGGATTCTTATTTTTTTAGAGACCACAACAGTTGATGTCTCAAGAAGGGTAGACACACACACACACACACACACACACACACACACACACACACACACACACACACACACACACACACACACACACAAAACTTTATTTTTTGCAAGTATTAGCTGATTTGGAATTTGATGTCTGCAACATGTTTCAAAAAAGCTGGCACAAGTGGCAAAAAAGACTGAGAAAGTTGAGCAATGCTCGTCAAACACTTATTTGGAACATCCCACAGGTGTGCAGGCTAATTGGGAACAGGTGGGTGACATGATTGGCTATAAAAGCAGCTTCCATGAAATGATCACTCATTCACAAACAAAGACGAGGCGAGGGTTACCACTTTGTCAACAAATGCCTGAGCAAATTGTTTAAGAACAACATTTCTCAAGCAGCTTTTTGCAAGGAATTTAGGGATTTCACCATCTACAGTTTGAAATATTGTGAAATAGTTCAGAGATGCTGGAGAAATCCCTGCACATAAGCGATGATATTATGGACCTTCGATCCATCAGGCGGAACTGCATCAAAAACCGACATCAGTGTGTAAAGGATATCACCATATGGGCTGAGGAACACATCAGAAAACCACTGTCAGAAACTATAGTTGGTTGCTACATCAGTAAGTGCAAGTTAAAACTCTACTATGCAAAACCAAATCCATTTATCAACAACACCCAGAAACGCCGCCGGCTTCTCTGGGCCCGAGCTCATCTAAGATGGACTGATGCAAAGTGGAAAAGTGTTCTGTGGTCTGACGAGTCCACATTTCAAATTGTTTCTGGAAACTATGGATGTCGTGTCCTCCGGAACAAAGTGGGAAAGAACCATCCGGATTGTTCTCGGGTGAAAGTGTAAAAGGCAGCATGGGGGTGCATTAGTGGCCCAGGCATGGGCACCTTGTATGAAAATAGACCTGACCAGACCCGCTCATCGACAGTGCGCCTTATTAACCGGTGCGCCCAATTGTCTGGAAAATACAGCAATACATTGCGAGAATCGCTTTGAATCGAGAATGGAATCGAATCGTCACCCGGGGAATCGGATCAAAAACGTTAGGGGCCCAAAGATCCATACCCTTTGACACTTTGACATTTGCGAAGGCAGATTTATTTAAGGAGGAGTACGATCTTTGGGCAGAGCGTGGTGCAGGACTGTACGGAGAGTACAGTGACCATGTCCCTCCTCAAGATCTGAGTCCAAATTTAATTTTTGTCTCTGTTTGATTCTTTGCCTTTTGTCTTTGCCCAAAGATCCACACCCTTTGACACTTTGACATCTGCAAAGGCAGATTTATTTGAATTCGCTCTCCTCCGACAGCGCAATGGTACCTAATGTTGTGGCTCGTCGGCGAACACACACACACACACACACACACACACACACACACACACACACACACACACAAGCACAAAATGGCTGACATATCTTTGACACACAAACTAAATCCGTCCATTTAAGCACACAGCGGTCTGACTCGCACGTATGTCAGCTTTATTACGGAATGAGACAGCAAAGACGCGTACACACGCGTACACGCAAGCCGAGTCGACGAGGAGAAGCAGATTGGTCACGTTTCATCGCCGCTGGGTTGAACTTACCGCCGGGTCGCCCACCCACGGTCCAGAGAGCCAGCAGCCCATTGTGGAAGCTGCTGTGGCCCCCGTGGAAACGGACAAGCGGGGATCTCCGCCTCCTCCTCTTTGACGCGGACGCTGATGTCTCCTCGCGGTCGATGCCGAGCTCTCCTCTCCCCCTCTACTTCCTCAGCATCCCCGCATGTGGCGCTGGCCCCTCCCCCTCCGTCAGACGGCGAGCTGGGGCCCGCGCACGCAGCTCTTGCAAGCGTGAAGGCGCTGGGAGTCAGGGGGGGGGGGGAACACGCAGCCAGGAAGGCGTCCCATTGGCCGCCCGCGGAGGCTCCGGCAGCCAATCAGGCGCCCGGGATGCTGCGGGCTCCCTTCGGATGTCAGCGCCTTTGAGGGTGCGAGGGGGTAGCCTCGTTGCGGAGGAAACACAGCATCCATCTTCCTGTGCTGCTGCTCAGAGAAATGTATTTTATTTTAATATGTTTGCTTTATTGCCTCAACTGTTGTTTTATTCCTGATGAAGCCATTGTATTGCCAAAAGTATTGGGCCACCCGTCCAAATGATGAGGATGCAAAAAGTAGTTTGTTACTTAATATGACAATAATGTTCTTAGAATCCTGAGACAATGCGAAAAAAGCAATAAAAATGTATTCAAACATAACTTTTAAACTACACATGAAAAATGGCTAATCACTTCTAGAAATATTTATCTTTGTTAGTTGTACTAGAACAAATATATTTTGTAAGGTTTGTAAAGCCAGAAATTAGTTTTTTTTATTCAATATAACAGTATAAGTGTCATACTAAATATGAAAGGTTTATAAACATAACTCCAAAAATAAACATGCAAAATGTCTAATAATGCCTGAGGAAATGTATTTTTGTGAGTTTCCCATCCATCCATCCATTTTCTACCGCTTATTCCCTTTTGGGGTCGCGGGGGGCGCTGGCGCCTATCTCAGCTACAATCGGGCGGAAGGCGGGGTACACCCTGGACAAGTCGCCACCTCTGTGTGGAGTTTTTGTGAGTTTTACTGGAAAAAAACATTTAGCATGTTTTGAAAAAACAAAAAGTAATGTTTTACCCGATTTAACAGTAATGTACTTGGAATCCTAAAATAATGCGAAAAAAGCAATAAAAATGTATCCCAACATAATTCCTAATCCAAAAGTGCAAAATGTCTAAAAATGCCTGTGATATTGAATCCATGTGAGTTTTACTAGAAAAAGTTGTTTTTCTATGGTTTGCAAATACGAAAAATAGGTTTTACCCAATTTGACTGTATACTGTAACACTAAATATGACAGTTATTTAAACATAACTTCTGAACCACACATGAAAAATGGCTAATAATGCCTGAAATAATGGATATTTAGGAGTTTTACTCGAAACATATGCTTTTTAAATTTTGCAAAAGCAAAAAGTAGTTTGTTACTTAATATGACTATAATGTTCTTAGAATCCTGAGATAATGCGAAAAAAGCAATAAAAATGTATTCAAACATAACTTCTAAACTACACATGAAAAATGGCTAATAATTTCTAGAAACATTTATCTTTGTTAGTTGTACTAGAACAAATATATTTTGTAAGGTTTGTAAAGCCACAAGGTTGTTTTGTATTCAATATAACAGTATAACTGTCATCCTAAATATGAAAGGCTTATAAACATAACTCCAAAAATACACATGAAAAATGTCTAATAATGCCTGAGGAAATGTATTTTTGTGAGTTATACTGGAAAAAAAAACATTTAGTAAGTTTTGAAAAAAACAATAATCCTAATCACCCGGTGTATCAAATCAAGCACTTGGGCATGGAGACTGTTTCTACAAACATTTGTGAAAGAATGGGCCGCTCTCAGTGATTTCCAGCTGTCGGGTTCAAACACTGATGACATCTATTAGACAAGACAAAAGGCAAAGAATCAAACAGAGACAAAAAATAAATTTGGACTCAGATCTTGAGGAGAGACATGGCCACTGTACTCTCCGTACAGTCCTGCACCACACTCTGCCCAAAGATCGTACTCTTCCTTCTTTATTTGACTTTCTCCCTGTCAGGCCTTCCCCTGACAGTTTGTCTATGTTTTAGTTTTTTCCTCTGCATTTGTCTTTGTTTCCTCTGTGTTTAGTATCTCCTGTCTTTAGTTCCTGTCAAGTGCTCTTATTTTGGTTCAGCTTCCTGTTTGTCTCCCTGTGTGCTGTTGTCACCTCATCTGCGGCTGATTGGCAACTGGCCACACCTGGAGTCAATCAGCCCGCTCCTATTTGTGCCCACTTTGTCTTCCAGTCAGTGCTGGATCATTGTATTGCGTTGTCGTTGCCACATGTCGCTCTTGTCGTGCTACCTGTCTTGTCATTTTGTTACAGCTACTACCTGTCATGCTACACTTTGTCCTGGTCGTCGTAGCGGTAAGCTGTTTCTGTTAGCATTAGTTATTTCCAGTTTTTCTGTTTGCAATCCACTAGCTTCCATGCTAAAGTTCCTTTTTGTTTTTCTAGCTCCCAGTGCTAGCTCCCTTAATTTGTTATTTTGCCCACGTGCGTGCTTTTTGTTTGTTCTTATTTAGTTTTAATTAAACCATGTCTTCTTATCCAATGCCTGCCTCCATCTCTGCATCATGGGGTTCAACAACAAATACCTGTGACACTCCCCTCTCCTTCCCACAACTTCTTCCTCAGGGAAGTGGGTCGTAAACAGCGTAGCCCTCAGTTACCGAACAGTTTGAAGAGTTTGTCAAATAGTTCAAAGAGGGTCCCATAAAATAGTTCAAAGAGGGTCCCATAAAATAGTTCAAAAAGAGTCCCATAAAATACTTCAAAAAGAGTTTGTAAAATACTTCAAAAAGAGTTCCTCCGGAAGTTGGGCATATCCTGCCATCCGTCCGCTTTGAAGTCCCAGTGGAGTTATACCAGCATTCTTCTTGGTAGCTTTCAGCCTTTTGTCTTCGTGTCAGGAACACAATGTAATGGGCGGTTTAGCTCGGTTGGTAGAGTGGCCGTGCCAGCAACTTGAGGGTTGCAGGTTCAATTCCCGCCTCTGCCAACCTAGTCACTGCCCTTGTGTCCTTGGGCAAGACACTTTACCCACCTGCTCCCAGTGCCACCCACCCTGGTTTGAATGTAACTTAGGTATTGGGTTTCACTATGTAAAGCGCTTTGAGTCACTAGAGAAAAAGCGCTATATAAATATAATTCATTTCACTTAATACAAAGTTTTTTGTGATAATTTCGAAACAATTATTCTAACACAAGCGTGGAACTGTCATAGGATGCCACCTGTGCAAGAAATCCGGTCGTGAAATTTCCTCGCTCCTAAATATTCCAAAGTCAACTGTGGGCTTTGTTATAAGAAAAGTGAAGAGTTTGGGAACAACAGCAACCCAACCATCAAGGGGTAGACCACGTAAACTGACAGAAAGGGGTCAAGTGCAAAGACTTTCTGCACAGTCGGTTGCTACGGAGCTCCAAATTTCATGTGACCTTCCAATTAGCCCACGTACAGTACGCAGAGAGCTTCATGGAATGGGTTGCCATGGCCGGGCAGCTGCATCTAAGCCCTACAACACCCAAGTCCAAAGCAAAGCGTGGGATGCAGTGGTGTAAAACACGGCACCACTGGAAACACGTTCCTTGAAGTGATGAATCACGTTTTTCCATCTGGGAATCTGATGGACTAGTCTGGGTTTGGAGGTAGCCAGAAGAACGCTACATTTTGGACTGCATTGTGCCGAGTGTGAAATTTGGTGGAGGAGGAAATATGGCGGGGGGTTGTTTAACAGGAGTTGGGCTTGGCAGGGAAAGGAACATTGAAGGTTCCGGGATACCAAAATATTTTGGACAATTCCATGCTCCCAACCTTGTGGGAAACAGTTTGAGGTGGGCCCCTTCCTCTTCCAACATGACTGTGCACCAGTGCACAAAGCAAGGTCCATAAAGACATGGATGACAGAGTCTGGTGTGGATGAACTTGACTGGCCTGCACAGAGTCCTGACCTGAACCCGATAGAAGACCTTTGGGATGAATTAGAATGGAGACTGAGAGCCAGACCTTCTCCACCAACATCAGTGTGTGACCTCCCCATTGCACTTTTGGAAGAATGGTCAAAAATTCCTACAAACACACTCAGCAGCATTGTGGACAGCCTTTCCAGAAGAGTTGAAGCTGTAATAACTGCAAAAGGTCATATTGAACCCAATGGGTTAGGAATGGGATGGCACTTCAAGTTCATTTGTGAGTCAAGGCAGGTGACCAAATACTTTTGGTAATATATTGTAGGATCCAACACCACAATCAAATATAATAAAAACTGTAATTATAGCCGGGGCGTTTATTTTCCTGAAGCACCCAAATGCGACCACGCCATAATTAGAGAGAGGCCAACAACATGTAACAAGCACCTTTTTCCACCCCGATGAGGAGTTGTGGTGCAGGAGAAAGTGGAAAGAGAGAAGGACTCTGAGCAGAATTTTATTTGGAGCCACCTTTGCTTTATACTTTTTTAATCAAATTGTACAGTAGCTCATTTGTAATGTATTTGTTTTTTTCTGTCTTCTCTATTGCTCTTCAAAGTGTTCAAAACAAGTTTACACAGCTTAATGAGTAACATTAAATGATATAAGGTGCCCACACTTTTACATATATGTATATATATATATATATATATATATATATATATATATATATATATATATATATATATATATATATATATTAGGGGTGGGCAACGATTAAAAATTTTAATCGAAGTTAATCGCACCATTTCTCCGATTAATTGGAATTAACTGCATTTGTATACACAAAGCCCAATAATGAATTCAAAAGTAGTGTGTAGTGCAACTTTATTGGAATATTCTCCCACATGAACAAAAGCGCCAAAACATTTGTTGTGCACACATATATATACATATATACATATATATATGTGTATATATTTACATACTTGTCCAGGGTGTACCCCGCCTTCCGCCCGATTGTAGCTGAGATAGGCGCCAGCGCCCCCCGCGACCCCGAAAGGGAATAAGCGGTAGAAAATGGATGGATGGATGGATGGATAGTATATATGTAAATATACACACACATATATATATATATATACACACATATATATACATATATACATACATATATGTGTATATATTTACATATATATAGTATATATGTAAATATACACACATATATATATACACACATATATATACATATACAGATACATATATGTGTATATATTTACATATATATATAGTATATATGTAAATATACACACACATATATATATACACACATATATATACACACATATATATATATATACACATATATAAATATATATAGACACATATATATATATATAAACACACATATATATACACAGACATACATATATATACACAAATATATATACACACATATATATATACACATATATACATATATATATGTATATATATATATGCATATACATGTGTATATACATTGATGCATATACACACAAATATATATATGTATATATATATATATTTGTGTGTGTATATATATAATTTGTATTTATTTGTTTATTTATTTGTTTATTTATTTTGCCATTTTTGTTTACATGTTAGCAATGTGCCAAATACATGTTTAACACATGTAGATTCCTTTCTTTCATGCAGACAAGAACATAAGTTGGTGTATTACCTGATTGTGATGACTTGCATTGATTGGAATCAGACAGTGGCGATGATAACGTCCACATCTTCAAATGGAGGAGAAAAAAAGTCCAATACCACATGAAAGTCCTTGTCTTTTGGCATCTTTCTTGTCCAGCTTCCATACTCCTTTTTATACACTTTACAAGAAATGCATTGGCGACAAACTCCGCGGCGTGTTAGCTTTCTGAGACTCTTATTTTGTTGGCGCAGGCAGAATGGAGCAGGGCTTTTATTATAAAGACAGGAACTGAATTTAGAGTTTTGACGGCAAGTACGGCACGAGAGTGTTAAAAAAAAAAAAAAGTTTTTCTCGCCTTCCTGTCGGTCATTTTTTCTTAATAATGATGTGGCAGCAGCCAGCGTAGTCTCTCAAGACCTTCGGGGGCCGTGAATGTCAATCAAGTGACGAAAATGACGTGTTGGTGAAGCTTGATGATGGATCATTTTTTGGTCTATTTTTTTAATGCCTGGCTGGCCCTTCTGTTGTGAAAAAGTTAGGCCCTGAGGTGAAAAAAGTGAAAAACCCCCTGCCTTACACACCATCTCACATCTATTACATCTCTGATGGGATCTCCAAAGGCGGACATTTTTCAAACCGAGGGAAAAGCCGCTCTACAGTTGGACATCTACATACTTCTTGCCCTGACAATATAACCATAGTAACGCTCTCGCTGTTACACTTCACACCCGCGTGCACCAAGACTTCCATCTCATTTGCCCGGTGATGCGGCCTTCCTTCGTTCCGTAGTTGCTATGGTTACCAACTGAGCACGTGTGTGTGTGTGTGTGTGTGTGTGTGTGTGTGTGTGTGTGTGTGTGTGTGTGTGTGTGTGTGTGTGTGTGTGTGTATGTGTGTCTTTTTCTTAGTTCACTCAATTTTCTTCTCCACATGAAGACTGGAAAATTCTGTGGTGCTGCAAAATGGTCGCTAAGATGATTACGTGTGTGTGTGTGTGTGTGTGTGTGTGTGTGTGTGCGTGTGTGTGATAGGTTGCAATGCATCATCATGTCTTTAGCTGAGCCTTGCCATTTATATGTTAAGAATGGAGGCGGGGAGAGAGCATGCATGTATCTCTCTCTCACGCACACACACACAAACACACACGTGCACACACACACACACACACACACACAAACACACACGTGCACACACATCGCTGTCTATTTATAAAAATGGAGCTCATACTTGCTGTTGGGGCGGCATAGCTCGGTTGGTAGAGTGGCCGTGCCAGCAACTTGAGGGTTGCAAGTTCGATTCCCGCTTGTGCCATCCTAGTTACTGCCGTTGTGTCCTTGGGCAAGACACTTTACCCACCTGCTCCCAGTGCCACCCACACTGGTTTAAATGTAACTTAGATATTGGGTGTCACTATGTAAAGCGCTTTGAGTCACTTGAGAAAAGCGCTATATAAATATAATTCACTTCACTTCACTGTTGCTGAGAGAGAAGCTGCATGAAAGCTCTCCGCTATGATGATAGAGGACAGCATCCTCCATCATGCTCACAGAGGACGAATGGCGTGCTTTTTTATGTCCAAATTTACCGTTTGCTACCTCCATTCTACGGCAAAACTCTCAGCAAAAGCATCAGACCGTAGAATCCCACAAGGACAAAATGTACTTTCACGGCCTTATTAGCTAATGTTGATGCACTTCTGAGTCTTGCCAGTAGGAGGAGCTGATGAGTGATTGTTGGTACAAATGCAAAAAGTGACATATCCATCCATCTCTTTTGGGGTCGCGAGTGGTTGCTGGAGCCTATCCCAGCTGCATTCGGGTGGAAGGCGGTGTACACCCTGGAGAAGTCGCCACCTCATTGCAGGGCCAACACAGTTAGACAGACAACATTCACACTCATATTCACACACTAGGGAACATTTGGTGTTGCCTATCAAACCTATCCCCAGGTGCATGTCTTTGGAGGTGGGAGGGGCCTATCCCCAGGTGCATGTCTTTGGAGGTGGGAGGGGCATATTCCCAGATGCATGTCTTTGGAGGTAGGAGGGGCCTCTCCCCAGGTGCATGTCTTTGGAGGTGGGAGGGGCCTATCCCCAGGTGCATGTCTTTGGAGGTGGGAAGGGCCTATCCCCAGGTGCATGTCTTTGGAGGTAGGAGGGGCCTATTCCCAGGTGCATGTCTTTGGAGGTGGGAGGGGCCTATCCCCAGGTGCATGTCTTTGGAGGTGGGAGGGGCCTATCCCCAGGTGCATGTCTTTGGAGGTGGGAGGGGCCTATCCCCAGGTGCATGTCTTTGGAGGTGGGAGGGGCCTATCCCCAGGTGCATGTCTTTGGAGGTGGGAGGGGCCTATCCCCAGGTGCATGTCTTTGGAGGTGGGAGGGGCCTATCCCCAGGTGCATGTCTTTGGAGGTGGTAGGAAGCCGGAGTACCCGGAGGGAACATACGCAGTCATGGGGAGGACATAAAAACTCCACACAGAAAGATCCCGAGCCCGGGATTGAACCCAGGACCTTGGTATTGTGAGGCAGATGCACTATCAATCAATCAATCAATGTTCATTTATATAGCCCTAAATCACTAGTGTCTCAAAGGGCTGCACAAACCACAACACAAACCACTACGACATCCTCGGTATAATATACCCCTATACTAACCCCTGTTTCACCATGCTGCCAAAAGTCAATCAATCAATCAATGTTTACTTATATAGCCCTAAATCACTAGTGTCTCAAAGGGCTGCACAAACCACTACGACATCCTCGGTAGGCCCACATAAGGGCAAGGAAAACTCACACCCAGTGGGACATCGGTGACAATAATGACCCAGTGGGACGTCGGTGACAATGATGACTATGAGAACATGATACTGTGAAAGATCAATCCATAATGGATCCAACACAGTCGCGAGAGTCCAGTCCAGAGCGGATCCAACACAGCAGCGAGAGTCCCGTTCACAGCGGAGCCAGCAGGAAACCATCCCAAGAGGAGGCTGATCAGCAGCGCAGAGATGTCCCCAGCCGATACACAGGAGAGCAGTACATGGCCACCGGATCGGACCGGACTCCCTCCACAAAGAAGAGTGGGAAAGTGACTATATATATATATATATATATATATATATATATATATATATATATATATATATACATATATATATATGTATATATATATATATATCCCGGGGGATCCCGGGGATCCCCCGGGAAGAGCTAGACGAAGTGGCTGGGGAGAGGGAAGTCTGGGTTTCCCTGCTTAGGCTGTTGCCCCCGCGACCCGACCTCGGATAAGCGGAAGATGATGGATGGATGGATGGATATATATATATATATATATATATATATATATGTATAAAAATACATATATATGTATGTATATATATATATACAAATATATACATATATATGTATGTATATAGATATATACAAATATATACATATATATACACAAACACATATATATATATATATATATATATATATATATATATATATATATACATATATATATGACAAATTTAAGTTGTTTTAAATGAGCCACATTCTTATTGTTGTATTTGTTTTTTCATGTATTTATACATATTTTATTTGTCACTTTTATTTCATTTCTTTAACACGTTTTTATTTGTATTCTGCATTGCTATGTAAATTGCAAGGAAGTCGCGTGGTCTGTGTAACATTTAATTTGGTCTGTTATTCTTATTTAAATATGAAAATCGATGTATGTTGTGTAGTAATTGTTATTGAAATAATATTGGACGAAATTGGTATTTTAAAATAGCGCATTTGTTATAGTTTGTGATTTATATTATTTATACAGCCCTGCACTTTAGTTCCTACCTGTTGTTTCCGTACATCCAAATAGGGAACGGACGAGTAAATTGCTTAACCTGACGAAAAATATTTGAGAGCCAAAAATTTAAAGTGGCTTAATGTTTTTTTTATGTTGTTTTAATAAAGAAATAGAAAAAATAAAGTTACCGCGGTTGCATACCGTATAGTTTGTCTTCACCGAAGACCCGTAGTCAAACAATCCTCTGATTGGTCGAGAGGTCACAGCTTTGTTGTGATTGGTCGGACTAGCAAACCTCCTCTGATTGGTCAAAAACGTCACAGCTTTGTTGTGATTGGTCGGACTAGCAGTTTCCTCTGATTAGTCGAGACGTCATAGCTTTGTTGTGATTGGTCAAACTAGCAGACGTCCTCTGATTGGTCGAAAACGTCACAGCTTTGTTGTGATTGGTCGGAGTAACAGACCTGTGTTGGGAGTTCATACACTTTGTTTCCTGCCAGCATTTCGTGTCTATTTACGCACAAAAGGGCAGATTGAGCAATGTGTTATTTTGCCACACAGGCGCTAAGTGACTGATGCAGGAAAACTATCCTCGACAGCGGGTTTACACGCCGGCCAAACCTCTCTTTGGCACTCTTAGCTTAGCATGCTAACTTCCGTCATAATAGCAGATGCTAACTACGAGGTGCTACACTGCAGGTGATTGTGACGTCATCAGCACTGGACTCTCAGGTACAAGCACTATTTCATCTTCATCTCTCACATTTGCATCTTCTTTCTTAGCAAAATAGTTACAGATATAAATTATGACTTGTAATTTATTTGCTTCTAACACGTTTGAGTTTGACTTTATTTGGATAATGCATGTATACAACATGATACATCACACATGCATGTATACAACATGATACATCACACATGCATGCATACAACATGATACATCACACATGCATGCATACAACATGATACATCACACATGCATGCATACAACATGATACTTCACACATGCATGCATACAACATGATACATCACACATGCATGCATACAACATGATACATCATACATGCATGCATACAACATGATACATCACACGTGCATGCATACAACATGATACATCACACATGCATGCATACAACATGATACATCACACATGCATGCATACAACATGATACATCACACATGCATGCATACAACATGATACATCACACATGCATGCATACAACATGATACATCACACATGCATGCATACAAATTGATACATCACACATGCATGCATACAACATGATACATCACACATGCATGCATACAACATGATACATCACACATGCATGCATACAACATGATACATCACACGTGCATGCATACAACATGATACATCACACGTGCATGCATACAACATGATACATCACACGTGCATGCATACAACATGATGCATCACACATGCATGCATACAACATGATACATCACACGTGCATGCATACAACATGATACATCACACGTGCATGCATACAACATGATACATCACACGTGCATGCATACAACATGATACATCACACATGCATGCATACAACATGATACATCACACATGCATGCATACAACATGATACATCACACATGCATGCATACAACATGATACATCACACATGCATGCATACAACATGATACATCACACATGCATGCATACAACATGATACATCGCACATGCATGCATACAACATGATACATCACACATGCATGCATACAACATGATACATCACACATGCATGCATACAACATGATACATCACACATGCATGCATACAACATGATACATCACACATGCATGCATACAACATGATACATCGCACATGCATGCATAGAACATGATACATCACACATGCATGCATACAACATGATACATCACACATGCATGCATACAACATGATATTACTTTAACTTTAACTACATTCTGTCAGCATTTCAGTTCAACTTCAGCATTGAAGTATTCACACACAATTACTTCAGGAATTGCCTCATTTACTTTACTTTGTTCATGTAATTTTTTCTCTTTTACTGATAGAATATCATTAGATCAGAATTTTCACAGTCCAATTAGGAACCGGTACCTAAAAATATTGGTACTTTGTTTACATCACAACTTAAAATGCAGTCACGGTGACGGTTATCAAAATGCACAAACTCTCCTCCCTGCTCCCCACTAAGTGGTGAAATCCTGCAAATGTTCTTTATTCATGTCCCGCCACAGTTGTTTGGACACACACAGCATGACTTGCCCTCCCAGCAAGCGCCTCAGAAGCCACGACCCGTACGTCCAGAAGGTGGACTTCTTCGACGACGACGACTTCACCCAGGACGACCTTGATGAGATCGACACCATCGCCTCACAGGCCATCAGCTGCGGGGGTCCAGAAGCGGGGGAGCGGCAGAACCCCGGGTCGGGATTCCGAGCCTCCACCTGGCCGAGCGCACCACTGGGGAGAGAGAAGATGGGGGGCAAAAGAGGAGACTTGGGGATGCCCAGCAGAGAGCCTCTTGGTGGGTAAATCTGCTTTCCTTTTCATACGAACGTAACTCTCCATCTTGGAACAATCCACACGCGCCACAATACTCAATAATCGATCACATGTTTTACCACAGTCGTCATTTTGGCACAGTAAAATAAGAACTAGGCGTTAACACTTGGCAGTGACATCACTTATGTTTCATTCAAGTTGAAGATGCATGTTGCTAGCTGCTCGTCCTGCCTTACATTTTCATTCTCTTGCTCGAGCCTACCGTATTTCCTTGAATTGCTGCCGGGGCGCTAATTAATTTAAAACCTCTTCTCACTCTGGCGCTTACCAAAGGCGTGCGGTAAATTTAGGCCTTCGCTTATAAATTTGAGTGTGATGTAAGGATACCATCATGAAAAGCACATTTGATAAAAAAAAACGTTATTATGGTCTTACCTTTACTTATAAATGAAGTCCAAGCGCAGCTCCTTCTGATCAAAAGCATGGATAACTTGTTTATAGAAGTCTTTCTTTATCTTTCTTCAGTTTTAAAAGTCTCTCTGTCTCGATGGAGATCTTCCTTTATTACCTCCTGCTTCCATTGAAAGTCCAGTTTAGAAAACTGTTTTATTTTAGATATGTAATCCTCCATGTTAAAAGTGCTGCTTGTTGTCACTTCTTCTGCAGCCGAGTAGTCGCAAGAAGGATCACTAGCGCCCTCTACCACCAGGAGGCGGGAGTCATTTAATGACTCATATTTGACTCACGCAGCTACGGTATATTAATTAAACATAGCTGCTTACTGTTCTTTTTAGCATATTCAATAGCTTGGACCTTAAATCCTACTGAATAGCTCTTAATCTTCTTCCCTTTATGCGATTTCAAATGATTGAAATCAGTCCCCTCCATTTTGTAAATGATGACAGATGAAATGTCACTCGTGACGTGACGAGTTTGACCCGGTGGAAATTCTAGACATGCGCTAAATAAAATAATATTTTGCGAAACGAGTTTGACCCGGCAGTAATTCTAGGCAGGCACATACTATATACCCAGCGGCAATTCAAGGAAATACGGTATCTCAGCTGACTTTGGGTGCTGGGCGGGTCCAGCAAATTATTTTTTTTTTTCAATCAAATGCATAATTAATTACAAGTTATTACCCGCATGCGTGATTTGTATAATTTGAAAAGAGCGACTGTGTGGAGGCAGCTGTGACGCTCAATGAGAACCTTTTTCATACATGCATGGAATGAACATGCAAACGCCACACAGGGACTTCCACTATTAGATTAAATTAATTTTGGTAATTTTTAAAGATATGTTGTGTTGTTTGTCAGAAAACAGGCAGCAGCAGTTTGGGCCAGACGGCGACAAGCCCTACAGCCTGCTGGTGGCTCAGCATGCAGAGCTCAAGAGGAAGGTGAGCCATGCTCGCACGAAACCAAGCAACACTACAACTATAATAGCAACACAATCTGGCAACTCATAACACTCTGAAATAATAAAACAACAGCTTGTTGTACTTTTTGCCCTGTGTCAAGGTCACACACACCTTTGGGGAACTGCACTTTTTTGGAGATATTGCCCATCATCCACAATCCTTATGTGAGACAAGAACACTTTTCTATGCGTATTAAATATTGAACAACTGCTAGTAAGAGGCAGCTAACAATGCAGGTAATGGTATTCTAAAACCCATTAAAAAAAACCAATGCGGTTTTATATACTAGCTGTAAGTATATCAATCATCATACTGTAAGTATATCATTTCATTTTCATATTTATTTATCTCATTCATGGATGTGCATTTAGAACGATACATAATTATATCACAATTCATCCATCCATCCATTTTCTACCGCTTATTCCCTTTCGGGGTCGCGGGGGGGGCGCTGGTGCCTATCTCAGCTACAATCGGGCAGAAGGCGGGGTACACCATGGACAAGTCGCCACCTCATCGCAGGGCCAACACAGATAGACAGACAACATTCACACTCACATTCACACACTAGGGCCAATTTAGTGTTGCCAATCAACCTATCCCCAGGTGCATGTCTTTGGAAGTGGGAGGAAGCCGGAGTACCCGGAGGGAACCCACGCATTCACGGGGAGAACATGCAAACTCCACACAGAAAGATCCCGAGCCTGGATTTGAACCCAGGACTGCAGGACCTTCGTATTGTGAGGCAGACGCACTAACCCCTCTGCCACCGTGAAGCCCTATATCACAATTATACAATTTAAATTCACACAATTCCTGAGAAGGAGCAGGATGAAGAAAATCTTCTAATTTCCTGCCCCCTTTGACATAAAACATTATCTTACTTCATGAATATCATTTAAGCCGACACATATATCCAAATGTAATGAAACAATCAAAAACAAAAAACACAGTGCAAAACTTCATAAAGTATAAACCAAACCAAGAAAATAATAGTAATAATATACACCTCACGGAATGATACAAAGCAAATACAAAACCAGACAAAAAAATAAGTAAAATAATAAGTAAAAAACAAAATGTAAACACTTATTGCTGTCCATATGATCTTATTGTTCTATCTTTATATATTTTTTTCAATTGGAATATATTTTTACAGTTTTTTATCTAAAGAGAATTCCACAATTTTCCCCCCACCACTGATGTACACATTTGTTTTAAAGTTGTCCTTGAATATTGTTGTTTGAAATCCCCTTTTCTTCTATGCTCTTTATTCTCAGAAGTGATGACAAACATTTTTTGTAAATTTGCTGGTAATGTTTTACTTCTAGCCTTAAACATGACACACAATGTCTGTAGCTTTGCTAGCTCCTGCAGTTTCAATAGTCCAGAGTTAATAAATAAAATGTTAGTGTGTTCTAGGTGATCTACTTTATGAATAATCCTTATAGCTCTTTTCTGTAATTGATACAATGCCTTTATGTTGCTCTTCTAAGTGTTCCCCCACACTTGCACACAGTAGCTGATATATGGCAATAGAAGTGCACAATACAATATGCACATTGCCCTATAATCTAACACATATTTTACCTTGTTTAATACAAAAATACTCTTAGACATCTTTTTCCATACATGTGCAATATGAGATTTCCATGTCAGACCGTCATCCAGTATCACTCCTAAAAATCTAAGTTCAGAAACCCTTTCAATACCAATTCCATCTATCGACAGTTTGATGGTGTCCTCTCTTTTCCTCTTACCAAAAATCATAATCTTTGTTTTTTTTACATTTAATGATAATTTGTTGACATCAAACCATCTCTTAAGTTTAATCATTTCCTGTTCAATAAGTATTGATAACGCTTTTAAGTAGGGATGCACCGATTAATCGGTAACCGAATATATTCGGCCGAATATGGCAAAAAAAGCCACATTCGGCCTTCGGTGGAATGAGTTAAAAGCAAGGCCGAATAGTGGCGTGTGACGCAAAGACGCAATTTTTTTGACGTGGTGACGCAATCAACCAACGTGCAGTGTTAAATTTAAATTGTTTTATGCATAGTTAGTTTCCTTCTTTTTATTCTGAAGCCGAAGTACTGTTATTGACAAATCTGTTCTGGCCTGGGATATGTTGTGTACCTGTATAAGTGTATGAGGTTACAAGCACACACTTATTGAGATTTAGTGGGGCGTCTGTTTACATTATTAGCCTGTTGTGTAGGCTACCTGTATAAGTGTATGAGGTTACAAGCACACACTTAATTGAGATTTACTTGAGCCTTCTGTTTACATTATTAGCATATCTACTGTGGCTAAGCAGACTTTTGCCAAAAGGACAATAATTCATTTGTTGTGGGTTTATCCACTTTAATGCACTTTATTTTTTTTGGAATGCATGTTTTGTTTGAAGGCCTAATATAAATGAAAAACTGTGCTTTTGTTGAAAAGCAAAGGCTACTGGAATATTAAAAAATGTCAATATTAAATAAAAATTGACTTTATTTGAAAAACATGTCTAAAAATGTATTCTAGGCTATTTATGCAATATAAAAAAGTTGTGAAAAACTGCATTTATTATTCGGTATTTGGTATTCGGCCTTCGGCCAAGCGCTCAAATTTTATTCGGTTTCGGCTTCGGACACAAATTTTCATTTCGTTGCATCCCTACTTTTAAGTCATGTCCCGAACTATAAAAGTTGGTGTCGTCCGCAAATAAAACACATTTCAATAACTTTGATACCTCACATATATCGTTAAGATACAAAATAAACAATTTAGGTCCCAAAACCGAACCTTGTGGAATTCCACATTCAATCCTCATTTGTTCAGATGTATTACCCAAAAAATCCCCAAACTCTTGTCTATTATCTAAATAACCTCTTAGCCATTCTAAAACTACTCCTCTCACACCAAGTGAATGCAACTTGGACAACAATATAGAATGATCTAGTGTCAAATGTGGAGTCTAATAACGTGCACTTTCATGATAACATGTAATATTTACAGTATTTTGCTTATTTTAAGGTTACGCGCTAAAAGTTTCAAATAAGAAACTGTCTCCACTCTCACTGGGTTGCTGATTGATGGATGTTTTTATTTTTTGAGCTGCTGAATTCCAATTAAACTTCACTCCTCAGATAAAACATGCTTCCTAGCAATCAGGGCTGCACAATTTTAGTAAATAGTACCCTAATTGCAATGTATCTCTCTCAAGACTGCAATTTGATTATTGTTTTTTTATATTTTATACATATAAATACATAAAACTGTGAAAATAGCATGTGAAGAAAGACATGTTACTTTTAGACTGTCAGTCAATATATTAATGTCTGAAGGTGCCACACGTTAGAACTGGCGTGTCAAACTCGCTTTCACTGAGGGCCACACATCGCAGGTATGGCTGCCCTCACGGGGCCGCTGGTAACAGCGAATAATATAGGAATTTCTTTAAAGGGGAACATTATCAGCAGACCTATGTAAGCGTCAATATATACCTTGATGGTGCAGAAAAAAGACCATCTATTTTTTTAACCGATTACCGAACTCTAAATGGGTGAATTTTGGCGAATTAAACGCCTTTCTGTTTATCGCGCTGGAAGCGATGACGTCAGAATGTGACGTCGCCGAGGTAACACACCCACCATTTTCATTTTCAACACATTACAAACACCGCGTCTCAGCTCTGTTATTTTCCGTTTTTTTGACTATTTTTTGGAACCTTGGAGACATCATGCCTCGTCGGTGTGTTGTCGGAGGGTGTAACAACACTAACAGGGAGGGATTCAAGTTGCACCACTGGCCCCAAGATGCCAAAGTGTCTGCCGCCAGACCCCCATTGAATGTGCCAGAGTGTCTCCACATTTGACCGGCGATGCTAAGGCAGACATGGCACAGAGATGTATGGATAACCTGTAGATCAGGGGGGCCCATTACGTCGATCGCGAGCTACCAGTCGACCGCGGGGGGTGTGTCAGTCGATCTCCAGCCAGGCTTTTAAAAAAAATAGACCTAAAAATGAGTGATCATCAATCTTCACCAAGATGTCACTTAAATGACATTCACGGTACCAGAGGGTCTTGTGAGATGACGCTGGCTGCTGCAAGATCATTATTATGAAAATATGACAGAGAGGAAGGCGAGAAACACTTTTTATTTCAACAGACTCCCGCGCCGTACCTTCCGTCAAAACTCTAAAGGCCGACTGCACATTTCCTATCTTCACAATAAAAGCCCTGCTTCATGCTGCCTGCGCTAACTAAATACAGAGTCTTGGAAAACTTGCGTGCACAAGCGATCCCTCAGAAAGCTGGCGTGCACATCACTTGTGCACGCCAGCTTTCCGAGACTCTTATTTTGTTAGCGCTGGCAGCATGAAGCAGGGCTTTTATTGTGAAGATAGGAAAGGTGCAGTCGGCCTTTAGAGTTTTGACGGAAGGAACGGCGCGAAAGTCTGTTGAAATAAAAAGTGTTTCTCGGCTTCCTCTCTGTCATTTTTTCATAATAATGAACTGGCAGCAGCCAGCGTCATCTCACAAGACCCTCGGGTGCCGTGAATGTCAATCAAGCAAGCTACGGAATTTGCCGCCAATGTCTTTCTTGTAAAGTGTATGGAAGCTGGATGAATTAGATGCCAAAAACCAACCACTTTCATGTGGTATTGTACAGAAAGGACAACTTTTTTCTCCTCCATTTGAAAATGTGGGCGTTATCATCATTACTGTCTGATTCCAATCAATGCAAGTCATCAGAATCAGGTAATACACCAACTTATATTCTTGTCTTTGTGAAAGAAAGACATCTATATGTGTTACACATGCTTGTATTATCATTAAACACATTTAACTTGTTTACAAAAATGTCTCTTTCATAAATAAATAAATATAAATGATATATATAAATGAGGTAGATCCCCTCGAGTTGGTCAATTGAAAAGTAGCTCGCCTGCAGAAAAAGTGTGGGCACCCCTGCTGTAGATGCATTTGCAACTATATTACGTTTCCTTCCACCCACATTTAATGCGAAACAAACACTTACCAATCGACGGATTTAAGTTGCTCCAGTGTCAAAAGATGCCAAAGTCCTGATCGTTTGGTCCGCACATTTTACCGGCGATGCTAACGCAGCTATTCGGCCATGCTATGGCTATGAATAGCGTCAATAGCTATTCGCTCAATAGCTTCAGTTTCTTCTTCAATATTTTCATACTCCAACCATCTGTTTCAATACATGCGTAATCTGTTGAATTGCTTAAGTCGCTGAAATCCGAGTTTGAATCCGAGCTAATGTCACTATATCTTGCTGTGGTATTCCCATTGTTTGTTTACATTGGCAGCACTGTGTGACGTCACAGGGAAATGGCCAGTGTCTTCGCAGAGAGCGAAAAATAAGGCACTTTAAAGCTTTATTTAGGGATATTCCGAGACCGGTAAATTTTTGAAAAAAACTTCAAAAAATACAACAAGCCACTGGGAACTGATTTTTATTGTTTTTAACCCGTTTGAAATTGTGATGATGTTCCCCGTTAAGTATTTTATTATATATTTTTTATGTACACTGTAAAAAAATCTGTGAAATGAGTTGCCAGTTTTTTACTGTGAAACATGCAGATTTATTCAAAAAAATATAACAATAAATGGAAAAACAGTACCCACTGTTTTTTTTATAGTAAAATACTGGCAGCTTAGTTGCCAGAATTTTACGGTACAATTTACGGTGTTTTTTACAACTTATTACTGTAAAGGGAAAAACTGTACCGTTGTTTTTTTTGTTTGTTTTTTGGCAACCGAGCTGTCAGTTTTTACCATTAAAAAAAAACGTGGTACATTTACAGTAATACATCGTTAAACCGCAGATTTTACAGTAAAAAAAAAAGTCCGTCGCCAGAATGTTACAGTAAAAACTGCGGTAGAGTTATTTTCAATTTACAGTTTCATGCTTTTACCGTAAAATCTATTGTCCTTTTTTAAAGCAGACAATTTGATGGATAATTTGGTTTGAAAGTAGATATTGAAGTATTTATTTTTATTTTAACATTACAAAATATTTGGATATTGGATAATAATAAAGCACAAAAACTATGCAATTTAATACTGTACATGTATGTTTTCCTGTCAAAATGAAAGTAACTATTATATTTAGTAAGAAAAGATACTTTCATGCATATTTTCCCAGGTGTTCGCGGGCCACATAAAATGACGTGGCGGGCCAATTCCGGCCCCCGAGCCTTGAGTTTGACGCCTGTGCATTAGAACAATGTGCAATAATTAAAAAAATATTTTGCTTTATGCAGCCAGACTCAGAGCTTTTGACTACATCATGCTCTTAAACTGAATAAATAACCGATAAAAACTATAGTGTTTATAATGTAAACATTATATATAATGATAATGCAAGTAACCATTTAAAAAGATATAAACATTTATTTCTCATCACTGTGTAATTGTTTAACAATCTACTGTAATTGGAAGGTAAATAACTTTATCTTAAATAAACAAACAAAACAACAAAATTAACTAATTTCTGTAAAATAAATAAATGTTGAACATCTTTAAGTGAATTTCTTTTTCCTAGTAGGAAAAACTAAGTCAAATGTTTTAGTCTTTTTTTTGTTGTCATCGTCCATGTTGGTGGGCTCATATTGCCCATCAACTATATTCCTTCCACGGGACATTTGGCTTCGTAATCATATTATTTTCCTTTTTATTGTTGTTACTAAAAAAGAGGGCTCACTGCGTCCAGTTAAATCTGCTGTCTCACGTGCTGAGAGTTTGTAGCTGGCTACTCGCTGGTGGTCGGCAGATCATGTGTCATGACTAGAGATGTCCGATAATTGCTCTTTTGACGATATCTGATATTCCGATATTGTCCAACTCTTAATGACCAATTCCGATATCAACCAACACCGATACATACAGTGGTGGAATGAACACATTATTATGCCTAATTGTGTTGTGATGCCCCGCTGGATGCATTGAACAATGTAACAAGGTTGTCCAAAATAAACCAACTCAAGTTATGGAAAAAAATGCCAACATGGCACTGCCATATTTATTATTGAAGTCACAAAGTGCATTCTTTTTTTTAACATGCTTCAAAACAGCAGCTTGGAATTTGGGACATGCTCTCCTTAAGAGAGCATGAGGAGGTTGAGGTGGGGGTTCGGGGGTAGCTTCCTGGAAGAGTTAATGATGCAAGGGGTTCTGGGTAGTTGTTGTGTTGTGTTTATGTTGTGTTACAGTGCGGATGTTCTCCCGCAATGTGTTTGTCATTCTTGTTTGGTGTGGGTTCACAGTGTGGCGCATATTTGTAACAGTGTTAAAGTTGTTTATACAGCCACCTACAGTGTGACCTGTATGGCTGTTGACCAAGTATGCCTTGCATTCACTTGTGTTTGTGAAAAGCCGTAGATATTACGTGACTGGGCCGGCACGCAAAGGCAGTGCCTTTAAGGTTTATCGGCGCTCTGTACTTCTCCCTACGTCCGTGTACCACTCCATACAGCAACGTTTTAAAAAGTCATACATTTTACTTTTTGAAACCGATACCGATAATTTCCAATACAACATTTTAAAGCATTTATTAGCCGATATTATTGACAGTCCGATATTATAGGACATCTCTAGTCATGACGCCAGAAAAGTAGTTCCTCAGTGTTAGCTCTTGCGATACCAATGTTGCTATAGCCCAGGGGTAGGGAACCAATGGCTCTAGAGCCAGATTTGGCTCTTTTGATGACCGCATCTGGCTCTCAGATAAATCTTAGCTGACGTTGCTTAACACGATAAGTAATTAATAATTCCGCTGGTAATCACAGTGTTAAAAATAACGTTCTAAATATAAAACAAATATCATGCATTTGAATCCATCCATCCGTTTCTACTGCACCTGTTCAAGAAGTCAAAAGTATTTTATTTAAAATTGGTTAGCTTTAGAAAAACAATGTTATTAAAAAGAATAAGAGATGAACGCATTTAGTTGTTGTAATCTGGGAAAGTCAAAATGAAAGAGGAGGCGTAGAATTCTCTTGTCATAGCGCGGGACGACACTGTACAAGAGTACAGGTCTACGGGTTTCTCCTCATTGAGATAAATTTAATCCAGTCTTTGTTTAATTCCTTGCTTCTTGTCTGTTTAAGATGTCACCACTGTTTGAACCTGACAGTTGTATTTAGTGTTAAAAAAATGATATGGCTCTCACGGAAATGCATTTTAAAATATTTGGCTTTAATGGCTTTCTCAGCCAAAAAGGTTCCCGACCCCTGCTAGGGCCTGTTAATATGCTGGTCATGGCATGTAAAAGGAGCTTTGTTGGTGGTTTTCTGATGTTTTTAAGAGAGCTACATAGATGGACTGGATGAATGACATTACCTGCATCGTTAGCCGCCTCGTACGAGCAGTTTTTCAATATTTAGAATGCATGTAAAAGAGAAATAAATGTTTTATACTCGCAAAAGGTGCAGTTCTCCTTTAAAAATTGTTGTAGTTTGCTCTTGGTTTGGTTCTGAATATGAAAAATAAATAAGTGTGGGGGAAAAAAACCCTGAATAACATAACAATAATGTTTGTCACGTCGTTTTTGACAGTTGGAGGAGGAGATAGTCCTGAAAACCGGGGAGATCGGGGTCCTGAGGGACTCCCTGAGAGGAGTCCAGCAGGAGAAAGAGGTCCTGAGACAGAACCTTGTCCTCCTGGAGGCGCAGAAGCAGCGGGAGCAGAGCGACCGGGAGAAGGAACTCAACAAGAAGGCAAGCGAGCACACACGTTAGCCTCGGGACGGGCGCGCGACAATCAGCCCGGCTAATGTTTGCGTGCAGGTTCAGTCCCTGCGGACCGAGCTGCAGTTCAAAGAATCGGAGATCAACGAGATGAAGAGCAAACTGCTGAGCTCGGAGCGAAACAAGATGGCGTCTCCCTTGCATAGAAAAAGGTAAGTCGTATGCAAACCTCTAACAGAAGCACGCACAATAAACATAAAGTAGGGATGCACTGAAATGAAAATTTGTGGCCGAAGCCGAAGCCGAATAAAACTTAAACGCTTGCCCGAATACCGAATAATGAATGCAGTTTTTCACAATTTTTTTTATATTGCATAAATAGCCTAGAATAAATATTTAGACATGTTTTTCAAATAAAGTAATTTTTTATTGAATATTGACATTTTTTTAATATTCCAGTAGCCTTTGCTTTTCAAAAAAAGTACAAAGTTTTTCATTTATATTAGGCCTTCAAACAAAACATGCATTCCAAAAAAAAATAAAGTGCATTAAAGTGGATAAACCCACAACAAATGAATGATTGTCCTTTTGGCAAAAGTCTGCTTAGCCACAGTAGATATGCTAATAATGTAAACAGAAGGCTCAAGTAAATCTCAATTAAGTGTGTGCTTGTAACCTCATACACTTATACAGGTAGCCTACACAACAGGCTAATAATGTAAACAGAGGCCCCACTAAATCTCAATAAGTGTGTGCTTGTAACCTCATACACTTATACAGGTACACAACATATCCCAACGTCACTGCACGTTGGTTGATTGCGTTACCGCGTCAAAAAATTGCGTCACACGCCACTATTCGGCCTTGTTTTTAACTCATTCCACCGAAGGCCGAATGTGGCTTTTTTTGCCATATTCAGCCGAATATATTCGGTTACCGATTAATCGGTGCATCCCTAACATAAAGTGTAGAGCAGGGGTGCTCATTACATCCATGGTGGGGGGTTTGTCAGTCCATCGCCAGCCAGGCTATAAAAAAAAAGACCTAAACATAATCGATCATCAATCTTCACCAAGACGTCACTTTGTTTACTTGATTGACATTCACGGCACCCGAGTGTCTTGTGAGAGGACGCTGGCTGCTGCCAGTTCATTATTAAGAAAAAATGACCGACAGGAAGGCGAGAAACTTTTTTTTTTTTTCAACAGACTCTTGCGCCGTACCTGCCGTTAAAACTCTAAAGACTGACTGCACAGTTCCTGTCTTCACAATAAAAGCCCCGTTTCATCCTGCCTGCGCTAACAAAATAAGAGTCTCAGAAAGCTGGCGTGCACAAGCTAGCAAGCTACGGCGTTTGCCGCCAATGCATTTCGTGTAAAGTGTATAAAAAGGAGTATGGAAGCTGGGGAAACAAATAGCAAGCACTTTCATGTGGTATTGGACAGAAAAGGAGGACTTTTTTTTGTCTTCCATTCGAAAATGTGGACGTTATCATCACTACTGTTTGATTCCAATCAATGCAAGTCATCACAATCAGGTAATACACCAACTTATATTCTTGTCTGCATGAAAGAAAGGAATATGCTAGTATTATCATTAAACACCTTTAACTTGTTAACAAAAACCTCTCTTTGATGAATAAATCAATATACACTATAAGTATGAATGAGGTAGATTTCCTTCCACTTGGTCAATTGAAAAGTAGCTCGCCTGCAGAAAAAGTGTGTGCACCCCTGATGTAGAGGGAGGCTTGCTCTTGAATGAATGAATGAATGAATGGGTTTATTTTGAGCCATGCAAACAAAACAAGAGAATGACATAAAATACAAAAGAAATATACAGATACATTATTTTTACACCTACATTGAAAACATTACATGTGACTAATCTTTTGTAGATGACAAGATTGGCTCAAAAGGGAGTGGGAAGAAGTAAACTTATTAGTTCCCACCCCTATACATATACAATGTATATATATATATATATATATATATATATATAATACAATAATATATCAAATATAATTCAGTTCAGTGGTTGCTGCTATATATTGTCTATATATAATACATTTAAATTCACACACACTTACATATATACATATGTACACACACATATACACACACACATATATACAATTTATATATATATATACATATATATATATATATATAATATCTTCAATCTCTTATGCTTTTCATTATTTATTGTGTTGTTTTCTATCTGTATTAATAGTAGTACTACTACTATTTTCTCAATGTTACGTTATTATCAACTTATTAATGTAGTATTTCTGTATACTTTTTACTTATATTTCATGATAGGTTTTACACTATTTGTTAGATGGCGTTAATTTGACTTATTCTACAGTGTGGACGCCTCAAATGTGGCATTTTCCCCCAAATCCTCTGTGCCATGTTTTGTTGTGTTATTGTCAATACTGCTGTGTGTGTGTGTGTGTGTGCGCAAGTGTGTGCATTTTCTATTGTTTTATTTTTCTTTGTACACCACTTTGTCCATGTATAAAAAAGTGCTATATAAAAGAAGTTTGATTTGATATGGAGCAACCGGTATATAGCTAAGCTGCACCCACCAAATTTTGGAAGAATAAAATATTTTTCCACATATTACCTGCACCGGACTTTAAGCCGCAGATATATACGCTGTGAAATAAGTTATTTACACAGTAAATGTTTATTGAAATACCTTAATTTTTTCCAAACGGTGTCTGTAACAGGGCAGTAAAACAGCTGATTTAACAAAACAGTTGTCATCGTCATGCACTCAATAGCTGCGCAAGCTAGCTCTCCAATTAGATAAAAACAGACTCAATAACTACACAATGACGTTTTGGTGAATTTACGAAACTAAAACAGTACAAAAAGAACGCCATTGTCAGTTGATAATACTAACATAGACACTTTTAATCATGTTAGCATATTAGCTAATGCTAACAACGCTAGCTGGATTAAATTACTACCGCACATTCAAATATGCATGTAAACACTCCTACGGACGTCACACATGGGACGGTTTAGTAAGTAAGAATTGTTTTAGTTATATTGTAAAACTTACAAACGTTGCTTGGAGTGATGAGTGAAGAATCTATATGAGCAGAACGTTATGGAGGACTAGCTACGAACAATGGGAGACCGGGCTTTCTGCTCCGCCGCTCCCAGTCCGTGGAACGCTCTCCCTGACCACATGAGGGCACTACAGACTGTGGATGCTTTAAAAAAAAAAAGGCTTAAAATCCCTTCTTTTTAAAAAAAACAACTTTTTTTTAGATGTATGCGTGCTAGTTCTAGTTTTTATTTTGATTAATTTGTATTGTCTTTTTTATTTATTTATTTTGATACACTGTAGCACTTTGAGGTTGTTTGCTTAATGGAAAGTGTTTTTTACAAATAAAATGTATTATTATTATTATTATTAGACGACGTAACAGCGCTTGTACTTCAGGTTCAAAGCTCCAAACAGAAGGGCACAGCAGGACCTGCAGTGAGCAAACTCATCCAAAAGAGGGCGCCACAACACAAACACACCCTTTCAAAGTTATTGCTTGATTTCAAAATTATTCTCATCATGGCCAACAGCGGGGGAAAAGGAAAAGTTTCAAAATAAACAAAGTAGCATCTTATAGTACCGACATTACTGTACTGTTATATAAGTTTAAAAATAATTGTGTCCAGCTATTTAGCAAATCAAATGTTGAGGTTCCACTGTCTTTAGAGTTGTGCTGATAAAAGCGTTGTCTCGCTCTGCTCAGCCCCAAATTGCTCAATGGCCTTGGTCAGCTGCATCACGGGAGTGGCAGCGGCTCTTCCTCTCCAACAGGCCACGCTTTAATCACCAAGGAAATGTTCACGGCTCAGGTCCCGTCCAGAAACACGCCGGTCAAAGCTCCCGCCAAGACATCGGGCAAGGCACATTGGGACGGTGAGTGGCGTGACGTCAAGGCCTTGGAGTTTGAAACCCAAATCCCTTCATGTTTTTTATTTGTTTTTATTTTTTATCGGAACTGTGTTCCAGCAGACCGAGCGCCAGGGTGTGTGAGATCAACTGACACACAGGAAGTAGTCAGTCCTGACCCGTTCCAGGCAGTCAGACCTGCACACCTGCACCATCAAGGTGAGTGACTTCTGTAAGCAAAACTGGATGTTTCACTTCCAAATGGTTGTTATTAACTATGTTTTGGTTTCCTTTTCATGAACGGGAAGTGACAAACATTGGTTTAGTTGAATTTTATTTTGAAATACAAAAGCTAAAATGGAAAATCTTTCATCTTTTTCAAAGTGCAATAAATAGATATAAAAACGGTTATATTTTCATTTTATGTATCAAAAGTAAAAATCCCCAGTCAGCAGAAATGAAAAAAGCAATGTGGTCTTGGCAGAAAAAGTCAATGATCTTTGCTGGTGAAGTGAAGTGAATTATATTTATATAGCGCTTTTCTCTACTGACTCAAAGCTCTTTACATAGTGAAACCCAATATCTAAGTTACATTTAAAGCAGTGTGGGTGGCACTGGGAGCAGGTGGGTAAAGTGTCTTGCCCAAGGACACAACGGCAGTGACTAGGATGGCGGAAGCGGGAATCGAACCTGCAACCCTCAAGTTGCTGGCACGGCCACTCTACCAACCGAGCTATGCCGCCCATGTACCTTCCCTTCATTCTATTTCCAATTCTCTAATGCCAACCATAAAAACACATTTTGGGCCATTTTTTTCTATTTTCATTTCTGAAACAAAAGTTGGACAACTATTTAATGAGACTTTTTTTAAACAAAAATAGGACTCCTGCTGAAAAAAGATGTTAGCGTCATGCTAAAAACATGCTAAACGCAAAAGAAAAGCTAAAATACTGCTTCCGGTTCAATTTGTCTTCACACATATAAGCATGCATTTTTGCATTTTGGATTAACGTGAATTGAATTTTTGTGTTGTATCTACAAAAATAAAAATCCATAAAAGGAAAACAGCACAAAATCAAATTTTATGGCAATAATTTAATGAAAATCAACCCCTTTTTGTTTGCTTTAATATCTGCCATTTATAATAGAAATCGACAACCTAATTTTGTTTCTGTTTCAGAATTGGAAATAAAATGAACAGAAGGTACACGGACAAAAAAAGGGTTGATTTTCATTCAAATATTGCCATAAAATTTGGTTTTGTGCTGTTACCCTTTTATGGATTTTTATTTTGTCAGATAAACACAAACATGTGTCGAATGTATGTTCATTCAAAATGCAAAAATGCATGTTCTTCTGTGCGATGACAAATTGAACCAGAAGCAATATTTTAGTTTTTCTTTTGTGTTTAGCATATTTTTAGCATAAGGCTAACACATTTGTTCAGCAGGAGTCCTATTGTCGTTTTAATAAATTGTCGTTAAACAATTGTCCAACTTTTGTTTCAGAAATGAAAATAGCAAAAATGGGCCGAAATTTGTTTTTTTGATTTGCATTTAAGAATTCGAAATAGAATTATTGTGCTTTGTATGTTTTAGTCAGTACTGGAAAATAGGGGTGCGGAAAAAAAAAAATCGATTTTCAGATTAATGGCGATTGTTATTTGTAGTAACGATTATTAATTGTTTAAAAAATAAAAGGCAAAACAATTTTTTTTCCCCCTAGTCTGTCCTGTCCAGCCACTCAGACAAATCATATTGTTGCTGTAGATGATCTAGATCTGCTGTGCACATTTACTTTAGAGAAGAGAAGTGTTGGATACTTCTCTTCTCTATTGTAGCTTACCACCACGAACATGTGAATGTGGAGTGAAAGAATGAATGATGGGTTCTCACTTCTCTGTGCGCGCTTTGAGTGTCCAGTGCAAGGGTGTCAAACGTACGCCCCCGCGGGCCAGAACAGGTCCGCGAACAGGTTTTATACGGCCCGGAAGATGAGTTTTCGAAGTATAAAAATGAGCTGATATTTTTGATTGAAAGAAACTGCTGTTCTAAATGTGTCCACCGGATGTCGCAATAGCGATTCTTTGTTTCACCTGCAGCTAATATGAGGCATAAATAACCAGCTGCTATGTTAACCTAACATATTATGGTAAGAGTCATTCAAATAACTATAACATATAGAACATGCTATACCTTTACCAAACTGTCTGTCACTCCTAATCACTAAATTCCATGAAATCTTACACGTCTAGTCTCTTACATGAATGAGCTAAATAATATTATTTGATATTTTACGGTAATGTGTTAATAATTTCACACATAAGTCGCTCCTGAGTATAAGTCGCACCCCCGGCCAAACTATGAAAAAAAACTGCGACTTATAGTCCGAAAAATACGGTATTTTCGCAGCTTATTAGTGATAGTATACAAAATGAAGATTGTTGCATTCATGTCTTGATTGTCAAATAGGTGTTAGGTTTTTTGATTGATTGAGAAGTTTATTGACATCTTAAAGAATTGAATCCATGCAATGCTTTAAAAAGGCAAATGAGTGGCACAAAAAGCCTTTTGGCTTGTTTCCATTGTGGTCCATTAAATATTCATCACATTTGATACATTCAATTAGGGATGCACCGATTAATCGGTAACCGAATACATTCGGCCGAATATGGCAAAAAAAAACACATTCAGCCTTCGGTGGAATGAGTTAAAAAGAAGGCCGAATAGTGGCGTGTGACACAATTTTTTGACGCGGTGACGCAATCAACCAACGTGCAGTGTTAAATTTAAATTGTTTTATACATAGTTAGTTTCCTTCTTTTTATTCTGAAACTGAAGTACTGTTATTGACAAATCTGTTCTGGCCTGGGATATGTTGTGTACCTGTATAAGTGTATGAGGTTACAAGCACACACTTATTGAGATTTAGTGGGGCCTCTGTTTACATTATTAGCCTGTTGTGTAGGCTACCTGTATAAGTGTATGAGGTTACAAGCACACACTTAATTGAGATTTACTTGAGCCTTCTGTTTACATTATTAGCATATCTACTGTGGCTAAGCAGACTTTTGCCAAAAGGACAATAATTCATTTGTTGTGGGTTTATCCACTTTAATGCACTTTATTTTTTTTTGGAATGCATGTTTTGTTTGAAGGCCTAATATAAATGAAAAACTTCGTGCTTTTTTTGAAAAGCAAAGGCTAATGGAATATTAAAAAAATGTCAATATTCAATAAAAAAAATACTTTATTTGAAAAACATGTCTAAATATTTATTCTAGGCTATTTATACAATACTAAAAAAAATTGTGAAAAACTGCATTTATTATTCGGTATTCGGCCTTCGGCCAAGCGTTTAAATTTTATTCGGCTTCGGCCACAAATTTTCATTTCGGTGCATCCCTACATTCAATAATAAAATATAAATAACCTGTAACATGTTGCTGCTGGAATTTAAATTTTCCTGAAGGAATCAATAAAGTACTCTCAATCTATGTATATAAAAACATGTTAAAAATATGGATAAATGATGTACATATACACAGTATACATGTCAGGGGATTTGTAAAACAATATATACAAACAAATGTGTTTTTTTAAATAAATAAAAAGATAATACAAATTGTGAATTAGTGAAGTGAATCATATTTATATAGCGCTTTTCTCTAGTGACTCAAAGCGCTTTACATAGTGAAACCCAATATCTAAGTTACATTTAAAGCAGTGTGGGTGGCACTGGGAGCAGGTGGGTAAAGTGCCTTGCCCAAGGACACAATGGCAGTGACTAGGATGGCGGAAGCGGGAATCGAACCTGCAACCCTCAAGTTGCTGGCACGGCCACTCTACCAACCGAGCTATACCGCCCCGGTACAAATTAAAACTAAAACAGCCTAATATTATGGAGGAATGTCGTTAATCATAGAAGTGGCACCCGATGTTCTTGAAAACTATTGATTTCCTAGGTGGCGTCCTGTTGGGCTTGTTGCTCCAGCAGCGTTTATCTCCCAGCAGCCTCTGCCTCTCTCACCTGCTGTCTATAAGCCAGACTGACGTCTGCTTGTCAGCCAAGCGAGATGCCGCCGCATCCCATTGGGACTTCAGGTGAAATGCACTTTCTAACTGAAATAGAAATATTTTGTCAAGCTGACCAACGTGTTATCCTTTCTTGCGCTGGTTTCCAGCAAATTCCCCGCCGGCTCTTTTCGCCAAAACGCTCCTGCAGCCGGCGTCAGTGGGCGTAGAGGCGGAGTTCCCCAAGCTGCTCTCAGTCCTGTCCAAAGTCTGGCTGTTACAGGACTCAACATGCTGAGTCAAAGCCGAGCCGGCGCTTCGGCCAACGCCACAGGACACAGGTGCAGCATTTTACTCAGTTTGCCACACAATAGGAACTGACCGCTTTTTGTCCTGTTGACAAAGTTTAGGTCACCTTTCATCTTTTATTTAGAAAATTCCTTCCACAAATTGTACATTTAACTACACTCTTAAATATGTCGAACCGGGGTGTCCAAACTATGGCCCGTCTGCGTCTTCAATTTGGAGCTCCAATAAGAAATTTGGCCGGGCGCGGCGTTTTCATTTAATATACACATAGTCTGATAGCTGCCATGTTGGTTTTCATTTAATATACACATAGTCTGATAGCTGCCATGTTGTCGCCATCTGGTGGCCAACGTAAGTAACTCAAGTCAGTGGTTTAATAATTGTACATCAATGTGACTTTGTGCACAATATGTACTTATATGATCCAACCCAAACAACCTCCCCTACTCATGATATATAAAGAACAATTCAACCAGCACACAAAATCAACCACATCCTACTCTTATTGGGTATTGTAAAAAAAAAACATCCAATTAGCATAAAACCAATCTAAAGTACACCCATTTAAATCCATTTCAAGGGATGATGAGGAAAATGTAAAACACTCTCCATAATTATCCATGTTTGGCACACTTTAGCTACTTGATATTTATGATTGATTAAACAACTTTAAATGATTAAATTATCGAATTTTCCCATACTCTTAATAACCAAATATAATAATTATTAATTATATATCCATTATATTATTATGCAATCTTATTTATACATATCGTTACTTTGCCTGCAGTTGGCTTTCATGCCAATTCGGCCCCCCAATGAAAAAGTTTGGACACCGCCGATCAACTTTCTTTCTAAGGTGTGCGCCTGTTCAATTGTCCACTGCTCACGCGTCCTCTGCGCGCGGCAAATCTATACCACGCATGAAATGTAATTTAAAAAAGAGTACAACAGTTTTCAATGTAACTGTCGACACGCGGCCACAACAGAAAAAACAATTTTCGTCATCACTGTTCAACTATTGTAACATCAGTCGAGACACCTTAAGGAGGACATGAATTCCATCCGTCAGTTTATTGCGCAAAACTCTTTGTCGGCCATAAACACATGATCGAAACGTTGGCCTATTTAAAAATCCCAGACGAGCCCCCAAATTGTTGCGTTCAGACCCGTTCTTCCTTCGGTCAACGCCCCCAGGTTCTTTTACGACACATAAGCTGGTTTTAAATCAATCAGAGACAGAGGTTACTCATTTTTATATTTTATAAAAAAAGCGCTTTGGGAGATCAATGTAGATACAACATTTCAAAGGCACGGTCCAAATTGATCTAATCCTAAAATGGCAGTTTCTCCCTCCTCACTCACTCTCACCCCCCCTCTTCTTCTCTTCCCTACTTTGGACAGTTGAGATAACAGATGTGTTATGGCTTCATTCCGACATTCCAAACTCAAGGTCTATGTAAAAGGCTCCCACTTTAGTTGTTCTAAAATCTGACTAGGAAATTAAAAACACAACCAAATCCAACAGAGTCTATGTAGCAAAACTGGTCATTTTCTGCTGTACAAACCAGACCAAAACCAACTTTGTCATATCAACCGCAGCCACTCGCTCTTTCTCACTTGCGCCCACACATGCGCATAAGGCACTTGGCCGGTGATGCGTTTACAGCCACCCAAAAAATCGGACAACTCCAACACCACACATAACGTGTAATTCCAGGTCGTTACACTATGATTTACCACTCAAATGTACTTATTGTACTGTCATTAAGGGGATTAAGAATGTCGGATTCAAACACTGATGACATCTAGTAAACAAGACAAGAAGCAAGGAATTAAACCAAGACAGATTTAAATTCGGCTCACTTGAGGAGAGACGTCTGGACTGTACTCTTTGTACAGTCTCACCACGCTCTGGCGAAAGATTATACGCCTCCTCTTTTATTTGTACTTTCCCTGATTACATGGCAACAGCTGTTTCTAAGGGAGGGGGTCGTAAACAGCCATCGCCTCTGAATACAAACAGTTCAAAGAAAAGGTCCCTGGAGGGGAGTCGGGTTCTGCCTCCTCTTCGCTTTGTAGTTCTCGGGTCAAGACAATATCTTTCTGTTGATTACAATATATCAAAGAAAAAGAACACCTTCACGTTGCTTCCCATCCTGCACGGCGGAGTTTTACTAGCCGCCTTCTTGGTAGGTTCAAAGACAGCTTTTGTCTTCTCGCCGGGAAGTCATGGCAACACAAAGTTTTGTGATAACTTAGATACAATTATTCTAATAAACTATCTTAATTTATAAATATTAATCATGAAATGCTGGTAATATATTCAATACATACTAATAAAAACATATATTTTACAAACAGAAAGTTACAGGAATGTACACATGATCCCATGCTTACATCTCGTTGTGCAACGTGTGAATGTTTTAATTGCAACTAAATGTGATTTCTGAAAGGGTGCAACTTATTTCCCCAGCAGGACCCCCACCCAGACATACAATATAGTACACAGCTCATGAAAAACAATATTTTTTGTAATTGTCATTGTAAGTGGGCCAAAAAACACTTATATTAGAAAATAATCTCATGGAAACGACTGTTGTCATTGGATTATAATAATAAGAACTGTAGCTTGTCATTTAGTCAGGTTTAAGACAGATGTGCCTCAGGTGAGGCCACAGTCTGACGTCGCTCACATGTGCTCCACTGAATGTTCAGGGACTTTTTTTGCGTTTGCTCACAAACGTGAAAAATTAGTGTGCAAACGAGGTGTGTGTGTGTGTGTGTGTATATATGTAGGTGTCCTGGCGCTGTGCTTCTTCTCCCTCTGCTGGACCTGCACTTATCTGGCCTCTGTGAGGCTCTGGATTTACCAGGAGTTACCTCTGGCGCCTCAGAGGCTCCGCCGGAGAGCCGCGCCCTTGCTGCGGGACCAGGGAGGCCGGACGAGGCGGGCTTCAGCCTGGAAGACATCGGACTCTTGGCCCTCAGGCTCTTGTACCTGTTGCTGGCCCACAGTGACGAGGTGTGTGTGCTTGCGTGCGTATGAAGGGCCGTTAGGGACATTATTCAGAATTACCTCTTACACATCAGCCCTTTGAGACACTAGTGATTTAGGGCTATATAAGTAAACATTGATTGATTGATTGATACACATACACTGCTCGCATTTCAGTAGTGTATGTGAGAGCATTTCAGTAGTGTATGTGAGAGCATTTCAGTAGTGTGTATAAGAGTGTTTCAGTAGTGTGTGTGAGAGTATTTCAGTAGTGTGTATAAGAGTGTTTCAGTGGTGAATGTGAGAGCATTTCAGTAGTGTTTGTGAGAGCATTTCAGTAGTGTATGTGAGAGCATTTCAGTAGTGTGTATAAGAGTGTTTCAGTAGTGTATGTGAGAGTATTTCAGTAGTGTGTATAAGAGTGTTTCAGTAGTGTATGTGAGAGTATTTCAGTAGTGTGTATAAGAGTGTTTCAGTAGTGTGTGTGAGAGAAAAACATTCCAGTTGTTTATGTGAGAGCATTTCAGTAGTGTGTGTGAGAGGTAATTCTGAATAATGTCCTTAACGGCCCCTCATGCGTGGGTGCATCAGCCCGTGATATCCACCATACAGAATGTGTGACGCCCTCTGATGCTCCGCAGGTGGTCCAGGCGGTTCTTTCAACGCAGAGTGAACGCAGCACAGAAAACCAGGTATTTGAAAATGTCCAGGACTGTGTTGAAAGCAAAAGTGAATTGAAGTTAATCATATTTATATAGCGCTTTTTCTCTCGTGACTCAAAGCGCTTTACATAGTGAAAGACAATATCTAAGTTCCATTTAAAGCAGTGTGGGTGGCACTGGGAGCAGGTGGGTAAAGTGTCTTGCCCAAGGACACAACGGCAGTGATTAGGATGGCGGAAGCAGGGATCGAACCTGGAACCCTCAAATTGCCGGCACGGCCACTCTACCAACTAAGCTATATCGCCCTAAAAGTTCCTTAGTAGTTATTTACCTAAACTGCACAGAAGGCGGGCTGTTACTGCAAGCAGAGGAGAAATGGAGAGAGGCGGTTATGAAATGTGAACTAATTATATAAAACATTGTAACTAATTATATAAAACATTGTATTAACTTTTCTAAAAATGTTTGGAGTGCGTCGGCTGTTAATGGGAATTTTTCTGACACATCGCTAATCCAAAACCTCTGCGGTTGTCTAGTTTTGTAGAGCATGCACCCATTTATTTTGCAATGCAGTCTGCTGAAAATGATGGAAAGCGCCCATCTTTTCTTTCTTTCTTTAGTTTATTTGGAACATGAACACACTTGGAGCGTAATACATCACACAATTTCATATCATTTCACTTTACATCATGTCCGAAAAGGAGTAGGAAGAAGCAAAGCTTATTTAATCCTACACCTTTCTCACTTCAGAGTGTTTACAAATACATACATTCATTTACTGACTTTTTTATAGTACAACAGTTTTGTAATATTTACTTAAGTCAGTCATTATTAACATACTGAGATGAAGATTGTATTATTTTCAATAAGGTTTTCATAATTCTTCTTCCCTGTACTTTGTAAGCACTATTAATTTGAACAACCTCTTAATCTACATAGCAACTGACGCTGTGGCCAAAGTTGGAATCGCCACAAAACAAATATTAAGATATTCAACATTCTACTGCCGCCTGGCGCCTAAAGTAGATAGTGCATCCTCCTAATTTGTCATGTTTCACATGTCTGGTAAACCGCGATCAAAGGGGCTGTACGAATCCCCTTCCTGCTGTAGTCAATTACAGCGCGAGGACCGCAAATAGTGGTAGCCTGCATTTTGGTTTTCATCGCCGAAGTTTAAACAGGAACAACAACTGGTAGCTTTTTTTCAACAAAGCAGCTCATTTTAACTGAACTCCGGCTGCTAATGTGAGCTTTTCTGACACATCGCTAATCAAACACCTCTGTTATCTGCTTTAGTAGAGTATGCACTGCTATATAAGCTGCACCCACTACATTTTAGAAGAAAGAAATGTTTCGCACCAGATAAAAGTCGCAGATATGTATATATATATATATATATATATATATATATAATATATATATATGTATGTATGTACGTTGTGAAATTAGTTATTTACGCAAAAAGATTTTGTAAATGTTTAGTTACATACCTTCATTGTTTCCAAACTGTATCTGTCATTCGGCAGTAAAACGGCTAGTCAAACAAAACAGAAGTCATGGTCATGGACCCACTAGCTGCGGAAGCCAGCACTCCAATCAGCTAAAAAGACTCAATAAGTCCACGGAGATGTTTTGGTGAATTTACTGAGAAATTTGTAAAACTGAAACAACACAAAAAAAGGCTGTTGTAAGTTAATAATACTAAGATAGATGTGTTAGCTTATAAGCTAATGCTAACAACGCTAGTTTGATTAACGTACAAATATGCATGAAAGCACTCCTACAGACATCACACATGGGACGCTTTTAAAACTATAAGCAGTTTTTGTTATATTGTAAAACTTACTTATGTTGCCTGGAGTGACAAATGAAGAATTCATACGAGTAGAAACGCTATGGACGATTAGAAGACCGATTGGCACTTCTACTTCGGGTTTAAAGCTTGAAACAGCAAGCGTTCACATTCACTCAGCAGCACCTGCAGTAAGGAACGTGTCCAAAAGATGGCGCCGTAGCACAAACAGCGCACCATTTAAATGACTTCGAATGTGTTATTGAAAACTATTTGCATTCTGGCCTTCAGAAAAGAAAAATCCAAGAATTAGTTTTTAATCATATTTGTTTTTTTATTGGTTCTATATTTATTTATTTTGGGTTTTTATTCAGTCATTGGTGGAGCATAATATATATATATATATATATATACTTTTTAAATTTTATTTTATTTTATTTTATTTTTTTACAATTGTTTTTAACATGGCTGTGCAGCACTTTGGAAACGTTATTGTCGTTTAAATGTGCTATAAAAATAAAGTGGATTGGATTAGCTGCACCGTTTTATAATCCCCAGAGAGCAAAGCGTAGGGAAAAAAAATAGCGGATTTTAGTCTGGAATTTCCAGTAAATAGAAGCGTTTACATCAACCATCTGTCCCAATATTTTTGCTGTCTGCATTTAGTCGTTTTGGGTTTATTTATTGACGCATCAAACATTCCCCTTCTGGTCCCAGGCTGGCTCGCCCGCAGCAAGAGAGGAGGCTCACTCCCACAATGCCTTGCTGCAGTCAGTGTTGCGCCTTTGCCGCGTCGGCATCGGCGGCGACGGCAGCAGCACGCAGCGGGAGGAGCTGGTCGTCGGCGCCCTGAAGACAGCGCGAGTCCTGGCGGCGAGGACGGCGCGCACGCACGCTGAGCGGTGCGATGACATTTTGTTAGCTTTATGCAGGCGTGCCTAATCTAATGGCTGCCTATTTGGATTTGTTTCCATGACACCTTTTTTTTTTTTTTTCTTAAAGCTAAAGCCTAATCTGCCTAATGCTCATTTATGAAATATATTTGGGTATAAAGTTGCTTGTGTGTCTGTCGCAGGTTGCAGTGTGTGTTGCAGGCGCTGTGTGCGTCCTTGTCCTCGGACCTCAACCCTCGTGCGCTCACAGAGTGCGTTTTAGTCCTCCTGTCTTTGTGCGACCACGCCGCGCTGACTCAGCAGCTCTGCTCCCAGCACGGTGAGATTTATTTATGTACTTTTTTATTATTACTCCAGTGCGGGGGTCGGCAACCCACAACTCTAGAGCCGCATGCCGCCCTGCTGGCTGTCTGCAGCTTTTTCAAAAATGTATGAAAAATGGAAAAAGATGAAAGGAAAAATTATATTTTTTGTTTTAATATGGTTTCTGCAGGAGGACAAACATGACACAACCCTCCCTAATTATTATAAAGCACACTGTTTGTATTAAACATGCTTCACTGATTCAAGTATTTGACGAGGCTTCACGGTGGCAGAGGGGTTAGTGCGTCTGCCTCACAATACGAAGTTCCTGCAGTCCTGGGTTCAAATCCAGGCTCGGGATCTTTCTGTGTGGAGTTTGCATGTTCTCCCCGTGAATGCGTGGGTTCCCTCCGGGTACTCCGGCTTCCTCCCACTTCCAAAGACATGCACCTGGGGATAGGTTGATTGGCAACACTAAATTGGCCCTAGTGTGTGAATGTGAGTGTGAATGTTGTCTGTCTATCTGTGTTGGCCCTGCGATGAGGTGGCGACTTGTCCAGGGTGTACGCTGCCTTCCGCCCGATTGTAGCTGAGATAGGCGCCAGCGCCCCCCGCGACCCCGAAAGGGAATAAGCGGTAGAAAATGGATGGATGGATGGGCGTGAGTCAATTGCGCCCTCTGATGGCTGTTGTCAAATAGTGCGCACCTGTCAGCCTCCACGGTTCATTCCCAGTGCAAAGCATGAGTGTTGTTGTTTTAACAGTTACTTCATGATGAATGTGAATAGATCCAACAATTGGTGATCATGTGACGCTTCCGTGCAGAACCCTGCGTGATCCTAAGGCTGCTGCAATACGTGCGGAACAGACCAGCCAAGCTGACGTCACAGGCTCAGCTCGTCTTGCTGGACCTGCAGGTGAGCTGCACACACGCAGTCAGGAAGTAGGCTTGTACAGTAGGCCAGTAGTAATAAATCAAAAACGGTGCTATACTCTGTTTGAAAAGTACCGCTTCCCGTGCATAACGGCGTGTCGTCCCGCCTTGACATTGCTGGTTTTACGAGCAGAGGAGCATGTTGGGCAGCGCACACACACAGAGTACTAACAAGCAGACACAGGGTGTAGGCGGAGAAGGGAGAATGGACGCATTTTGGCTTAAAAAGTCAAGATAAAGATGAAGTTATATCACTGAAACGCCCTCAGGAATAGGTGCTTTAGGACAGTGGTCCCCAACCATCGGGCCGTGGCCCGGTACCGGGCCGTGGCCCGATTGGTACCGGGCTGCAGAATTATTTTTTATTAAAAAAAAAAAAAAAAATATTATTATTATTATTTTTTTTATTTTTTATTAAATCAACATAAAAAACACAATATACACTTACAAATAGTGCACCAACCACAAAAAAACTCCCTTTTTCATGACAAAAACGTCCCTTTTTCATGACAAAGAAGAAAAAAAAAAAGAGAAAAAAAAGGAACTTTTTTTCTCCTCCATTTGAAAATGTGGGCGTTATCATCATTACTGTCTGATTCCAATCAATGCAAGTCATCAGAATCAGGTAATACACCAACTTATATTCTTGTCTTCGTGAAAGAAAGACATCTATATGTGTTACACATGCTTGTATTATCATTAAACACATTTAACTTGTTTACAAAAATGTCTCTTTCATAAATAAATAAATATAAATGATATATATATAAATGAGGTAGATCCCCTCAAGTTGGTCAATTGAAAAGTAGCTCGCCTGCAGAAAAAGTGTGGGCACCCCTGCCCTAACCCATTGAAAGCAGTACCGTTAAATGGTAAAAGATACTGAACTCGTCCAAAAGATGGCGCCATAGCACACTTACAAAACACATTCTCAGTGTATTTGCTGGGGGTTTTTTTGGAAACTTTTTATTTTGGGCATCAGGAAAGGAAAATACATAAATTAGCCCCAGGGATCAAAGCATAGGAAAAAAGTAGCAGCTTAAAGTCTGGTATTTAAGGTACATGTTTTGCAGGAGGTGTTTCATTTGGTGTCGGTTTTTGTACAGGTGGTTCGGTTGTTGAGGCGACTCTCGCAGACAGCAGAGATCTGGATCAGCAGGCAGTGCGGCGGCTGTCAGTGCTACACTGAGGTAGGTCCGGCCCAGCACTGTTTGGAGGTTTTGTCACAGGGCTGTCAAACTTATTTTAGCTCAGGGAACGCATGGAAGAAAATCTATTCCCATGCGGGCCGGACTGATTAAATCATGGCATTAAAACCTAAAAATAAAGACAACTTCAGATTTTTGTCTTTGTCTTACTTTGGCCAAAAATAGAATAAGCACATTCTGAAAATAGATACACTGCAAAAAGTGAAATCTAAGTAAGATGAAATATCTCAAATAAGGGTGATATTTGCTTATTTTCTGTCTGATAAGATAATTCTTCTCACTAAGCAGATTTTATGTTAGTGTTTTACTTGTTTTAAGTGTTTTGGTCCTAAATGATCTCAGTAAGATATTACAGCTGGTTGCTGAGATTTTATGACCAATTTTGAGGTAAAACATGCTCGAAATTAGAATATCAACTGTTGCAAAGGTGTGTCATTAACACTCACAAGTAGAAAACTACTTTTTCAAAACATTCTTATTTCAAACATTAAATAAAAAATTATGACTTTGACACAGTTTTGTCTCCTAATTAAAACGGATGAAGTAGGTAAATGAAGATAAAAACTAGGTAAAAATTGATGAAAGGTAAAAAATAAAAGGTATAAGGTTGGAAAATACTGATAAAAGAAGGTAAAAAATAGGTAAACATTGATAAAAGATAAAAAGTAGGTAAACGTAGGTAAAAACAAAAAAGGTATAAGGTTGGTAAATATTGATTAAAAAAGGTAAAAAGTAGGTAAGTATAGGTCAATGAAGGTAAAAAGTAGGTAATCATTGATAAAGGGTAAAAAGTAGGTCAGTATAGGTAAATGAGGGTAAAAAGTAGGTAAGTACAGTTGCCACAGTACAGTAAACTTAATTTTTAAACATTTAACATGTGACATTTCGAACTATTTTTAACAGAAATAGTTCATGCACATATATATATATATATATATATACATATATATATATATATATATATATATATATATATATATATATATATATATGTATATATATATATATATATATATATACATATATATATATTGATTCCTCACTTGGCGCGATGATGTCATAATATGGATGGGAAAATGCGTTTTTAGTTATTAGGTGGAATATACTTATTTTAATGTATTTTGGGGTTCATTGAGGTTAGCTAATTTCACTTGTTTTGGAAAGTCTTGTCAAGCCGAATTTTTTTGTTTAATTGGCAGATAATTTTGCTTAGTTCAAGTGAAATACAACTAATTTTTGTATTTTTTTTCTTGTTTTTTAACACTGACTTTTTGCAGTGTAGATGGATAGATAGATAGATAGATAGATAGATAGATAGATAGATAGATACCTTCCTTCCTTCCAATTCCAGCAGCAGTGTACAAAGTTGAGATCAATTTAAAAAGTAAATAACGGGGGTATAAATGGAAACAAAATAGAAAAATATTTCAATAAAAATAAAAAGTAACAATGGGAATACAAATATAACAGTAAAATAAAAATATAACGTGTTATATTCTAACAAATGTACATATTACAAATAATCCTCCTGGCATAACACTTCAAGTTCGTTGAAAATTCTACGAAAAAAATTGGTGCTGTTTCAGAAACACAATGAAGAACGAAATGAACTTAGACTTTGTCTCCGTGTTTTTGTAGACAAAGCCATTAAACTTCAAGCTCTTTCTGTTTAGGATTCTCACCTTGGCAGTTCACCTTTAAAAGTGTTTGGAAAAGCCACCAAGTAGTTTCCTCAAAACACCACATTGGTGAAACCCACAAATGCCACAACACGTTTATTTATCATCATTCAAATATTAAAATTACAATATGAACAAAACAGAGATCAAAATGACGCCATAGCCCAGATCCGGGAAAGATAGATTCAAGCATTAAATACAATAGAACAAACACAACAAAGGGAGAAACACACATTTTACAATGGAGTTCAGGGTGCGCATCGTGCATTCAACCAATTGCTAGCGCCGTGTGGAACTCTTGACTAAAAAAAATGATGGTCAAGTTTACTTAAGTCTTTGCATCTTACAATGTTGTTATTTTATCCATTAAAGTGGACGATTTATAATAAATTGTATTGTGCGTCAATACTGCCGCCATCTCCTACCAGCTGATTGCTTGCACCTGCGCTGATTGGAGTAGCGGCAACCAATCCAGGGAGCGCTTAAAGTCAGCTGTTAGGTCATTGTTGAACACCTCATGTGTGACGTGGGTTACACTTGACTTGCTATTGCGACATCTAGTGGACACATTTAAAACATTCATTGTCCCATTTACTTTTAATAGAAGTAGTATCCAGGATAAAAGTTTCCAAAAAAAAAAACCCAAGCAAATACACTGAGAATGTGTTTTGTAACTGTGCTATGGCGCCATCTTTTGGACGAGTTCAGTGTCGTTCCATTTACCGGTACTGCTTTCAATGGGAAGTAGAGTGCCATTCAGTCTTCTAGCCGTCCATAGCGTTCCTACTTGTATGCATTTTTCATTCACAACTTTAAGCAACATTTTAAAGTTTTACAATACAACTAAAACTGTTTATACCACGTGCGATGTATGTAGTAGTGTTTTCATACTTATTGGTACCTGTTATCATAAGGTGAAAATGCTGCCGTCGTTAGCATTAGCTAATATGCTAACACGTTTATGGGTGTCTGAGTTAGTAGTTTTAAATTCCTACTTGTATGCATTTTTCATTCACAACTTCAAGCAACATTTTAAAGTTTTACAATATAACTAAAACTGTTTAAACCATGTGCGATGTATGTAGTAGTGTTTTCATACATATTTGTACCTGTTATCATAAGGTAAAAAAGCTAGCGTCGTTAGCATTAGCTAATATGCTAACACGTTTATGAGTGTCTGAGTTAGTATTTTTAAATTACAATTGCATTCTTTTTGTATTGTTTAAGTTTCACAAATTCCCCTATAAACTCACCACAACGTCATTGTGGAGTTTTTGAGTCTGTTGAGCTGATTGGAGAGTTAGCTTCCGCAGCTAGTGGGTCTATGACCATGACTTCTGTTTTGTTTGATCAGCCGTTTTACTGCTGTAAAGCACCAGTTCCATAGGCAGCAAAACAGGCCCAGAGCATAATACTACCACCGCCATGCTTGACGGTAGGGGCGGTGTTCCTGGGATTAAAAGCCTCACCTTTTCTCTTCCTAACATATTACACTTGAATTGCTATTAGGACACCCAGTGGACACATTTAAAACAGCAGTTTCTTTCATAAAAAAATGCAGCTCACTTTTATATTTAGCAAACTGATCTTGTGGACCGGATTAAAGCTGTTTGCGGGCTTGATACGTTTGACACCTGTGTTTTATCAGCATTTTCAAGTAACATTAGTAGTGGACTTAAACATATGTGCACTCACGCGTTCATCAGAAATGCAACTGTGTATTTGTGTCAGCTGGTTCAGACGCTGGTGATCGTTCTGCATCGTCAGTGGATGGACCTCCAGGACTCTCCGGAGCCTACGGACAGCCCGCCAGGTCAGTTACCAAGCCCCGCCTCCTCCCCCTGGTATCAATCAATCAATGTTTACTTATATAGCCCTAAATCACTAGTGTCTCAAAGGGCTGCACAAACCACTATGACATCCTCGGTAGGACCCACATAAGGGAAAGGAAAACTCACACCCAGTGGGACGTCGGTGACAATGATGACTATGAGAAACTTGGAGAGGAGGAAAGCAATGGATGTCGAGCGGGTCTAACATGATACTGTGAAAGTTCAATCCATAATGGATCCAACACAGTCGCGAGAGTCCAGTCCAAAGCGGATCCAACACAGCAGCGAGAGTCCCGTTCACAGCGGAGCCGGCAGGAAACCATCCCAAGCGGAGGCGGATCAGCAGCGCAGAGATGTCCCCAGCCGATACACAAGCGAGCAGTAAATGGCCACCGGATCGGACCGGACCCCCTCCACAAGGGAGAGTGGGACATAGGAGAAAAAGAAAAGAAACGGCAGATCAACTGGTCTAAAAAGGGAGTCTATTTAAAGGCTAGAGTATACAAATGAGTTTTAAGTTGAGACTTAAATGCTTCTACTGAGGTGGCATCTCGAACTGTTACCGGGAGGGCATTCCAGAGTACTGGAGCCCGAAATGAAAACGCTCGATAGCCCGCAGACTTTTTTTGGGCTTTGGGAATCACTAAAAAGCCGGAGTCCTTTGAACACAGATTTCTTGCCGGGACATATGGTACAATACAATCGGCAAGATAGGATGGAGCTAGACCGTGTAGTATTTTATACGTAAGTAGTAAAACCTTAAAGTCACATCTTAAGTGCACAGGAAGCCAGTGCAGGTGAGCCAGTATAGGTATATATGTATGTATATATGTATATAAAGGTATATACAGTATAGGTATATATGTATGTATATATGTATATAAAGGTATATACAGTATAGGTATATATGTATGTATATATGTATATAAAGGTATATACAGTACAGGCGTAATATGATCGAACTTTCTTGTTCTTGTCAAAAGTCTAGCAGCCGCATTTTGTACCAACTGTAATCTTTTAATGCTAGACATGGGGAGACCCGAAAATAATACGCTACAGTAATCGAGACGAGACGTAACAAATGCATGGATAATGATCTCAGCGTCTTTAGTGGACAGAATGGAGCGAATTTTGGCGATATTACGGAGATGAAAGAAGGCCGTTTTAGTAACGCTTTTAATGTGTGCCTGAAAGGAGAGAGTTGGGTGGAAGATAATACCCAGATTCTTTACCGTGTCGCCTGGCATCCAACATTGAAGTCGACTCCTCTCCCCAGACCTCGGACCACGCCCAGATCACAACTCCCCGCCGTGGTCTCTGCTCAGGGAGGGCGTGCAGCTGCTGCACTGGCTGCTCCACCGCCACACCAGCTTCTACGACAGCTGCCAGCCGCTGCTGCACATGTACGACCAGGTCATCCCCGCTCTGCGCGACACGCTGAGGAGGCTGCCCGAGCTCAGCGAGAGCGAAGGTGAAGTAGTTCATTTCATCGTTTTTTGCCTTTGTTATCGTCAACAACGTATTTTTCCCTGACAAAAACAAGACGATAAATATCAAAACAAATGCACCTTGGCTAAGACGATGACACAATTCAATAACTGACACTTTACTCAACGAGAATGTTGACAGAAACACAATCTGGTCGAAGTCAACTACCTGCACAAATGCAGTTTGCTTCTGCTGGATTATCCGGGGTGTGGTTGGAAAGTCAATAAAAGGCATGAGGAGGTGAGGAGCAGTAAGGGGCCATTATTGTTTCCATAACAATTCTGCTTACTGATGGTTGTGATGGCCCCACATCATCAGCGTTACATCCTCTCATTTTCCCAGTGGCGAGATATCCAAGCATTGTGATGATCTTTAGTTCCACTGTGCCTGTTCAAGCTCTGATGAGATGACGCCCCTCATTAAATCTGTGACAAAAATAATACCCGCTCTGTCTAAACCAGGGGTGCCCATTATGTCGATCGCGAGCTACCAGTCGACCGCGGGGGGTGTGTCAGTCGATCTCCAGCCAGGCTTTTAAAAAAAATAGACCTAAAAATGAGTGATCATCAATCTTCACCAAGACGTCACTTAAATGACATTCACGGTACCGGAGGGTCTTGTGAGATGACGCTGGCTGCTGCAAGATCATTATTATGAAAATATGACCGAGAGGAAGGCGAGAAACACTTTTTATTTCAACAGACTCTCGCGCCGTACCTTCCGTCAAAACTCTAAAGGCCGACTGCACATTTCCTATCTTCACAATAAAAGCCCTGCTTCATGCTGCCTGCGCTAACTAAATACAGAGTCTCGGAAAACTGGCGTGCACAAGCGATCCCTCAGAAAGCTGGCGTGCACATCACTTGTGCACGCCAGCTTTCTGAGACTCTTATTTTGTTAGCGCAGGCAGCATGAAGCAGGGCTTTTATTGTGAAGATAGGAAATGTGCAGTCGGCCTTTAGAGTTTTGACGAAAGTCTGTTGAAATAAAAAGTGTTTCTCGCCTTCCTCTCTGTCATTTTTTCATAATAATGAACTGGCAGCAGCCAGCGTCATCTCACAAGACCCTCGGGTGCCGTGAATGTCAATCAAGCAAGCTACGGAATTTGCCGCCAATGTTTTTCTTGTAAAGTGTATGGAAGCTGGATGAATTAGATGCCAAAAACCAACCACTTTCATGTGGTATTGTACAGAAAGGACAATTTTTTTTCTCCTCCATTTGAAAATGTGGGCGTTATCATCATTACTGTCTGATTCCAATCAATGCAAGTCATCAGAATCAGGTAATACACCAACTTATATTCTTGTCTTCGTGAAAGAAAGACATCTATATGTGTTACACATGCTTGTATTATCATTAAACACATTTAACTTGTTTACAAAAATGCCTCTTTCATAAATAAATAAATATAAATGATATATATAAATGAGGTAGATCCCCTCGAGTTGGTCAATTGAAAAGTAGCTCGCCTGCAGAAAAAGTGTGGGCACCCCTGCTCTAAACGATACCGTCTGATCAGCTGCTCGTCATCAAACCAAGCCAGGACATGCTTCCGCTCCTTGAACGTTGGCGCAGATCTCTCTGGCCTCAGTGCCATCCCCCTTAGGACACCTCTGAAAGTCTCTTAAATATCCTGGAGAGAAGGAGTGATTCTTAGACCTAAGAAAGTTGATAAATAGCTTTTATTCTTAAAGGGGAACATTATCACAATTTCAAAAGGGTTAAAAACAATAAAAATCAGTTCCCAGTGGCTTGTTGTATTTTTTTAATTTTTTTTTCAAAATGTTACCGGTCTCCGAATATCCCTAAAAAAAGCTTTAAAGTGCTTGATTTTCGCTATTTGCGATGCCACTATCCATTTCCCTGTGACGTCACACAGTGCTGCCAATGTAAACAAACAATGGGAATACCACAGCAAGATATAGCGACATTAGCTCGGATTCAAACTCGGATTTCAGCGGCTTAAGCGATTCAACAGATTACGCATGTATTGAAACGCATGGTTGGAGTATGAAAATATTGAAGAAGAAACTGAAGCTATTGACGCTATTCATAGCCATAGCATGGCCGAATAGCTGCGTTAGCATCGCCGGTAAAATGTGCGGACCAAACGATCAGGACTTTCGCATCTTTTGACACTGAAGCAACTTAAATCCGTCGATTGGTAAGTGTTTGTTTCGCATTAAATATGGGTGGAAGGAAACGTAATATAGTTGCAAATACATCTACAGGTTATCCATACATCTCTGTGCTGTGTCTGCTTTAGCACCGCCGGTAAATAGCATGTCAGCATCGATTAGCGTAGCATGTTAGCATCGATTAGCTGACAGTCACGCCGCGACCAAACATGTCTGATTAGCACATAAGTCAACCTCAACAAAAATCACCTTTGTGATTTCATTGACTTTATCATTGCAAATGCATCTGCAGGTTATCCATACATCTCTGTGCCATGTCTGCCTTAGCATCGCCGGTCAAATGTGGAGACACTCTGGCACATTCAATGGGGGTCTGGCGGCAGACACTTTGGCATCTTCGGGCCAGTGGTGCAACTTGAATCCCTCCCTGTTGGTGTTGTTACACCCATTCAATGGGGGTCTGGCGGCAGATTTCTTGCCAGTGGTGCAACTTGAATCCCTCCCTGTTAGTGTTGTTACACCCTCCGACAACACACCCACGAGGCATGATGTCTCCAAGGTTCCAAAAAATGGTCGAAAAAACGGAAAATAGCAGAGCTGAGACCCAATGTTTACAATGGGTTGAAAATGAAAATGGTGGGTGTGTTACCTCGGCGACGTCACATTCTGACGTCATCGCCTCCAGCGTGATAAACAGAAAGGCGTTTCATTCGCCAAAATTCACCCATTTAGAGTTCGGAAATCGGTTAAAAAAGTATATGGTCTTTTTTCTGCACCATCAAGGTATATATTGACGCTTACATAGGTCTGCTGATAATGTTCTCCTTTAAGTTTGAGAGTAGGACTACATTTGGCAAATTCTCAGGACTTAAGTGTAAAATGGCACTCCAAGACGCGCCATAAATGTTGCCCCAGATTTGCTCCAATAATACCTGCATAGTCCTCCACCATCACGTCCACACTACAAACTTCAATCTGATTCTAGCCTACTGCTGCTGTGTTTTCTCTGCCTCAAGGACCGGTTTATTGAAATCACTCTAAAAGCATGACAACTAGTAATGTGGTCCAACGCGCTTACGTCACCCACGCCGCACAAAAAGGAAGTGAATGCAACGTTTCCTATTTACGTGCTTGAGGCGGACATTTATCCGTAAATGAAAGAGCTCCGGCGACCCCGAGAGGAACAGGCGGTAGGAAAATGGATGGATGAAGTTTGCGGGGCCACATGCAGTTTGTGTGTTTGCTGCTTACGCTTCTCCCCTGCTCATAAACACATGACATCATCAGTCTGTCTGACACGTGGCATAAGAACTGTGAAGTGAAGTGAATTATATTTATATAGCGCTTTTCTCTAGTGACTCAGAGCGCTTTACATAGTGAAACCCAATATCTAAGTTACATTTAAAGCAGTGTGGGTGGCACTGGGAGCAGGTGGGTAAAGTGTCTTGCCCAAGGACACAACGGCAGTGACTAGGATGGCAGAGGCGGGAATCGAACCTGCAACCCTCAAGTTGCTGGCACGGCCACTCTACCAACCGAGCTATGACTGTAAGATATTTATTGGTATTGACTAAATATGTTGTTCCTGACCAGAATCACATGATACTTTTGTGTTGAACAAATGCTAGTCTGAATAAAGAGTCCTCATCTTTAATACTTTACATTTAAAATGTGATGTCATTTGGGTGACTGAAACTACACTAAAACTAAATTAATTGACCATATTTTCCAGACTATAAGCTGTTACTTTTTTCCTACGCTTTTTATAAAGGTGCAGCTATTTTAAGGATTTTTCTTCACTCACGGCCATAACGTTTTGTATTCAACAAATTGTTTATATTATAAAACACAGACACTGCAGAGGTGTGTTATTGTTTGTGCTAGGGCGCCATCTTTTGGAGGAGTCTGCTCACTGCAGGGGCTGTGGGTGTAACGTCTACAGCAGGGCTGCCCACTCTTTTTTAGCAGGGGTTCTCCGTGTGTGTGTGTGTGTGTGTGTGTGTGTGTGTGTGTGTGTGTGTGTGTGTGTGTGTGTGTGCGTGCGTGCGTGCGTGCGTGCGTGCGTGCGTGCGTGCGTGCGCGCGCGTATATATATATGTATGTATATCCATCCATCCATCCATCCATTTCCTACCGCTTATTCCCTTTTGGGGTCGCGGGGGGCGCTGGCGCCTATCTCAGCTACAATCGGGCGGAAGGCGGTGTACACCCTGGACAAGTCGCCACCTCATCACAGGGCCAACACAGATAGACAGACAACATTCACACTCACATTCACACACTAGGGACCATTTAGTGTTGCCAATCAACCTATCCCCAGGTGCATGTCTTTGGAGGTGGGAGGAAGCCGGAGTACCCGGAGGGAACCCACGCATTCACGGGGAGAACATGCCAACTCCACACAGAAAGATACTCAGCCTGGAATTGAACCCAGGACTGCAGGACCTTCGTATTGTGAGACAGACGCACTAACCCCTCCGTCACCGTGAAGCCATGTATATATATATATATATATATATATATATATATATATATATATATATAATATATATGTATATATATGTATGTATATGTGTATATATATACATATGTATGTGTATATATATATGTATGAATATATATATATGTATTTATGTATGTTTGGGAAAAATCCCAAGACTACTTCATCTCTACAGAAGTGTTTCATGAGGGGTTCCCTCAATCATCAGGAGATTTTAATGGAAGCATTCACATAGAATGGTTTATATAGAGCACAGAGTGGGTGGGTACAGGCAGGTGTAAGAGCGTGGTGATTGGCTCATGTGTTACCTAGAAGGTGTTTCCGTGTGTGTGTGTGCGCCAACCTTAAGACATCCGAATTCGGGAGATTGGGGCGTGGGGGGGTTGGTGGTAGCGGGGGTGTATATTGTTGCCTGGAAGAGTTAGTGCTGCAAGGGGTTCTGGATATTTGTTGTGTTGTGTTACGGTGAAGATGTTCTCCCGAAATGTGTTTGTCAGTCTCGTTTGGTGTGGGTTCACAGTGTGGCGCATATTTGTAACAGTGTTAAAGTTGTTTATACGGCCACCCTTTATGCCTTGCATTCACTTGTGTGTGTGTGAAAAGCCGTAGATATTTTGTGATTGGGCCGGCCCCCAATATTGTTGTCTGGGTGGAAATCAGGAGAATGGTTGTCCCGGGAGATTTTCGGGAGGGGCACGGAAATTCGGGAGACTCCCGGGAAAATCTATGACTGGGCGACGCAATTGCTCTGTACTTCTCCCTACATCCGTGTACCACTCCATACAGCAGCGTTTTAAAAAGTTATAAATTTTACTTTTTGAGACGGATAATTCCCGATTGTACTTTTTAAAGCATTTATCGGCCAATAATATCGGCAGTCCGATGTTATCGGACATCTCTATCCATGACGATGACTTCTGTTTTGTTTGATCAGCCGTTTTACTGCCTAACAAACACCGTTTGGAAGCAATTAAGGAATGTAAATAAACATTAATAAAATGTCTGTCTAAATAACTCATTTCACAAAGTATACATTGGTGGCTAATATATGGAAAACTATTTGTTTCCTTCTAAAATGTAGTGGGTGTGGCTTAGCTATATAACAGTGCACTTCTCGGGAAAATATGGTCAATGACTGAAATGTGACTAAAACTAAAATAAATTTTCATCAAAAGACTGAAACTACATTTAAAAAGTGCTGTCAAAATGAACACCATTTTTTTTTGTAACCTTTTTTTTGTTTCCCATCCATCAGAGCTGGTGTTGGAGGAACTTTAACCACCTCCATGACACGGATTGTTGCTCCTGATTGATTCATTGAGCCAGCAATCAGGATGGACACTTGTTGTGATACCATTTCTGTATCATACGCCATAAAACTCAGCTTACTGTCTTTGAAAATGTAACAATAAAACATCACGATCCTGGTAATGTGATACATAATTCCACTTTGGATATCATCCTCAACTTACCTTGCACACCAACAACTGGAGTGAACCTCGACTTTACTTGGTGTGACCCGAGCAGCTGAAAGATCCACTCTGGAGTTGTCCTGGTCTGATATCGGCCAGAAGCAAGTTCTGTGTCGTATTGGCCTGCATCTACAATCCAGTCCACTACAAGAAGTCCGTCCCAGACCTGCTCCAGCATCAGGAAAAATTGGCCGGAAATCTGGGAATTTTTGGAATTTGTCAAAGGAAAAGCCTCTGATTCCCGAACATTTTGAAGTTGGAATGGATGGAATCGGATAAAAAATGTGGGAATTGTGGAAATTTGGAAAACGTCCCATTCATTTCAATGGATTTTGGGGAATTTCGGAAAAAGTGGGAATTTTTTGGAACATGTTAAAAGACTAGAAAGTTCTGGAATAGTTAAAATTGTGTGATCACAACACTTCTGTTGGACTAATATTACTAAATCACGCCCTTTCTCACACTACAAAGTACGCCATAAAAGTGTGTATGGACTGATATCGTATCGGTACTGGATGACACTCATGACTCCGTTTGGGTATCGGACCGAAAGAAAGATGTATCAGTCCACGCCTTGTTGACAACTTTCTTTTGTGATGCCACAATAAAAGAGTGAAGACGACCACAGAGTCAAAAATAAACCTGCGATGTAGAAAAGAGCAGAAACACAGCACAACTTGATCAATACACTAAAATATTGATTATACACACATTCCATTTCATCTTGCACGTGTGTGTAGCACGTACAGCACCTCATTTGTGTTACGTTACAGCCTTATTCCAAATTCAAACTATTGCATTTTTGTCCTCAAAATTCTACAAACAATACCCCATTATGACAATGTGGGGGGAAAATGTTTGGATTTTTTTGGCAAACGTATTAGAAATAAAAGAACTAAGGAATCACATGTACAGAACTATTATGACAATGTGGCGAACTATTTTTTTGAATTTTTTGCACATGTATTAGAAATAAAAGAACTAAGTACTCGCATGTACATAAGTATTCACAGCTTTTGCCATGAAGCTCAAAAGTGAGCTCAGGAGCATCCTGTTTGAAGCGATCATCTTTGAAATGTTCCTGTACAGCTTAACTGAATTCTTCTCTGAAAGGATACGTACGTTTGGATGGGAAGCACCCACATTTACAGAGGTGTGCCAAGCTTGTGACATGTTCAAAAAAACTTGTGAACCTGTTGCCAGAAGGTGCATGAACTTAGTCTTGAGCAAAGTGTCTGAATACTTACATACATATAATTCAAAAACATTTTTTATACATCTGTAAACAATTCTATAAAAAAAAAAAACATGTTTTCTTCTTGTCACCGGGGTATTGTGTGTAGAATTTTGAGGACAAAAATACTTTTTCCCTCAAAATTATACAAACAATACTTATATTTGGAATTTTTTGCAAATGTATTAGAAATAAGAAGTCTTATGTAAATATGTGATGAGATTCCTAAGTTGAATTAATCTTCTCCCACATTATTCCAAAATAGAAAAAAATAATTTTCGTCCTCAAAATTCCACACACAACACCCCATAATGACGATGTGAAAGTTTTTTTTTTTTGTATCAAAAACTAAAAAAAATCACATTTGTTAGTTTAAGTTAATCTTTTACCACAATTTATGTGACAGCCTTATTTCAAAAGAGAAAAAAAATATTTTTGTCCTCAAAATTCTACACCCCACGAGGAGAATGTGAAAATGTTTAGAATTTTTAGCAAATGTATTAAAAATAAAAAACTATAAAATCGTATCTGATTTTGTAGTTATTTTTACAAAATGTGCAAAAATGTCTAAGAAGTATCTTTCACTTTGTCATTATGGGGTATTGTGTGTAGAATTTTGAGGACAAAAATGCTTTGGAAAAAAATAAGTATTTTCCCTTAAAATTCTACAAACAATACACCATAAAGAAAAGAAAATATATTTTTTAGAATTTTTTGCAAATGTATTAAAAATAAGAAGTCTTATGTAAATATGTGATGTGATTCCTTAGTTGAGTTAATCTTTTCCCACATTATTCCAAAATAGAAAAAAAAAAATTTCTTCCTCAAAATTCCACACACAACACCCAATAATGACGATGTGAAAGTTTTTGTTTTTTTATCATAAACTATTACAAATGTATTCAAACTTAAAAAAAAAATCACATTTGTTAGTTTAAGTTCATCATTTACCACAATTTGTTATGTAAAAGCCTTATTCCAAAAGAAAAAAAAATGTTTTTGTCCTCAAAATTCTACACCCCATGAGGAGAATGTGAAAATGTTTAGAATTGTTTGCAATTTTATTAAATATAAAAACCTATAAAATCGTACCTGATTTTTTAGTTATTTATTTTTACAAAATTTGCAAAAATGTCTAAGAAATATATTTCACTTTGTCATTATGGGGTATTGTGTGTAGAATTTTGAGGACAAAAAGGTTTTGGAAAAAATATATTTTCCCTCAAAATTCTGCAAACAATACTCCATAAAGAAAAGAAAATATATATATTTTTTTGAAGTTTTGCAAATTTATTAAAAATAAGAAGTCTTATGTAAATATGTGATGTGATTCCTTAGTTGAGTTAATCTTTTCCCACATTATTCCAAAATAGAAAAAAAAAAATGTATTCCTCAAAATTCCACACACAACACCCAATAATGACGATGTGAAAGTTTTTGTTTTTTTATCATAAACTATTACAAATGTATTCAAACTTTAAAAAAAAAATCACATTTGTTAGTTTAAGTTCATCATTTACCACAATTTGTTATGTAAAAGCCTTATTCCAAAAGGAAAAAAAATGTTTTTGTCCTCAAAATTCTACACCCCATGAGGAGAATGTGAAAATGTTTAGAATGTTTTGCAAATTTATTAAATATAAAAACCTATAAAATCGTACCTGATTTTTTAGTTATTTATTTTTACAAAATTTGCAAAAATGTCTAAGAAATATATTTCACTTTGTCATTATGGGGTATTGTGTGCAGAATTTTTGTAATAAGTATTTTCCCTCAAAATTCTACAAACAATACTCCATAAAGAAAAGAAAATATATATATTTTTTAGAATTTTTGCAAATGTATTAAAAATAAGAAGTCTTATGTAAATATGTGATGTGATCCCTTAGTTGAGTTAATCTTTTCCCACATTATTCCAAAATAAAAAAAATACAAATTTCGTCCTCATAATTCCACACACAACACCCATAATGATGATGTGAAAGTTTTTTTTTTTTTATCATAAACTTTTACAAATGTATTAAAAACTAAAAAAATGTTTTTAATTTGTTGGTTAAAGTTCATCATTTACCACAATTTATGTGACAGCCTTATTCCAAAAGAGAAAAAATGTTTTTGTCCTCAAAATTCTCCACCCCATGAGAATATGAAAATGTTTAGAATTTTTTTGCAAATTTATTAAATATAAAAACCTATAAAATCGTATGATTTTGTAGTTGTTTTTAGAAAATTTGCAAAAATGTGTAAGAAATATCTTTCACTTTGTCATTATGGGGTATTGTGTGCAGAATTTTGAGGTAAATATTGTACTTAATTCCATATTAGAATAAGGCTCTGACCTTTGCTTTAAGTGTTTTTAAATTAATATATGAAGAAGGCGGGTCTTAGCGTCATGTGACTTAGTGTCTTATTCCCTTTTGGAATAAAGCTGTAACATAAAATGTGTAAAAAAGTGAAGTGCTGTAAAAAAGTGTACATTTCCTCACGTTGTATTGACCACTAAAGTGTAAGAAAGGTGTAATAAAAGAGCCAAGTTGAGTGAAACATGTTTATTCCTCTGCAGTCGTTAGCTGCTGACAAGCAGGCCTCGGATGATTGACAGCTTCCAGTCGTCAATAACGTGATTATTTGCTGCCTTAATGGGGGAAAACATCCAAACGAGACTTTCATTGACGGCGACGTAACTTTACCAACACAGAAGAACCTCATGAAGCAGGAATATTTGGAGGTAACTTTACCAACACAGAAGAACTTCATGAAGCAGGAATATTTGGAGGTAACTTTTCACTTGGCGGACATATTGAGTTCGTCCTTGCTGTTTTTGGCCACTTTCAGGAAGAGCTGACGTTAAATCCTCGTATCGGCGCTTTTATTTTGGCGTCTGCTTTGATTGGGACCTTGGGAGGTAGTCACATGACCTCAGCAGCTGTCAATTACTCCCAATGCAGTTGGAATTTCAGTTTGGAGACTCCACTGTACTCAGGCCACGCCCCTTCCCTGGAGGCGGAGCTTGATGTGAAACAACTGCAGAGGGTGAAAGGCACTTGAGGGGTCAAGTAATCCAGGACCTTAACTTTCTCTGGAGCGTTATTTTTGTTCCGTTAGTGTTCTTTGGTGAAGGTGGGCACCACCTGCTCCTCGTCCTCCTGCCTCCTCTGCGGCGCTCGGCCGGCGCCACGCTGGGCCGTGCGGAGCGACGCCCCCCGGCCGCCCAACCACGGGTGCGCCAGCAGCTCGGAGGCCCCCAGGCGCTCGGCGGGCGACTTCCTGAGCATGCAGCCGATCAGACACTTGGCGTGCGGGGACAGCCAGTTGGGGACGCTGAAGGCGCCGCGGCGGATCTTGGCGAAGAGGGCGGCGGGCCGCGTGTCCTGGAAGGGGTAGCGTCCCATCAGCATGGTGTAGAGGGACACGCCCAGGCTCCAGATGTCCGCCGCCCGGCCCGAGTAGGACGCCTTGCCGCTGGCCAGCAGCTCCGGGCCCACGTAGGCGGGACAGCCGTGTCTGTCCACCAGGGAGTCCTCGTCCTGCTGCAGGACCACGCAGTCCTTCAGACCCAGGAGGGCCACCCGGGTTCTGCGGCAGGAACACATCACACTTGTTTTCACACGTCAAATGCTCATTAAGAAGATTATTCACACTTTTGAATTGGGATTGCAGAATTCAAATGAACTTTTTATTGTCCAAATGTCCAATTTTTAAAAAAAAGCTGTTTTATCTTCTTTTATTGGTCAGTTGGTATTTTGGAGGAAAATGTACTGACCAGACGGTGCTTTCATTTTTGATGTGACAGCCTTATTCCTGGAGGGAATACATTCATTGTTGTCCTCAAAATTCTACACACAATACCCCATTGTGACAATAAGAAACTTCTTTTTTTTTTTAGAAATGTTGTCAAATATATAAATTTTTAATACATTTGCAAACATTGCTAAATAATGTTTCTTATTGTCATTATTGTTGCGATCTGTGACTCAGATCTTCACATGTTTATTTTTCCATCTTTGTTTCATTCTCTTCTGACCCACTTACTTCCTGTTTAGTCCGTTACCATGGTTACACATTGATTTCACCTGCTCCTCGTTTTCTACACACCTGGTTCTCCTTGATTTCTCCCTATATAAGCTTTCCTCTTTTCTTTGTTCAGTCTCGGATCCTAATTTGCCCACGCGCAACACTGACGACTCTCGACCTTCATCTTTGTATGTATATTCTCGCTAGCTTTTACGCTAAGCCATTTGTTTATTCCAGCTCACATGCTGAGGAACTGTTTTTCTGTTTTTGGTTTGCCTTCTCTTTACAGCAGTGTTTTTGTTCCTAGCCTTTTATTATTTAATAAATCCATTTATAACTTACCTTGTTGTGTTCATCGCTTCGACGCATCCCCGGAAGAACCAATCCGGCATTACAATGCCACACAAGCGTCACAGTAGGATCCGAGCATCAAAATGTTTTTCCGCGTCGAAACCACGGGAGGAACCCTTCGACTTGGGTTTGTGGTTGGAGCTCGTGGCTTGGGAGCAGGAAAGACTTGACTGTGGGCCTGAAGTCCCCTCCGAAGCCGTTCGCGCTGCCCCGAAGAGGCGGGGGGTCCAGTGGAGAGGCCCCCCGCACGGCAGTAATGTTCCAGCACCACTTATTCCTCCCCATGGACACAGCAAGTTTCACCCCGTCCAGGATTCACCCGTCATTACCGGTAATCCTGCTTGTTTTTTTTCAAATCATTCCTTAAGCTGCCATGACACTTTTTCTGACACAAGCGATGACGTCAATTGGGGAACGCCCACCGGTGACGCAACACCGGCCTCTGTTGATGACATTTTTTCAGAAGATTTTTATATTGTGGACAGTAATTCTCATTCCCAACCTTTTTTGAATATCAATAACATTCATGACAAGATACAGAATTATCAGGATATTTTTTCTTATTATTCTAGTCAACCTCAGTCACCTAGTTTTTCTCCTACACCTCCTTTAAAACCTCATTCTCCGGCCAAGTCCAAGGTGTTTCCTCCCTTTTCTAAAGGAAATTCTGGACAAATTAAAGGGGAGGAGTCGGCCCGCCTCCAAGCCTCCCACCACCCTCCCTTAAGGTCAGTCCCTGACCATAGGGAACGGGTCTGGGATCCCCGTCTGGAGGAAGGGGCTATGACCTATAGCTGTGCTACGGAGGTAGCACAGATACTACCCTCTAAACCACAGCCACCATGTAGACCTCCTCCACCTGTTTTTCCCCCGGCCAAATCTCAACGGCCTTGTAGACCTCCTCCACCTGTTTTTCCCCTGGCCAAGTCTCAACGGCCTTGTAGACCTCCTCCACCTGTTTTTCCCCCGGCCAAGTCTCAACGGCCTTGTAGACCTCCTCTACCTGATTTTTCCCCGGCCAAATCTCAACGGCCTTGTAGACCTCCTCCACCTGTTTTTCCCCCGGCCAAGTCTCAACGGCCTTGTAGACCTCCTCCACCGGTGTTCGGACTCGCGAGGTCATTACCTCCAGCACGTCCTCCACCACCGGTGTTCTGCACTGCTCCCAGTCTGGTTCTCACACCAGCACATGATTCTAGCCTGGTTCTCAAGCCAGCACTAGACTCCCACCTGGTTCTCACACCAGCCTCCGACCCAGAACTGGTTCTCATACCAGTTACAGACTTTAGCCTGGAGCCCACTCCAGTACCAGCTCCAGAGCTGGAGCCTACTCCAGTACCAGCTCCACGCCGCCAAGCGCCGGTACCAGCTCCACGCCGCCAAGCGCCGGTACCAGCTCCGCGCCGCCAAGCACCGCCGACGACGGGGCTGGAGCCCACACCAGCGTCGACGACGGGGCTGGAGCCCACACCAGCGTCGACGACGGGGCTGGAACCTTCACCTATGTCGACAGGGCTGGAGCCCACTCCAGTGCCAGCTCCTCGACAAGCGCCGGTACCAGCTCCACGCCGCCAAGCACTGCCGACGAAGAAGCTGGAGCCCACACCGGCGCCGACGATGAGGCTGGAGCTCACACCAGTCACGACTCCTGCGGCTCCCAGGCCGCCTCCGACGACTCCTGCGGCTCCCAGGCCGCCTCCGACGACTCCTGCGGCTCCCAGGCCGCCTCCGACGACTCCTGCGGCTCCCAGGCCGCCTCCGACGACTCCTGCGGCTCCAGCACCCGCATCATCCTCGCCAGCTGCACTCGGGCCTGCTTTGGCTGCAGTCCCCGCACCCTCGTCTGCTGCTTCCAAGCCTGCTGGGATTTCGGTGCTGAGGCGTCGTCCACCACGTCGATCACGGGCGTGGCCTCTGCGAGGTCATCCTCCTCGCCAGACACTCCCTCCTCCATGTCGGCCACGGATGTGGCCGTGCCCGGGTCGTCCGCCTCGCCGGGCACCTCATCCTGCGATGCGGCCACTAATGTGGCCTTTTCGAGGTCGCCCGCCAAAACTTTTTCGGCAGCGGCGTTCCATCCGCCGCCGCCACTTGACTTGTCCTCGGTGGATTCGGGGACACACGACTTGGCGACCCTCCACCGTGGCCTCCCTCCGCCCTCCCTTCGTTTGTGGACTCTGTTTTTGGGGAGGGGGTTCAAGTTGTTTCTTATTTGTTTTTGTTTTCTTTGAGACATCTGGAATCTGTCTTTTTGGGGGGGGGAATACTGTTGCGATCTGTGACTCAGATCTTCACATGTTTATTTTTCCATCTTTGTTTCATTCTCTTCTGACCCACTTACTTCCTGTTTAGTCCGTTACCATGGTTACACATTGATTTCACCTGCTCCTCGTTTTCTACACACCTGGTTCTCCTTGATTTCTCCCTATATAAGCTTTCCTCTTTTCTTTGTTCAGTCTCGGATCCTAATTTGCCCACGCGCAACACTGACGACTCTCGACCTTCATCTTTGTATGTATATTCTCGCTAGCTTTTACGCTAAGCCATTTGTTTATTCCAGCTCACATGCTGAGGAACTGTTTTTCTGTTTTTGGTTTGCCTTCTCTTTACAGCAGTGTTTTTGTTCCTAGCCTTTTATTATTTAATAAATCCATTTATAACTTACCTTGTTGTGTTCATCGCTTCGACGCATCCCCGGAAGAACCAATCCGGCATTACAATGCCACACAAGCGTCACAATTATGGGGTATTTTGTGTATAATTTTGAGGACAAAATTAAATGTATTCTATTTTGGAATAAGGTTGTAAAATAAAATGTGAAAAATGTTGAACTCTTAAAACAATTAATATTAATATATATAAGAGTTCATCATTTTTCACATTTTATATTTTTGTCCTCAAAATTTTTCACAAAATACCCCATAATGACAATAAGAAACTTTTTTTTTTCAGGGTTGCAGGTTCGATTCCCGCTTCCGCCATCCTAGTCACTGCCGTTGTGTCCTTGGGCAAGACACTTTACCCACCTGCTCCCAGTGCCACCCACACTGCTTTAAATGTAACTTAGATATTGGGTTTCACTATGTAAAGCGCTTTGAGTCACTAGAGAAAAGCGCTATATAAATATAATTCACATATATATTTTTAAACCATTAAATGTTTTATTTTTTTTAATAAATACAAATATATATATTAAGTGTTTTTATAAAACATTTAATGTATATTTTTAATACATTAAATGTTAAATTTTTAATACATTTGCAAACAAAATTCTTCACCCCATCATGAAAATGTTTTTAGAATTTTTAGCGACTTCATTAAAAAAAATAAAAATAAAAAACTATAAAATTGTATCTGATTTTGTAGTTGTTTATTTTCACCAAATTTGCAAAAATGTCTAAGAAATATCTTTCACTTTGTCATTACAGGGTATTGTGTGCAGAATTTTGAGGTAAAAATGTAATTGAGTTCCATATTGGACTAAGACTACGCGAGTAGAACAACCTGCCCTGTCTTGGCTTTAAGTGTTTTTATATCAAACGTGGTCCAAAGTATGAAGGAAGGCGGGTCTTAGAGTCATGTGACTTAGTGCCGGCCCACAATAAAAAAGCCGCACTCACCTAAATTTGTCAGTGAAGACAAATCGGCGCAGCTTCACGTCCCGCAAGACAACGCCGTGGCGATGACAGTGCGCCACCGCGCTGAGCATCTGCGTGAACAGAAGCTCCGCCTCCTCCTCGCCCAGGCGCTTGCTGCTGCGCACGTGGGCGTGCATGTCGCCGTGGTGGGCGGGCAGGAAGACGTGCACGCCGTCCGGCCCGATCACCGTGTCCAGCGGGCCGCAGATGTTGTCGTGGCGACCCAACCGGGCGAAGGCGGCCAACTTCTCCTGGTAGCCGTGCAGCGGCAGGACCTGGAAAGATGACGGCGGCGGCTCAGTGCGGGAAGTGTGGCAAACGCTTCACGGACTAAAGCGGCGGGGAGATTACCTGGCAGGTGTACTCCTGCTGCGTGCTGGCGTGCACCGCTCTGTACGACTCCTCCCCTTCCAAGCGCTCAAACAGGAAGTAAGGCCCCACGCGGACCTTGGATTGGCTCTGGCTGGGCTTGGGGGAGGGGCTTTTGGCCTTCAGGTGCGACGGGCTGGTCCCGGGGTGCGGGGGCGCCGGACATACTCGTTTGCTCTTGGGCAAGGCGTCACGCGGCTTGTCCAGTAACCTCTTCACGCGCTGCCGGGCCACGCCCACGCTCATCTGTGATTGGACCAGACAAATGACATCACTTTTCACTCCTGAGACTCACATGACTCCGTAGGTGCTCGTTAGTAAACATCACAACTTCAACCGGCTTTTAGCTCGGTGGTCAGCACACTCGCCCCTCACGCATGCGACCAGGGTGCAGAATGGGATAAAACCAGCTGGGTTACAGCGGGGCCGAAACCCTGATGAGAGTGAGGTTTGGGGGGTGAGTGTAACGAGGGGTCGCGCCAGGTGCACGTTGGTAAACATCCCCCCCTGAAGACTTCAAGGGTTTTAGCACGGTGGTTAGCACACTTGCCTAAAACCAGCTGGGTTACAGTGGTCCTGTGACCCGGATGCAAATAAGGTTCAACGGGGAGTGAGTGTAACGAGGGGCCGGCCGGTGTGGTCGCGCCAGGTGCACGTTGGTAAACATCCCCCCCTGAAGACTTCAACAATAGTACTGTTTTTAGCTCGGTGGTCAGCACACTCGTCCCTCATGCTAATGACCAGGGTTTGCATCTTTATGCAGAATGGAATAATGGTGGTGCTGAAACCCGGATTTGAGGGAGGTTTTGAGGAGTGAGCGCAACGGAAGCGCCAGCCGGTGTGGTCGCGCCAGGTGCACGTTGGTAAACCTCACTACCTGAAGACTTCAGGGGCCTTTGGCGCGGTGGTTAGCACACTTACCTCCAACCACCTAAGTTACAGTGGTGCCGTGACCCGGATGAATGTGAGGTTTATTGGGACATGTGTAACCCACTGTAGACCTCACTCCCTTAAGACTCAAACAGCTGTTGGCTCGGTGGTCAGCACACTCGCCCCCGTCCCTGCACATATAATATACAGTAAGTCACCCCGTCCCTGCACATATAGTGTACAGTAAGTCACTCCGTCCCTGCACATATAGTGTACAGTAAGTCACCCCGTCCCTGCACATATAGTGTACAGTAAGTCACCCCGTCCCTGCACATATAGTGTACAGTAAGTCACCCCGTCCCTGCACATATAGTGTACAGTAAGTCACCCTGCACATATAGTGTACAGTAAGTCACCCTGCACATATAGTGTACAGTAAGGCGTCCCTGCACATATAGTGTACAGTAAGGCGTCCCTGCACATATAGTGTACAGTAAGTCACCCTGTCCCTGCACATATAGTGTACAGTAAGTCACCCCGTCCCTGCACATATAGTGTACAGTAAGTCACCCCGTCCCTGCACATATAGTGTACAGTAAGTCACCCCGTCCCTGCACAAATAGTGTACAGTAAGGCGTCCCTGCACATATAGTGTACAGTAAGTCACCCCGTCCCTGCACATATAGTGTACAGTAAGTCACCCCGTCCCTGCACATATAGTGTACAGTAAGGCGTCCCTGCACATATAGTGTACAGTAAGTCACCCCGTCCCTGCACATATAGTGTACAGTAAGTCACCCCGTCCCTGCACATATAGTGTACAGTAAGTCACCCTGCACATATAGTGTACAGTAAGTCACCCCGTCCCTGCACAAATAGTGTACAGTAAGGCGTCCCTGCACATATAGTGTACAGTAAGTCACCCTGCACATATAGTGTACAGTAAGTCACCCCGTCCCTGCACATATAGTGTACAGTAAGTCACCCCGTCCCTGCACATATAGTGTACAGTAAGTCACCCCGTCCCTGCACATATAGTGTACAGTAAGGCGTCCCTGCACATATAGTGTACAGTAAGGCGTCCCTGCACATATAGTGTACAGTAAGGCGTCCCTGCACATATAGTGTACAGTAAGGCGTCCCTGCACATATAGTGTACAGTAAGGCGTCCCTGCACATATAGTGTACAGTAAGGCGTCCCTGCACATATAGTGTACAGTAAGTCACCCCGTCCCTGCACAAATAGTGTACAGTAAGGCGTCCCTGCACAAATAGTGTACAGTAAGTCACCCCGTCCCTGCACAAATAGTGTACAGTAAGTCACCCCGTCCCTGCACAAATAGTGTACAGTAAGTCACCCCGTCCCTGCACAAATAGTGTACAGTAAGTCACCCCGTCCCTGCACAAATAGTGTACAGTAAGTCACCCCGTCCCTGCACAAATAGTGTACAGTAAGGCGTCCCTGCACAAATAGTGTACAGTAAGTCACCCCGTCCCTGCACAAATAGTGTACAGTAAGGCATCCCTGCACAAATAGTGTACAGTAAGGCGTGAGTATGTCGTGCCCCACATGCGCCCCGTGACATGTAAGCGTAGTCTATAGGCTCCATGATGCAACTTCCTGTAAGATGACACACACTTTCAGATGGTTGCATCAGAGCACAACGCTTTTACACTTTTAACCGTTTTAAACATCCCGCAGGGACGCCAGGCCACACACGCCAACACGTGTGCGCTAAATTTAAATAATAGACACCCCATGTTCTTCTTCTTCTTCTTCTTCTTCCTTCCAGGTGTTGGCCAACAGTGTTATGGTGAAACAACCTGAGTCACCACACCGTCTCCATGGTTA
>NC_084612.1:77569100-77646600 GCF_033978795.1 Nerophis ophidion
GGAAAGCAATGGATGTCGAGCGGGTCTAACATGATACTGTGAAAGTTCAATCCACAATGGATCCAACACAGTCGCGAGAGTCCAGTCCAAAGCGGATCCAACACAGCAGCGAGAGTCCCGTCCACAGCGGAGCCAGCAGGAAACCATCCCAAGCGGAGGCGGATCAGCAGCGCAGAGATGTCCCCAGCCGATACACAGGCAAGCAGTACATGGCCATCGGATCGGACCGGACCCCCTCCACAGGGGAGAGTGGGACATAGAAGAAAAAGAAAAGAAACAGCAGATCAACTGGTCTAAAAAGGGAGTCTATTTAAAGGATAGAGTATACAAATGAGTTTTAAGGTGAGACTTAAATGCTTCTACTGAGGTGGCATCTCGAACTGTTACCGGGAGGGCATTCCAGAGTACTGGAGCCCGAACGGAAAACGCTCTATAGCCCGCAGACTTTTTTTGGGCTTTGGGAATCACTAGCAAGCCGGAGTCCTTTGAACGCAGATTTCTTGCCGGGACATATGGTACAATACAATCGGCAAGATAGGATGGAGCTAGACCGTGTAGTATTTTATACGTAAGTAGTAAAACCTTAAAGTCACATCTTAAGTGCACAGGAAGCCAGTGCAGGTGAGCCAGTATAGGTATATATGTATGTATATATGTATATAAAGGTATATACAGTACAGGCGTAATGTGATCAAACTTTCTTGTTCTTGTCAAAAGTCTGGCAGCCGCATTTTGTACCAACTGTAATCTTTTAATGCTAGACATGGGGAGACCCGAAAATAATACGTTACAGTAGTCGAGGCGAGACGTAACAAACGCATGGATAATGATCTCAGCAAGCCTCTTTATATTTGCATAATATGTATATATTATTCATGTCATTTTGTTGACCAGAGAGGAGATTCTGTATAGGAATATCGTTCTTTGGTTGACCTTTTCGATTACCTGGGTTGCCATTTTATCACAGGAAAGATTGGCCTCTAGAATGGAACCTAGGTAGGTGATCTCATCTTTCCTGGTGATAACAGTGTCACCCACTTTTATAGTGAAGTCACTGACTTTCGACTAATCTTCCTCTCAGGGAATAAAACACCGGTCAATCCCAAGTTTTTTTTGGATGACATAGAGTATATGTTGAGTAAGAAGGACTACCGAGACAGAATAGTACTTGGGCAAGTTTTACTAAAGCCTTAGGAGACCAGCCCTAACAATGCAACAATTGCAGCATCAAGAAGAGGTCTAAATACAAACAAAAATAGTTAGCTTATGTAGCACAAAAAAAAGCCCCTCTCACCCAGAAAGGAGCAGATAAGGCCCCGAAAACAGATAAAAACTTGCCAAAACAGCTCTGTGAGCCAACCAACAGGAGCCCTTAAAAACAAAACAAAGAGTTTACTAGCGGACATAAGATAAACGCACTGAGATCAGGAGAAGTCACACTACATTGGAAAATACTAGCTGCTTTAAACAAGCCTATGGAATATTATTATTATTATTATGCTAGATCCACTCGACCTCCATTGCACCGGTCGCCCAGGGGGGGTCCCCACATCTGCGGTCCCCTCCAAGGTTTCTCAGTGTCATCCCATTGGGTTGAGTTTTTTCTTGCCTTGATGTGGGATCTGAGCCGAGGATGTCGTTGTCGCTTGTGCAGCCCTTTGAGACACTCGTGATTTAGGGCTATATAAGTAAACTTTGATTGATTGATTGATGTTGTAAATACACATCTTTATGTATCTAGAAAGGCTGCTCCTAAAGAGGGAGGCATTTTTCAGAGGTCTTAAAAAGGCAAGAAATACAGGAGTGTGTGTGTGCGTGTGTGTGTGTGTGTGTGTGTGTGTGTGTGTGTGTGTGTGTGTGTGTGTGCGTGTGTGTGTGAGAGGTCAGCTGACCCATGTCAGAGCGGTGAGAACAACCATGGAGATGCTCTCTCTTCCTTAATGAGTCTTTTGTGGCGGCGGATGTGAGGACGCTGGTGATGCAACACACCTGGGGAGAGGCGGGGAAGAGGAGGGATGATGTCATGATGTCATGCCGGCGTCTCCTCACTGAAGCCCGAAGTGGCGGCGTCGCCAGGCCCCATTGGTCGACATCATTGCACATTATTGCAAATACTGTTTGTTATTCCAGCACAGAGCGATGTTTGGCTCGTTCACGACATGCTATCTTTTTTTTTTTTTTTTTTAAATTTCCCACATATCCGAGAATTTCACATTTTTCGGGACATTTTTTCCTATTTGAATTTTCCCCGTTTCTCTACTAATTCAAACAGTTCTAAAGTCAAAATGGTCATTGCTAATATTGGTCAAATGCTAGCATGCTAACATACTAACACTAGCATAGCATTCTTTTTTTTTTTAGCAATTTTCACAGGTGTACACTTCAGGGTCACGTAGCTTGATACTTGACACATGCTAACTGTCAGCATGCTAAACTTTCATGATGGCCAGTTTAAGTCTAAGTCTAAGGCAGTGGTCCCAAAACATCGGCCTGCGGGAAGTCCCAAGTTAAAATAATAAAATAAAATAAAAAAAAATATATATATATATTTTTTTTGTATTATTTTTTTTTTATTCTGTCTTTTGTAATACATTTCCTACTGCTTGTTACTCTTGTTAATCCCACAGGAAGTCCCAAGTTAAAAAAAAAAATATATATATATATTGAAAATGTTTTTTTGTTTCTTTTTTTGCATTGGACTGCAAAAGGTCTCTCTCACACACACACACACACACACACACACACACACACACACACTCTTGTATATGTTACCTTCCTGAGACCTGAGAAAAATTATTGGGGGCGGTATAGCTCGGTTGGTAGAGTGGATGTGCCAGCAACTTGAGGGTTGCAGGGTCGATTCCCGCTTCCGCCATCCTACTCACTGCCGTTGTGTCATTGGGCAAGACACTTTACCCACCTGCTCCCAGTGCCACCCACACTAGTTTAAATGTAACTTAGATATTGGGTTTCACTATGTAAAGCGCTTTGAGTCACTAGAGAAAAGCGCTATACAAAAATCTGTCCTTTCTAATACTTCTTCTACCGCTTGTTACTTTTGTGACAAAATCAGGCCTGTGGGAAGTCCCAAGTTATAATAATAATAATTATAATAATAATAAAAAGTGTTTATTTAAAAAAAAAATCATTATTACTATTTTTAAAATCTGTCCTTTCTAATACATTTTTTTACCACTTGTTGCTCTTGTTACAAAATCCAGCCTTTGGGAAGTCCGAAGTTTGAAAAAAATAAATAAATGATAAAAACTGTTGTCGTTGTTGTTGTTTGTTTTTTTCCAATTATTTTTTTAAACATCTGTCCTTTGTAATACATTTTTTTTTTTTTTTTACCGCTTGTTACTTTCGTTACAAAATCCGGCCTTCGGAAAGTCCCAAGTGTAAACATTTTTTTTTTTTTAAGTTTATTTATTTATTTTTTTCATGTTATAATTTTTTCTAAACCTATCCTGAATAAATAAAAAGTGTTATTTTTTTTAAATTATTATTATTATTATTTTTAAATCTGTCCTTTCTAATACATTTTCTACCGCTTGTTACTCTCGTTAAAATGTCCAGCCTTTGGAAAGTCACAAGTTAAACAATTTTCTTTTAAAAAGGTTTTTTTTTTTTTTTTTTTTATTATAATTGTTTTTAAATCTGTCCTTTCTAATACATTTTCTACCACTTGTGACTTTTGTTACAAAATCCAGCCTGCGGGAAGTCCCAAGTTAAAATTTTATTTTTTTTAAACTTTTTTTAAATATATTTTTTTATATTATCCATCCATCCATCCATCCATTTTCTGTCCCTTCTTGGGGGAAGTGAGGGGTGCTGTAGTCTATCTCAGCTGCATTCATGCTGAAGACGGTGTACATCCTGGACAAGTCGCCACCTCAATTTTTTGAAATCTGTCCTTTCTAATACATTTTCTACCACTTGTGACTTTTGTTACAAAATCCGGCCTACGGGAAGTCCCAAGTAAAAAAATATGTTTTTAAAGTTTATTTTTATATATTTTTTATATTATTATTTTTTTTTATTTTGTCCTTTCTAATACATTTTCTACCGCTTGTTACTCTCATGGTCTACTAGCCGCTCAGGTAAATCATATTGTTTAAAAATGCATTTTCCTCATCGATAACATGACATCATCACTTCGCAATGTCGGCAAGTGTGCGCTCTTTCAGTCAATTAGTGTGCAAGGAATATATATATACATATATATATATATATATATATATATATATATATATATATATATATATATATATATATATATATATATATGTATATATATATATGTATATATATATATGTATATATATGTATATATATATATGTATATATATGTATATATATATATATATATATATATATATATATATATATATATATATGTATATATATAAATATATATATATATATATATATATATATATATGTATATATATAAATATATATATATATATATATAAATATATATATATATATATATGTATATATATATGTATATATATGTATATATATATATGTATATATATGTATATATATATATATATATATATATATATTTATATATATACATATATATATATATATATATATATATATATTTATATATATACATATATATGTATATATATATATATATATATATATTTATATATATACATATATATATATATATATATATATATATATATATATATATATATATATATATATATATATATATCTAGCCACGGCCACATTCTTTTAACCCAAACCCTTGAGTCAAAAAGTTTGGGGACCCCTGGTTTAAGATTTCATACACCTCAGAGTCTTATATTTAAGGACTTAATGCACGCTTACTGTTAGAATGAAAACATTAGCATGTTAGCTTTTTTTCCTCAATTTTCTTGTGTAAACTCTATGATTTGGTACTTGACACATGCTAACTGTTGGTATGCTAACATTTCATGTGTAGCTTGTTGTGCAGGTAAGATACATCTGTCGACACCGTTTTGTTTATCCCTGCTTAACCCCCCCCCCCCCCCCCCTCCCAACCTGTAAGTGGACGCAGAAGTCGACGTTGTGGCGTTGTCTTATTACCGCGGTGTTGATGTTCTTTGTGGGCGTGTTCATGTGATGGTTTGCACCTGGGACTTGCCCAGACCTGCCCTCAGGTGAAGTGATAACTCTGAGTGTGTCACGCCCCGGGTGAGGAAAATATTTTCCTTTCTTAAAAAGAGAGGTGAGTCAGACCGAGAGTCAGTAACCATGGCAACCTCATCGGTGACTTCAACTCGCTTTCTGGCTGGTTTTACTTAATATTAACGCTGTTTTAACATCTGCATGTTGCAAATGTAATCCTTAATTACATATCCTAATTGTTTATATATATATATATATATATATATATATATATATATATATATATATATATATATATATATATATATACATCCATCCATCCATCCATCCATCCATCCATCCATCATCTTCCGCTTATCCGAGGTCGGCTCGCGGGGGCAACAGCCTAAGCAGGGAAACCCAGACTTCCCTCTCCCCAGCCACTTCGTCCAGCTCTTCCCGGGGGATCCCGAGGCGTTCCCAGGCCAGCCGGGAGACATAGTCTTCCCAACGTGTCCTGGGTCTTCCCCGTGGCTTCCTGCCAGTTGGACGTGCCCTAAACACCTCCCTAGGGAGGCGTTCGGGTGGCATCCTGACCAGATGCCCGAACCACCTCATCTGGCTCCTCTCGATGTGAAGGAGCAGCGGCTTTACTTTGAGTTCCTCCCGGATGGCAGAGCTTCTCACCCTATCTCTAAGGGAGAGACCCGCCACACGGCGGAGGAAACTCATTTGGGCCGCTTGTACCCGTGATCTTATCCTTTCGGTCATGACCCAAAGCTCATGACCATAGGTGAGGATGGGAACGTAGATCGACCGGTAAATTGAGAGCCTTGCCTTCCGGCTCAGCTCCTTCTTCAACACAACGGATCGGTACAACGTCCGCATTACTGAAGACGCCGCACCGATCCGCCTGTCGATCTCACGATCCACTCTTCCCTCACTCGTGAACAAGACTCCTAGGTACTTGAACTCCTCCACTTGGGGCAGGGTCTCCTCCCCAACCCGGAGATGGCACTCCACCCTTTTCCGGGCGAGAACAATGGACTCGGACTTGGAGGTGCTGATTCTCATTCCGGTCGCTTCACACTCGGCTGCGAACCGATCCAGCGAGAGCTGAAGATCCCGGTCAGATGAAGCCATCAGGACCACATCATCTGCAAAAAGCAGAGACCTAATCCTGCGGTTACCAAACCGGAACCCCTCAACGCCTTGACTGCACCTAGAAATTCTGTCCATAAAAGTTATGAACAGAATGGGTGACAAAGGACAGCCTTGGCGGAGTCCAACCCTCACTGGAAATGTGTTCGACTTACTGCCGGCAATGCGGACCAAGCTCTGACACTGATCGTACAGGGAACGGACCGCCACAATAAGACAGTCCGATACCCCATACTCTCTGAGCACTCCCCACAGGACTTCCCGAGGGACACGGTCCAATGCCTTCTCCAAGTCCACAAAGCACATGTAGACTGGTTGGGCAAACTCCCATGCACCCTCAAGAACCCTGCCCAGAGTATAGAGCTGGTCCACAGTTCCACGACCAGGACGAAAACCACACTGTTCCTCCTGAATCCGAGGTTCGACTATCCGACGTAGCCTCCTCTCCAGTACACCTGAATAAACCTTACCGGGAAAGCTGAGGAGTGTGATCCCACGATAGTTGGAACACACCCTCCGGTCCCCCTTCTTAAAGAGAGGAACCACCACCCCGGTCTTCCAATCCAGAGGTACCGCCCCCGATGTCCACGCGATGCTGCAAAGTCTTGTCAACCAAGACAGCCCCACAGCATCCAGAGCCTTAAGGAACTCCGGGCGGATCTCGTCCACCCCTGGGGCCTTGCCACCGAGGAGCTTTTTAACTACCTCAGCGACCTCAGCCCCAGAAATAGGAGAGTCCACCACAGATTCCCCAGGCACTGCTTCCTCATAGGAAGACGTGTTGGTGGGATTGAGGAGGTCTTCGAAGTATTCCTTCCACCTATCCACAACATCCGCAGTCGAGGTCAGCAGAACACCATCCGCACCATACACGGTGTTGATAGTGCACTGCTTCCCCTTCCTGAGGCGGCGGACGGTGGTCCAGAATCGCTTCGAAGCCGTCCGGAAGTCGTTTTCCATGGCTTCCCCGAACTCTTCCCATGTCCGAGTTTTTGCCTCCGCGACCGCTGAAGCTGCACACCGCTTGGCCTGTCGGTACCTGTCCACTGCCTCCGGAGTCCTATGAGCCAAAAGGACCCGATAGGACTCCTTCTTCAGCTTATATATATATGTATATATATATATATATACATATATATATGTATATAATTTTAAAGTTAAAAGTTATATTATTTTGTCAACATTATAAAGGACAAACTGTAAAAAAATATTATTAATCTACTTGTTCATTTACTGTTAATATCTGCTTATTTTCTGTTTTAACATGTTCTATCTGCACTTTTTAAAAAATGTAATAATCACTTGTTCTTCTCTTCTTAGATACTTGACATTCATTTTGGATGATACCACACTTTTAGGTACCGATCTGATACCAAATAGTCACAGGATTACACATTGGTCATATTCAAAGTCCTCATGTGTCCAGGGACATATTTCCTGCGTTTATAAACATAATAAAAATGTAAAAAAGATTGTGTGATGATAAAAAAATATCGATACAATCATTGTAGTGTTGACTAGATACGGCTCTTTTACATGGTATCATTACATCCCTGTGTAGACCCGCACTTTTGTTTTCATTCAGGGGTGCTCGCTTGCTGTTAGTGGTGAGCTATTGTATCCTACTACGGTGTGTATTATCCAGTGATAATAATACTTGGAAGAAACTTACTTTATTTACTTTTCATAAATAAATAAATATAAATGATATATATGAATGAGCTAGATCCCCTCCACTTGGTCAATGGAATCGTAGCTCGCCTGCAGAAAAAGTGTGTGCACCCCTGATGTAGATCAATCAATCAATCAATGTTTACTTATATTGCCTTAAATCACTAGTGTCTCAAAGGGCTGCACAAACCACAACACAAACCACTACGATATCCTCGGTGTACTCTTGCCCTTTTTTTTTTATGAGAGTTGAACGCAGGACCAGGGTCGAGTGTGTCACCAGAAACACGGCAAAAGTCGCACTTTGGTTACTTTCATCGCACAAAACAATGACGCCCAGCTTAAATCCTGCAAACAAGGAACATCACATTTTTAATCTAACCTGTGTTGGTCCGTTTTTCTCTGCTCTCCCCATGTGTCCATCAAATGCAACTGCAGGCAATACCCTGCACACACACACACACACACACACACACACACACACACACACACACACACACACACACACACACACACACACACACACACACACACACACACACACACACAGACACACATCATCTCTGAGTGAAACAAACAAAACAAAACACACTCACTCCCTCCATAACCATCAGACTGCTTTCTGTCGTAACGATGTGCAATCAACACGCAATGCTGACCAACACACACACACACACACACACACACACACACACACACACACACACACACACGCACACACACGCACGCCCGCACAGAGGACTGGTTAAGGGATGAAGTCAGCCTGTGATTGCAGAAGAGTTACAGTATTGACTCATTCCATTCGTGTGTGTGTGTGTGTGTGTGTGTGTGTCATCACCACTTCGTTAGTAGCACCGTGCCAGTAAATCTAATAAATTATACGTGGTGTTAAAATCCCCACATCAAACTAATAATTTACAAGGTAAATGGAACTTTTGAAACAACATAGATTTATTATTTCCAGCAGTTTATTGCAACAAAAAGTCACACCGAGGACCAAAACTTATTATATACATTTATATGTGTGATACACATGTGTGTTCCTGAGCCCATGTTGTGATACACACACACACACACACACACACACACACACACACACACACACACACACACACACACACACACACACACACACACACACACACACACACACATACAAACCCCGTTTCCCTATGAGTTGGGAAATCGTGTTAGATGTAAATATAAACAGAATACAATGATTTGCAAATCCTTTTCAACTTTTCAATTGAATGCACTACTAAGACAACATATTTGATGTTAAAACTCATAAACTTTATAATTTTTTTTTTGCAAATAATAATTAATTTAGAATTTCATGGCTGCAACACGTGTCAAAGTAGTTGGGAAAGGGCATGTTCACCACTGTGTTACATCACCTTTTCTTTTAACAACACTCAATAAACCTTTGGGAACTGAGAGAACTAATTATTGAATCTTTGAAAGTGGAATTCTTTCCCATTCTTGTTTTATGTAGAGCTTCAGTCCTTCAACAGTCCGTTGTCGTATTTTACGCTTCATAATGCGCCACACATTTTCCATGGGAGACATGTCTGGACTGCAGGCGGGCCAGGAAAGTACCCGCACTCTTTCTTTTTTACAAAATCACGCTGTTGCAACACGTGGCTTGGCATTGTCTTTCTGAAATAAGCAGGGGCGTCCATGATAACCTTGCTTGAATGACAACATATGTTGCTCCAAAACCTGTATGGACCTTTCAGCATTATTGGTGCCTTCACAGATGTGTAAGTTACCCATGCCTTGGGCACTAATACACCCCCATACCATCACACATGCTGCCTTTTCAACTTTGAGTTGATAACAATCCGGATGGTTATTTTCCTCTTTGTTCCGGAGGACACCATGTCCACAGTTTCCAAATATAATTTAAAATGTTGACTCGTCAGACCACAGAACACTTTTCCACTTTGCATCAGTCCATCTTAGATGATCTCGAGCCCAGCAAAGCCGGCAGCGTTCCTGGGTGTTGTTGATAAATGGGTTTTGCTTTGCATAGCAGAGTTTTAACTTGCACTTACAGATGTAGAAACCAACTGTAGTTACTGACAGTGGTTTTATGAAGTGTTCCTGAGCCCCTGTGGTGATATCCTTTACACACTGATGTCGGTTTTTGATGCAGTACCGCCTGAGGGGTCAAAGGTCCGTAATATCATCGCTTACGTGCAGTGATTTTTCCAGATTCTCTGAACCTTTTGATGATTTTACAGACCGTAGATGGTAAAATCCCTAAATTCCTTGCAATAGCTCATTGAGAAATGTTGTTCTAAAATTGTTCGACAATTTGCTTACAAAGTGGTGACCCTCACCCCATCCTTGTTTGTGAATTACTTCGCATTTCATGGAAGCTGCTTTTATAGCCAATCATGGCACCCACCTGTTCCCAATTAGCCTGCACACCTGTGTGATGTTCCACATAAGTGTTTGATGAGCATTCCTCAACTATATCAGTATTTATTGCCACCTTTCCCAACTTCTTCGTCACGTGTTACTGGCAGCAAATTCCAAAGTTAAGTCAGGTTGAACATCAAATATGTAGCACATTCCAGTGGTTCTCAAATGGGGGTACGTGTACCCCTGGGGGTACTTGAAGGTATGCCAAGGGGTATGTGAGATGTTTTTAAAATATTCTAAAAAATAGCAACAATTCAAAAATCCTTTATAAATATATTTATTGAATAACACTTCAACAAAATATGATTGTAAGTTCATAAAGTGCGAAAAGAAATGCTACAATGCAATATTCAGTGTTGACAGCTAGATTTTTTGTGGACATGTTCCATAAATATTGATGTTAAAGATTAGGGGGGGGGGAATAAATGTTTAGTATTAAGTTCATGAATCCAGATGGATCGACGATAAAGTTTGCAACTTTTGTTCGCTAAAAAAAAAGCCTTGCCTGTACCGGAAGTAGCAGACGAACAATGGGAGACCGGGCTTTCTGCTCCGCTGCTCCCAGTCTGTGGAACACTCTCCCTGACCACCTGAGGGCACCTCAGACTGTGGATGCTTTTAAAAAAGGCTTAAAAACCCATCTTTTTAAAGAAGCCTTTCTAAAGACATGCATGCTGGTTGGAGCCTTTGGGCTGTTTCTAGTTTTATATTTTATTTATTTTTATTATTACTATTTTTTTACACTGTGGCACTTTGAGGTTGTTTGCTCAACGTAAAGTGCTTTTTACAAATAAAATCTATTATTATTATTATTATTATGTGCGCTTGACGTCACCGGTGTGAGGGCTCCTCACATCTGAACATTGTTTACAATCATGGCCACCAGCAGCAAGAGCGTTTCGGACCGAGAAAGCGACAATTTCCCCATTAATTGGAGCGACAAATGTTCACAGGGGGTAAATCACTGAATAAAGGTTGAAAATCACTGTCTTAAGGTTCCCAGATTAGTTTTTTAGCCGGCACCCTGTCAGTTCTAACATGTGACTCAAACCTTCCCAGAGTATGTTGCTTGCGTGTTGTAACAAAACAAAAACATTTGCTTTGTTTCCCTGAAACCGGTTTCTTTCCGGTAGATTTTAACGTAAGTCATTTTATGTTTTGCTTTTTTTAATTTTTTATTATTATTATTATTATAACCTGACTGAGTAAAGCAGTTTTCTAGTTTACTGAAACTACACGGAGGGGAATTAGAGTTTTAGTTCCAAAACACATTTCCCAAACTGGCTCCATAAGGCCACTAGAGGGCAGTGCAGTACTTCCCTCTAGTGGCCTTTTGGTGGTACTGCTAGGATTGATCAAGCCATTCCTTTTTCCTTTGGAGTAAAATCCACTTTTCACAATTTTTGGTTTGATGATAAATTAAAAGAAAAAAATGATTACCATGATCTTGTATGTGATCAAAAATGGGAATTAGAACATTTGGAATGTTCTTCGAGCACGCCTTCGGCTTTCTGACGCTCTTTGTTGACATAAAATCTCAGGCTGGAACTTCCCAACTTGAGGTTAGGCTCGCCACATGGGGGTCAAAGGTCAGGACTGCTTTCTCATGAAGTGTGCCGAATCCCTTGGAGGAAGTGAATTATTTTTTTGTGAAGTGAATTATATTTATATAGCGCTTTTCTCTAGTGACTCAAAGCGCTTTACATAGTGAAACCCAATATCTAAGTTACATTTAAAGCAGTGTGGGTGGCACTGGGAGCAGGTGGGTAAAGTGTCTTGCCCAAGGACACAACGGCAGTGACTAGTATGGCGGAAGCGGGAATCGAACCTGCAACCCTGAAGTTGCTGGCACAGCCGCTCTACCAACCGAGCTATGCTATAGCTATAGGAGCTATAGGAGGAGGAGGGGTCAGCTGTTGATGGGCTGAATGTGAATCTACTTTCCCACACTACTGTGGCCTCGAACGCAACACGCTTACACTGCACTAATGCACTTGATGGAAATTTGAATGCAACACTCCTGTTTGTGTTTTACTTGGTAAACACTTGAACACAACATTCTTACTATTGATGTACTTAAACATTTGAATGCAACACTCCTGTTTATGTTTTACTTGGTAAACACTTGAACACAACATTCTTACTTTTAATGCACTTAAACATTTGAATGCAACACTCCCGTTTATGTTTTACTTGGTAAACACTTGAACACAACATTCTTACTTTTAATGTACTTAGTAGACATTTGAATGCAACACTCCCGTTTATGTTTTACTTGGTAAACACTTGAACACAACATTCTTACTTTTAATGTACTTAGTAGACATTTGAATGCAACACTCCCGTTTATGTTTTACTTGGTAAACACTTGAACACAACATTCTTACTATTGATGTACTTAAACATTTGAATGCAACACTCCTGTTTATGTTTTACTTGGTAAACACTTGAACACAACATTCTTACTTTTAATGCACTTAAACATTTGAATGCAACACTCCTGTTTATGTTTTACTTGGTAAACACTTGAACACAACATTCTTATATTTAATGCACTTAGTAGACATTTGAATGCAACACTCTCTATCATTTTACTTGGTAAACACTTTGAAAACAACATTCCTACTTTTAATGCACTTAGTAGACATTTGAATGCAACACTCCTGTTTATGTTTTACTTGGTAAACACTTGAACACAACATTCCTACTTTTAATGCACTTAATAGACATTTGAATGCAACACTCTCAATATTATTTTATTTGGCAAACAATTGAACACAGCTTTCTTACTAGCTATGTACTTTGTAGACATTTGAATGCAACACTTTCTATTATTTTACTTGGTAAACACTTGAACACAACATTTTTACTATTGATGTAATTAGTAGACATTTGAACGCAACACTCCCGTTTATGTTTTACTTGATAAACACTTGAACACAACATTCCTACTTTTAATGCACTTAGTAGACATTTGAATGCAACACTTTCCATTATTTTACTTGGTAAACACTTGAACACAACATTTTTACATTTAATGCACTTAGTAGACATTTGAATGCAACACTCTTAATATTATTTTACTTGTTAAACAATTGAAATTACACCATTCTTACTAGTGATGTACTTCGTAGGCATTTGAATGTAACACTCTCTATTACTTTACTTGGTAAACATTTGAACACAACACTCTCACTATTGATGTACTTAGTAGACATTTGAACACAACACTCTCACTATTGATGTACTTAGTGGACATTTGAACACAACACTCTCACTATTGATGTACTTAGTGGACATTTGAACACAACACTCTCACTATTGATGTACTTAGTAGACATTTGAACACAACACTCTCACTATTGATGTACTTAGTAGACATTTGAACACAACACTCTCACTATTGATGTACTTAGTAGACATTTGAACACAACACTCTTACTATTGATGTACTTAGTAGACATTTGAACACAACACTCTCACTATTGACGTACTTAGTAGACATTTGAACACAACACTCTCACTATTGATGTACTTAGTGGACATTTGAAAACAACATTCTCACTATTGATGTACTTAGTGGACATTTGAACACAACACTCTCACTATTGATGTACTTAGTAGACATTTGAACACAACACTCTCACTATTGACGTACTTAGTAGACATTTGAACACAACACTCTCACTATTGATGTACTTAGTGGACATTTGAACACAACATTCTCACTATTGATGTACTTAGTGGACATTTGAACACAACACTCTCACTATTGATGTACTTAGTAGACATTTGAACACAACACTCTCGCTATTGATGTATTTAGTGGACATTTGAACACAACACTTGAACACAACAATGTCTCACAAAGACATTTCTCTCTTGCACATCTGCTGTTTAGAGTTCATAATATTGACACACCTGAAATAAAATGTCATTTTTGCCTCCACATGTTAGAGAATAAAGGACAAACACGTCTAAAAGGAATGAAAAGGAGGTCTCTCTTGAGGTCAGAGGTCAGCAGCTATTGTCCCACAGGGCTCTGAGAGAGATTATAATCTGTTTTCCCACAGCAGCAACAATAGAAGTGTGTCTCATTATGCAGCACATTATAGACACCCTCTTTGACACGTCCTCCATGCTTTTATTTTGAAGGCCATAACGCCACATGAGGTTTCACACATCCCATCTTGCACTGGTACACTGAATAGTCACCTGAGCGCGGTGCATGTTGAATAGTCACCGAGTGGCATGTGTCTTTGCGGTGAAGAGAGCAGAGGACACAAAGTTAGCGAGTGACGTCATGTTGACTGAGGCAGGAAACAAGACGTGATGATGCAACACAACATCGCAGTGACGTCACATGACATCACTTTATAACAACAATCACTGCATCATGTTCATGCAGTCATTTAGAAAAAGATCTTACGACGGACCTGAAGATTTTCAAGAAGCAACACATCCAAACAGGGATGTTTAACTTTGAACAACGGATAGATGACAAATGTCAAGGGATTATTTAAACAGGTGATGACATCATCACTGATGATGCAATCACATGTCACTCATGCAACATGCAGGACTAAATACTTCTTCTGTCTTCACATTGAATATCTTTCATGAAGAAGTATTTAGTCCCAAGAGAAGACGGAAGTGGAATGTAGAAGAAATGAGTGCAGTCATCTTTGACCAACATGTTTCTCTCAGGCTCTCTGTGTCACTTCCTGTCAGTTTTACATTTCATTTCTAGAAACTTCCATACAGTTCCAGAGTTCTATTCATTGACTTTGCATCAGTGGCGCTCAAACTTTTTTCTCCAAGTGCCAACTCAGAAAGAAAAACTTGACCGTCCAAGTACCACCGTAGTGACCAACAATAAAATACAGTAGCGTAGTAGGCCTTAGAATTCATGAACAAGAGTATTTAATATTTTACTAAAGTTAAAGTGCCAATGATAGTCACACACACACTAGGTGTGGCAAAATTATTCTCTGCATTTGACCCATCACTCTTGATCACCTCCTGGGAGGTGAGGGGAGCAGTGAGCAGCAGCGGTGGCCACGCCCGGGAATCATTTTTGGTGATTTAACCCCCAATTCCAACCCCTGATGCTGAGTGCCAAGCAGGGAGGTAATGGCCCCCATTTTTATAGTCCTTGGTATGACTCGGCCGGGGTTGGAACTCACAACCTATGGATCTCAGGGCGGGCACTCTAACCGGACCACTGAACATTACACACAGTTTGAACGGTAACACTGTGTTGGTATATTTCATCAAGTGATGATGAAACATAAAAACTGTTGTTTAAAGATTCCGCATCATTCCGAGGATGCTTACTGTATTTCCTTGAATTGCCGCCGGGTATATAGTATGCGCCTGCCTAGAATTACTGCCGGGTCAAACTCGTTTCGCAAAATAATTAGCATATGTCTAGGATTTTCACCTGTCATCATTTTCAAAATGGAGGAAGCTGATTTCGATCATTTAAAATCGCATAAAGGGAAGAAGATTAAGAGCTATTCAGTAGGATTTAAGGTCCAAGCTATTGAATATGCTAAAAAGAACAGTAAGCAGCTATGTTTTATTAATATAGCGTAGCTGCGTGTGTCAAATATGAGTCATTAAATGACTCCCGCCTCCCGGTGGTAGAGGGCGCTAGTGATCCTTCTTGCGACTACTCGGCTGCAGAAGAAGTGACAACAAGCAGCAAGAGTGAGCAGCCATCCTTTATTATTTCCTCTCACTTGCACTTTTAACATGGAGGATTACATATCTAAAATAAAACAGTTTTCTAAACTGGACTTTCAATGGAAGCAGGAGGTAATAAAGGAAGATCTCCATCGAGACAGAGAGACTTTTAAAACTGAAGAAAGATAAGGAAGACTTCTATAAACAAGTTATCGATGCTTTTGATCAGAAGGAGCTGCGCATGTACTTCCTTTATAAGTAAAGGTAAGACCATAATAACGTTGTTTTTTTTATTAAATGTGCTTTTCATGATGGTATCCTTACATCACACTCAAATTTATAAGCGCTGGCCTAAATTTACCGCATGCTTTTAGTAAGTGTTGGAGTGAGAAGAGGTTTTAAATTAATTCAAGGAAATACGGTAACCCTAAGAATTGAAAGTTGAATAATGCTTGTTTTCACAGTAAATAATTATCCTGCTAATTTTCGAGATATACAAAAATATAAATGTATAATGTATCATCAAGTACAATTAATCAACTAGCTGAATGGACAAAATGATTCCACTAGTTTTTAATATTTTTCCCCTAAAATTTAGTGGTTTTGTCGGCTCTTTTTGCAGTGCAGTTTGTTTATTATTTTGTTGGCGTCTGCACTGCATCTTCACTAATATTTGAAGTTCACAAAAGGGCCAAAAAATACAAAAAGTGAAAATAAAGAGTCATTTGCTGTGCTGCGGATAAAAATAATCAAAGTACTCGCTCACAAAAGACAAAATAGATTAGCATCTGTCCATTAATAATAATGCCTGCTTAAAATATTTTTAAAAGTGTATGTATGAAAAATGTGTCGTTATGCCTATAATGATGTTTACAGTCTACATTTGTACAGTGTTTCTTCACCATAGGGCTGGGGCCTCTTCCGGGGGTGTGAGCGCCCCCTAGAGAGGGCTGTTCAAAAACATCTGTCAGTTACTCACTTGTAATACACTTTTCCACCACTTGTGGCAGTAATGACCATAACAAACAAACAGAAGACGTTATAGAAAGTTTCTTCAGCGCAAAAACAAAATACTATACTTTTAATTTCCACTTTAATTTTATTGAAAGTTTAGTTCAGAAACATATACACATTTAATTTTATTTAGTGTATCACAAAATAATTGTATGTACATTTAATTTGTGTCAAATGTTTCTAATTCCCTTCTCATGCAGTATATTTGATTTGAACTTATTTTTCTAATCAGCCTGACCTAAGCCTATGGTTAATGTGTTAAATAGATAATAATGGTTTCATACCGTTTGATAAAGTTGTAAATAGGTTGTAAAAAAGTGGGTTAAATATAGTTATTGAATATGGTTAAAATCAAGAGTAAGATGAGTAATTCAGTGTTAATATTTGAGTGGGCCCCGGCCCCGTCTGTAGTAGAAATAAGCACCACTACCAATTCAAGTGATGACTCTTATGTGGCGATAACAAGTTTCTTTCTGGTAAATATTAGGTCTGCCTTGGTTGTCCATGTTTGTCAGGCCTATTTTAAATGTATAATATAATTGTATTAATACAGTTTTATGTGTTGAGGCCAATTTTATTTAGCAGGACATATTTCACCAATAACACCGTGAAGATCTGGTTGAAAAAAGAATAATAATAAAGGACTAAAGTTAAACCTTAGACCTCCGAGAAGACAACAACACAAAGCGTTTATGTGTCAAATATGTTTTTCTTTATTCACTGGAAGTGATGATGCATCACACAAGCAGCTGGAAACACACTTTTGTCTTTATAAGAGACACACAATAGGAAGACGATGCGTTCAAATACACAAAACAAAGACCACAGTTTGAAATAAACAACCTGAAAGCTGGTCACAAACATACAATTGTTTTGTTTTGACACATTTAATGAAGTCCACTCAGTGGACGATTGGGATCAATTTGATGAATGACATCATGATGAACACAATTATTTCACATTTACATATCAAATATTGTATTAAAAAGAAAGTAAAATTGCAAAGACAATCAGTGTGTTCATGCAACATGCATGACGAGCTTCTACTATTTACCTTTTTCATCTTGTGGTTGGTCAAAAATAACCAATATTTAAAATAAATGGTTGACAAAAAGAACATGCATGCAGCGTGCATGACAACATTATGTCTGCTGGAAAAGTCAGCAAAATAATAAAGTTAAATAAAACTTTCTCATGTCACAGACTGTAGATCAATATGATCAATACTATTGCAGTTTGTTACCAATATAATTGCAATCAAAATGGGATTCAAGCAACATGCATTTCCAATAAGGAACACATTTAACAGAAGAAGATGTGACTTCAACAAGACCAGCACTTTGGATCAATATGATCAATAACAGCAGGAAGTAACACCGATCACCATTTTTATGTAAAAAGACATGAAAAGGTGCTGAGACATGAAGACATGATTGCATCATCAATCAGAGTGTTCATACAACATGTATGACAAGATAATATTATTGTTGTTCTTTCCAAATGACAGCATCCATGAAATCAATCAATGCGATCAATATGATCAATAATATTAGATATCAACATACTTTGTTAGAAAAGAAAACAATTGCCGTTGCAATCAGATGTATTTCATGCATGATGAACATATTTGAGCATCATTACTAATAAGAAATATAACTTCTGTCCAAACAGAAGAAGAAAGATGACAAATGTCATGGGATTATTTAAACAGGTGATGACGTCATCACTGATGATGCAATCACATGTCACTCATGCAACATGCATGACTAAATACTTCTTCTGTCTTAAAATATCAACCTGACAGCACTTTGGATCAATATGATCAATAACAGCAGGAAGTAACACCGATCACCATTTTTATGTAAAAAGACATGAAAAGGTGCTGAGAGATGAAGACATGATTGCATCATCAATCAGAGTGTTCATACAACATGTATGACAAGATAATATTATTGATGTTCTTTCCAAATGACATCATCAGTCAATAATGTTGGAAATCAACATCATTTGTTATCATTTCCATAAAAATGTGAACGAGGCAAAGATTGCACATGCAATCAGATGTACTTCATGCATGATGAACATATTTGAGCATCATCACCAGGAAGAAACACAAACATGACTTGTGTCCAAAGTAGAATGAGCGCAGTCTTCTTTGACCAACATGGTCCTCTCAGGCTGTCTGCGTCCAGCAGGGCCTCCAGGGGGCGCTGTGGGCCCAGCTCTCCTCCTCGCTGACTGGAGAGGTCGGAGGAGAGAAGTCCTCCTCTCTCAGCTTCTCCTCCCAGGAAGAGCCAAGATGCAGGAAGTCCTCCCTCGCTGCATCTGCATCCGCGCCAGGAGGCAAAGTCTCATCTCCAGGATGTGGGCTTTCTCCAGCTGGGAGTGGTGAGGAACTCCGGAGCCAGCAGAGACTTGAGCTGCTGGATGCTCTCGCCCTCACTTCTCCACCAGAGGCTTTCTGAGCTGCGGGGAGAGGGAGGAGCTGATGAGGACACCTGTGCTGGAGTCCAGTGTCATGATGAGGAAGCTTCAACATACCTTGTGTGTGAGGGTCACATGCTGCTGAGATGCTGCAGTGCTTGGAGGTGCCATGGCTGCATGTGTGTCCACCATGTCAGCACCCTCCTATTTATAGTCCCACATCTCCATATCAATGTGGGCCTCTGCACTTTCTCACACTCTCAGCCAATCACAGAGCTGCATCAGGGACAATAGTTACATCTCAGGGGAGCAGCTGGACCATTGGGGGGGGCGACGTTGGGGGGGTCATCATGTGGGAAAGTGCTGACCCCGTCCAGCGCAGACCTGCTGCCATGAAAGACTTCCACCCAGCACACGCCTTTGGGATTGTTGGAGGGCGGACTCTTCCATCCATGACATCACAAGTCCTTTGCTGCACTTTTGTCCAGATCTTCACCAACACTTATTGGTGTTTATGTTTTGTGGATGTTCTGCATTTGTTATGTTACTTTGTCAACATGACTGCTTTCAAAAAGTTAAATATTAGCTTTTTATATATTTATATGTTTTTTTTAATGAAGCTAGACGTGACGAACAAGTGGAGGACCTGCAGCATGTGAGGACAAGATCCAGCTCACTTTCCCACACACACTCCTTGAATGCAGCTGTCCATCAAGCACAGAGCCACAATGGAGCCTGCACACACACACACACACACACACACACACACACACACACAGGGTGACATCTGGAGGGGAAAGAGCACCATTGGCCGACTCTCAGGCTTTAGAAGTTTTGAAAGCAAGCTAACAAATGTTTCCTGAAGTGTGGCAAATCCCTTTGGAGAATATTGGCCTGCTGGTGGCGCTCTTTATGCAAATCTTGCTGCACTTTCACACACTCATCACATCCTGCATCATGTACACATTATTGTGACTTCATCATGACTTGTTTCTTTAAATGAATTATTAAATTAATCAAACTATTAATTTTAAAGTGTGGCGACCATATCTACAGTGGAGACTTTTATTTTATTTTATAGTAGTTGTGGTGACTTCCTTGTTCATTTACATAATCCAACAATCTTCCTTTTGTTTTTACTTTATTGAACTAGGCCAGGGGTAGGGAACCTATGGCTCTAGAGCCAGATGTGGCTCTTTTGATGACTGGACCTGGCTCTCAGATAAATCTTAGCTGACATTGCGTAACACGATAAGTAATGAATAATTCCGCTGGTAATTAGTGTCAAAAACAACGTTCAAAATATAAAATATTGTCATGCATTTTAATCCATCCATCCGGTTTCTACCGCACCTGTTCAAGAAGTCGCATTAATGGTAAGAAGTATTTTATTTATTGTTGGTTAGCTTCAGAGTAACAATGTTATTAAAAAGGAATAAGAGACTTACTATGCTCCAAAAATGTTGGTCTTACTAAAAAATGCACGCATTTAGTTGTATTCAGTCTTAAAAAAATATATTATAAGGCTCTAACGGAAACACTTTTCAAAATATTTGGCTTGTATTTTACTTTACTGAACTAGGCCTTCAAGTCAAGTGAATTATATTTATATAGCGCTTTTCTCTAGTGACTCAAAGCGCTTTACATAGTGAAAGCCAATATCTAAGTTACATTTGAACCAGTGTGGGTGGCACTGGGAGCAGGTGGGTTAAGTGTCTTGCCCAAGGACACAACGGCAGTGACTAGGATGGCGGAAGCGGGGATCGAACCTGGAACCCTCAAGTTGCTGGCCCGGCCGCTCTACCAACCGAGCTATGGCGCCCCAAGTGACATCCAGGCCACATTGGGGCCTGTGTGCGTTTACACTGGAGCCTGATAAAGATCACATTGTACTTACAGTGTTATTTAGTCAGCTGGGGAAAAAATCACATTTCGAAAAATCCCATTTGGGCCACTTTGGCCTGCAGTGTAAACGTAGTCAATGTGGCCCCGATGTGGCCCCGATGTGGCCCCAATGTGGCCCCAATGTGGCCCCAATGTGGCCCCGATGTGGCCCCAATGTGATATCCATGCGCAGTTCAATAAAGTCAAAACAAAGGAAGTTGACCAGATTACGTAAATGAACAAGGAAGTTGCTACTAATACAACATTTTAAAAAAGTCACCAAACTTTAAAAATGTGTGTTTTTATCACATGAAAAAAATAAAGTAAAGTAATATAAAGTATGAATGGATGTATATAGTGTGTAGGAGCCTAAATGCTGTTTAAATTAATTTACATTTTATGGAAGGTGTTTTATGTTTAATCAGCCAAAAGTGGACTATTTACTTTATTTGCATGATAAGAAAATTGATATATTGAATGCTTAAAGTAATTATATAAATCTCGCTTTAATTGTAATTATTACATTTGTCAAAAATGATTTGATGACGTAACTGTTTTAAGTGCATGTATGGCGGAAGGATCTGTGTGGTAAGGGGGTTTTTGGACGCAAGGTGTTATGGGTAATGGCTGTCAGGTGCGGTGGAATCGAGCCACACAGTTTTTTGACCTCACTCACACTTATTCTCATTCATACTTTTTCTAACTCGTACGGCAACAAACTCTCTTAATTTTGTCATTCATTTGTTCCCACATCGTGACTGTTTTATGTTTTGAATTATTAAGATCACAAGTAAACCATACAAACCAAGAAGAACGTCTGGAGTTTTGTTTTGTTGTTGCTGCAGCAACCGGAGTGAATGTGATAGTAGAGGAGCGTCAAGCTTAAGGCTACTTTAGGAATCTACATAGTGTAATATTTCCACCTCTTTATTCCTTTTTTTCCATCTTTCTATCCCCTGCCGCTCCGGCCCGGCTGCACCAAATGATAATATTAACACATTTAATAAAGTCAAATACAAAAAGGGCAACAAGAGAAGCATCCCACACTTCTCTTTTGTAAAGTAAATGTGTCGAGCAGATATAGATCATCTACATCTACTATATGATTTGTCTGAGTGGCTGGGCAGGACAAAAAAAACCAAACAAACATGTAAACAAATTCTCCACAGCGTCAATTCCTCTCTTTTAACAATCGCTCTTTCTTCAGAATGAAAATATACATTCATATATTCCATACAGACTATTATTTCTGCACTATTGACGAGTGATGCACCCAAAATTTGCTCACAGAAAGCGGATGTTGAGATGAAATATCCACTTTGAGTCTGTCTGCTTCCAGCAGTGATGGCATTCAGGTGGCATTGCGTTTATACTGAGGTCACATTTGAAAAAGATCAGATTCCAGACTACATCCTGACCTGGTCTGACATTCCAGCATCGTGGATTTTGCCAAATTCCATATGTCGCTCACTTGTTGTCCACCATCCGTTTGGTGGGAACTCGGCAGGCAGCTAAAAGGTGAAAGGTCATCTGCCATGCAGAAGGCTCCCAGTTGGTGGCGGCCATGAGAGCTGTGCTGATGTGGGAGACACACTTCCATTGTGGCTGATGTGGGAACGCAGAGGACCGACTCTCTCAGAGCCCCCCGGGACAATTGAAGCTGACCTCTGACCTCAAGTGTGTCAGTGGGAGGGTTCAACTTGCAAAGTGGTGATGTCATATGTGCTCCTGTGACATTGATGTGGTAAGAACTTAGAAACACTCCTTGACTGCTGTAAAATGTCACAACTGGGAGTAGGGATGTACATCTTTAGGATTTAAGCGATACCATTATCGATATCGGTATTCATCGCTACTCTCATCAGATTTCATTGTTCTAAATAAAAATGTAACAAATGCCTTTTTTATTCCCATTTTTAATATTTTTATTAATATATTTTTTTAATTGAAATATTTATTTCAAACCTGCACAGTACAACTAAACACAGTTTGTTTGTTTTTTTACATGTTGGCAAAGATATTTATGCAAGGCTTGAAAAGAAGTTGGATGAAGCAGCTGCTTGCAAAAGTCCAACCCCTCTCACTCATTCCACATTTGACATAAACAATACAATACAAGAACAATACTCTATAAAAAAAACAAGAAAAACTCATGTACAATACCATGAGACAAGACAAGATGAGACAAAACACACACACACACACACACACACACTCTTGTATTTCTTGCCTTTTTAAGACCTTTGAAAAATGCCTCCTTCTTTAGAAGCAGCCTTTCTAGATGTATAAAGATGTGTATTTACAACATGAATAATATATACATATTATGCAAATATAAAAAGGCTTGTTGTGAAAAATGAGTAAGAATTCCACAACAAAAAGGTCAAAATTTCACAAGAAAAAGGTACAATTTTGGCAGTATTATAATAAAAGTCGTCATTTTACTCAAATTTTTACTAGAAAAACTGGAAATTTGTGCAATATTATGATGAGAGTCAGACTGCACTCAATAACAGTCGCAATTCTACAAGAAAAGCTTATCATTTTGACAATTTTATGAAAAGTGTTGTCATTTTTATAGACACAAGTCACAATTTTATCAGAAAACTTTAAAATCTTGGCAATATGATAATAATCGGAAATTCACTTGGCAAAATGATGACAAAAGTCATCATTTTACTCAAAAAATGTCGCTCAGTGTTGATGGCATCACTCTCTTTCCTCCTCGTATTTCTTCAGTACTTCTTTTTTAAACAGTGTTTTAAATTGAATCATGCTAGAACACGTTTTAACTCGTCCCCTAAGTTGTTCCTCAGACTGACTCCACGCACTGAAATGCACTTTGATTTTAAAGTGCTTCTAAATTTAGGCAAATATAATTTGTTGTTTCCTCTTAAAGTGTAACTATGGTGATCATCTCTGTCCTGGAATAGGTTCTGTATATTGGATGGTAGAGAGTGTCGGGATGCCCTAAACATCATTTGAGCAGTTTTAAAATGGATCACATGGTTCAGTTGAAGTTGCTTTAAGTTCATAAATAGTGGATTTGAATGATGTCTGTAGTGAACATTGGACACAATCCTGATGGCCTTTTTCTGCAGAGTGACTAAAGGCTGTAGATGTGATTTATAACAATTTCCCCAGACTTCAACATAATAGTTTAAATATGACATGATAAATGAATGATATAATAACAGCAGAGCGTTGGTGTTCAATAAATGACAAGATCTCCTCATCATTCCAACACATTTAGCAACTTTTTTCTTCAGATAACTTATATGAGTTTTCCATGAGATATTTCCATCTATTACTACTCCTAAGAAAGAATTTTGTTGAACATATTCTATTGGTGTATCATCAATAACAATCCTGATCGGTATATTACTTTTGCGATTACTAAAGAGCATTATTTTGGTCTTCTTTAAATTCAGAGACAATTTGTTCGTATTAAACCATGTTTTTAACTTAATCATCTCCTCAGTTACAGAAGTCAGAAGTTGCTTCACGTTGTCACCTGCACATGTAATTGTTGTATCGTCAGCAAAGAAGATGAACTCCAGCAGTGTTGATATTTGACATATTTCATTAATATGTATTATAAATAGTGTGGGTCCCAGTATGGAGCCCTGGGGAACTCCACAGGTTATGTTCATGAGTGTAGATTGATGTTGGTCCATCTCAACAATCTGCTGTCTCTCATTTAAGTAACTCTCCAGCCATTTCCCTGCCAATCCCCTCATGCCATAGTTTTCCAGTTTATTTACCAAAATCTGGTGGTCAATGGTATCAAAAGCCTTTTGCAGGTCAATAAAAATTCCTATAACAATTTTCTTCTTCTCGATACTATTATATTGCTTCCTATATTGAGATTATTTCAAGATAACTTTCCGATCCTATGGCTGTACTAATAACATCATTAATCCTCATTTAATCTTGACTGATATCAATCAGATTCAGAATCAATCCAATCCAATCCACTTTATTTATATAGCACATTTAAACAACAATAGCGTTTCCAAAGTGCTGCACAGCCATGTTAAAAACAATTGTAAAAAAATAAAAATAAATGAAAAAATAAATAAATAATATAAAATATATATATATATAGTGCTCCACCAATGACTGAATAAAAACAAAAAATAAATAAATATAAAACCAATAAAAACAATATAAAAACAAATATGATTAAAAACTATTTTAAAGGGTAAAATCAATTAAAACAGTCAAATAGAAATCAAAGTGTATAAAAAACACAGAGGACAACAGAGGACCACACAACTCCATCCATCCATCCATTTTCTACCGCTTATTCCCTTTCGGGGTCGCGGGGACCACACAACTCACGTAGTGTTAAAAGCCAAAGAATAAAAGTGGGTCTTAAGAAAATACCTATCAGAAATACTTTATTGTTTTTCTCCACTCCTTGTTAGTGTTCTTTTTCTTACTAAACATTATTTATCCTAACGGATCCTATTAAAATGAACAACAAATGCAAAGAGACGCAGAACATTTTTCTGTCAAAATGGAAAAAAAGTAATACAAGCATTTAGACAAAAAGTGCTTTATTATTTCCCGCCTTTTTATTGCAAGGCACATTAAACGTGGCGGGCCCGCTAAATTAAATTGGAATATCACATAATATACATAATTGGTCCACATAAAATGAGGTGGCGGGCCAGATTTGGCCCATGGACCTTGAGTTTGACACCTGTGGCCAAAACTAACACGTCCATTTATTGACAATTATTAGAGTAAAAAAAAAAAAGTCACGATGACATCACGCTCATGTGTACATGATGCAGGATGTCATGAGTGTGTGAAAGTGCAGCGAGATTTTCATAAAGAGCGCCATCAAGTGGCCAATATTCTCCAAAGGGATTTGCCACACTTCAGGAAACATTTGTTAGCTTGCTTTCAAAACTTCTAAAGCCTGAGAGTCGGCCAATGGTGCTCTTTCCCTCCAGATGTCACCCAGTGTGTGTGTGTGTGTGTGTGTGTGTGTGTGTGTGTGTGTGTGCAGGCTCCATTGTGGCTCTGTGCTTGATGGACAGCTGCATTCAAGGAGTGTGTGTGGGAAAGTGAGCTGGATCTTGTCCTCACATGCTGCATGTCCTCCACTTGTTTGTCACGTCTAGCTTCATTAAAAAAACATTTAATAAAAGCAGGATATCTACAAAACTGTCGTGATCTGTGGTCCGGATCATATTTTGTGTTTTGTGTTTGTTATGGACTCCTTTACTTCCTGTTTGTGCACCTGCTAAGTTCAGTCAAGATGGTTATTTAGGATTTTCACCTGTTTCTGTTGTTGGGGACACTCAGCTGTTTGTAATCAGTAGACATTATTTAAGCCTGCCTCTCTGATCACTCGTCCTGGCTTCTTGGTTTGCTCCACTCCACAAGTTACGTTGGTTGTTCCTGTGATTCCTGATTCTCGTGTTCCTGCGCTTAGCTTCGCCGTAGCTTCCCATGCTATCGGCCCGCTTTCCGGTGTATTCTTGTTTTTGTCTGCTTGTACCTTCTGTGTATGATTTATGATTAATAGATCATCTGCTACCTTCACGTTTTCGTCCGGAGTTGTCCGTTCTGCTGCTGTGGGAAAACAGATCATAATCTCTCTCAGAGCCCTGTGGGACAATAGCTGCTGACCTCTGACCTCAAGAGAGACCTCCTTTTCATTCCTTTTAGACGTGTTTGTCGTTTGGAGGAAAAAATAACATTTTATTTCAGGTGTGTCAATATTATAAACTCTAAATGGCAGATGTTCAAGAGAGAAATGTCTTTGTGAGACATTGTTGTGTTCAAGTGTTGAGCTCAAATGTCCACTAAGTACATCAATAGTGAGAGTGTTGTGTTCAAATGTCCACTAAGTACATCAATAGTCAGAGTGTTGTGTTCAAATGTCTACTAAGTACATCAATAGTGAAAGTGTTGTGTTCAAATGTCCACTAAGTACATCAATAGTGAGAGTGTTGTGTTCAAATGTCCACAAAGTACATCATTAGTGAGAGTGTTGTGTTAAAATGTCTACTAAGTACATCAATAGTGAGAGTGTTGTGTTCAAATGTCCACTAAGTCCATCAATAGTGAGAGTGTTGTGTTCAAATGTCCACTAAGTACATCAATAGTGAGAGTGTTGTGTTCAAATGTCTACTAAGTACATCAATAGTGAGAGTGTTGTGTTCAAATGTCCACTAAGTACAACAATAGTGAGAGTGTTGTGTTCAAATGTCTACTAAGTACATCAATAGTGAGAGAGTTGTGTCCAAATGTCCACTAAGTCCATCAATAGTCAGAGTGTTGTGTTCAAATGTCTACTAAGTACATCAATAGTGAGAGTGTTGTGTCCAAATGTCCACTAAGTCCATCAATAGTCAGAGTGTTGTGTTCAAGTGTTTACCAAGTAAAGTAATAGTGGGCATGTTGCATTCAAATGTGTATTAGGTGCATTAAAAGTAAGTATGTTGTGTTCAAGTGTTTACCAAGTAAAACATAAACAGGAGTGTTGCATTCAAATGTCCACTAAGTGTATTAGTGCAGTGTAAGCGTGTTGCGTTTGAGGCCACAGTAGTGTGGGAAAGTAGAGTCACACATTCAGCCCATCAACAGCTGACCCCTACTCCTCCTCCAAAGGATTCGGCACACTTCATGAGAAAGCTGTCCTGACCTTTGACCCCCATGTGGCGAGCCTAACCTCAAGTTGGGAAGTTCCAGCCTGAGATTTTATGTCAACAAAGAGCGTCAGAAAGCCTGAAGGCGTGCTCGAAGAACATTCCGATGACGTGGTGTGGATTGTCCAAAGCGGCCTTCCTCCCCTCCAGATGGTCCGTTTCCATGGCGACGGGGAGTCCAGGAGCCAGCGTGGGAAGGCTGGTCCTCCCCCTGAGACACGTGTCCACAGACTTCTGGAAGCTGCTGGTCGAGTGAGGCCACGCCCTTTCACACGCTCACGTCTCCGCACACCTGGTCACATGTCCATGCTGCACCTGCACACTCCTTCAGGTAGCAACCACGCACCTTTGTGTCCACCACTTATTCTGCTTCTTTCACTTTCACTTTTACTTTAGCTCCTTGAAAGTGTATTTACACCCCATTTGTCTGCATGCGTGTTATGAGCAACGGGCAGCAGGTCTGCGCTGGACGGGGTCAGCACTTTCCCACATGATGACCCCCCCAACGTCGCCCCCCCCCCAGTGGTCCAGCTGCTCCCCTGAGATGTAACTATTGTCCCCCATGCAGCTCTGTGATTGGCTGAGAGTGTGAGAAAGTGCAGAGGCCCTCATTGATATGGAGATGTGGGTCTATAAATAGGAGGGTGCTGACATGGTGGACACACATGCAGCCATGGCACCTCCAAGCACTGCAGCATCTCAGCAGCATGTGACCCTCACACACAAGGTATGTTGAAGCTTCCTCATCATGACACTGGACTCCAGCACAGGTGTCCTCATCAGCTCCTCCCTCTCCCCGCAGCTCAGAAAGCCTCTGGTGGAGAAGTGAGGGCGAGAGCATCCAGCAGCTCAAGTCTCTGCTGGCTCCGGAGTTCCTCACCACTCCCAGCTGGAGAAAGCCCACATCCTGGAGATGAGACTTTGCCTCCTGGCGCGGATGCAGATGCAGCGAGGGAGGACTTCCTGCATCTTGGCTCTTCCTGGGAGGAGAAGCTGAGAGAGGAGGACTTCTCTCCTCCGACCTCTCCAGTCAGCGAGGAGGAGAGCTGGGCCCACAGCGCCCCCTGGAGGCCCTGTTGGACGCAGACAGCCTGAGAGGACCATGTTGGTCAAAGATGACTGCGCTCATTCTACTTTGGACACAAGTCATGTTTGTGTTTCTTCCTGGTGATGATGCTCAAATATGTTCATCATGCATGAAGTACATCTGATTGCATGTGCAATCTTTGCCTCGTTCACATTTTTATGGAAATGATAACAAATAATGTTGATTTCCAACATTATTGATCATATTGATTTATTTAGCTGATGATGTCATTTGGAAAGAACATCAATAATATTATCTCGTCATACATGTTGTATGAACACTCTGATTGATGATGCAATCATGTCTTCATCTCTCTGCACCTTTTCGTGTATTTTTATATAAAATGGTGATTATTGATCATATTGATCACGTTGATTTATGTCACTGATGACGTCATTTGGAAAGAACATCAATAATATTATCTTGTCATACATGTTGTATGAACACTCTGATTGATGATGCAATCATGTCTTCATCTCTCTGCACCTTTTCGTGTCCTTTTACATAAAAATGGTGATCGGTGTTACTTCCTGCTGTTATCGATCATATTGATCCAAAGTGCTGTCAGGTTGATATTTTAAGACAGAAGAAGTATTTAGTCATGCATGTTGCATGAGTGACATGTGATTGCATCATCAGTGATGACGTCATCACCTGTTTAAATAATCCCATGACATTTGTCATCTTTCTTCTTCTGTTTGGACAGAAGTTATATTTGTATTACTTATTAGTGATGATGCTCAAATATGTTCATCATGCATGAAGTACATCTGATTGCATGTGCAATCTTTGCCTCGTTCACATTTTTATGGAAATGATAACAAATGATGTTGATTTCCAACATTATTGATCATATTGATTTATGTCACTGATGATGTCATTTGGAAAGAACATCAATAATATTATCTTGTCATACATGTTGTATGAACACTCTGATTGATGATGCAATCATGTCTTCATCTCTCTGCACCTTTTTGTGTATTTTTATCTAAAAATGGTCATCAGTGTTACTTCCTGCTGTTATTGATAATATTGATCCAAAGTGCTGTCAGGTTGATATTTTAAGACAGAAGAAGTATTTAGTCATGCATGTTGCATGAGTGACATATGATTGCATCATCAGTGATGACGTCATCACCTGTTTAAATAATCCCATGACATTTGTCATCTTTCTTCTTCTGTTTGGACAGAAGTTATATTTCTTATTAGTAATGATGCTCAAATATGTTCATCATGCATGAAATACATCTGATTGCAACAGCAATTTTTTCTTTTCTAACAAAGTATGTTGATATCTAATATTATTGATCACATTGATTGATTTCATGGATGTTGTCATTTGGAAAGAACATCAATAATATTATCTTGTCATACATGTTGTATGAACACTCTGATTGATGATGCAATCATGTCTTCATCTCTCAGCACCTTTTCGTGTCTTTTTACATAAAAATGGTGATCGGTGTTACTTCCTGCTGTTATTGATCATATTGATCCAAAGTGCTGGTCTTGTTGAAGTCACATCTTCTTCTGTTAAATGTGTTCCTTATTGGAAATGCATGTTGCTTGAATCCCATTTTGATTGCAATTATATTGGTAACAAACTGCAATAGTATTGATCATATTGATCTACAGTCTGTGACATGAGAAAGTTTTATTTAACTTTATTATTTTGCTGACTTTTCCAGCAGACATAATGTTGTCATGCACGCTGCATGCATGTTCTTTTTGTCAACCTTTTATTTTAAATGGTTTGCAATCATGTTGGTTATTTTTGACCAACCACAAGATGAAAAAGGTAAATAGTAGAAGCTCGTCATGCATGTTGCATGAACACACTGATTGTGTTTGCAATTTCACTTTCTTTTTAATACATTATTTGATATGTAAATGTGAAATAATTGTGTTCATCATGATGTCATTCATCAAATTGATCCCAATCGTCCACTGAGTGGACTTCATTAAATGTGTCAAAACAAAACAATTGTATGTTTGTGACCAGCTTTCAGGTTGTTTATTTCAAACTGTGGTCTTTGTTTTGTGTATTTGAACCCATCGTCTTCCTATTGTGTGTCTCTTATAAAGACAAAAGTGTGTTTCCAGCTGCTTGTGTGATGCATCATCACTTCCAGTGAATAAAGAAAAACATATTTGACACATAAACGCTTTGTGTTGTTGTCTTCTCGGAGGTCTAAGGTTTAACTTTAGTCCTTTATTATTATTCTTTTTTCAACCAGATCGTCACGGTGTTATTGGTGAAATATGTCCTGCTAAATAAAATTGGCCTCAACACATAAAATTGTATTAATACAATTATTTATATATTTAAAATAGGCCTGACAAACATGGACAACCAAAGCAGACCTAATATTTACCGGAAAGAAACTTGTTATCGCCACATAAGAGTCATCACTTGAATTGGTAGTGGTGCTTATTTCTACTACAGACGGGGCCGGGGCCCACTCAAATATTAATACTGAATTAGTAATCTTACTCTTGATTTTAACCATATTCAATAACTATATTTAAATCATTTTCAACTTATATTCAATTAAATAGACTGCAAAGACAAGATATTTCATCTTCACACTGAGAAACTTGTTTTTTTTTTCTGCAAATAATGATGAACTCAGAATTTAATGGCAGCAACACATTGCAAAAAAGGCATTTTTACCAGTGTGTTACCTGGCCTTTCCTTTGAACAACACTCAGTGCAGGTTTGGGAACTGAGGAGACACATTTTTGAAGTGGAATTCTTTCCCATTCTTGCTTGATGTACAGCTTAAGTTGTTCAACCGTCCGAGGTCTAAATACTCAGTTTCTCAAAATATAACTGCCTTACGCGGGTTCCATCTCGTGGTACGCTAAAGAATGGCTTGATGAAATAGTCAAACACAGTGTTACTGTTCAAACTGTGTGTAACGTTACCCTGGTCAAAAAATATTGGATATTCTTGTGAAATAAAACCTCTGCCTTGTTTTTTATGAATACCGAGGCCTACTACGCTACTGTAATTTATTGTTGGTCATTATGGTGGTACTTAATGAATACTTCAGTCTACTACACTACTTTATTTTAAGGTTTTTATCATGGTGTTTTTAATGAATACTTAAGTCTACTACACTACTTTATTTCAATGTTTTTATCATGGTGTTTTTTTAATGAATACTTAGGTCTACTACACTACTGTATTTTATTATTGTCATTACAGTGGTACTTAATGCCTACATAGGTCTACAATGCTACTGTATTTTAATATTGTTATTATGGTGGCACTAATGAATACTTAGGTCTACTAAGCTATTGTATTTTATTGTTGGTCATTATGGTGGTACTTAATGAATACTTAGGCCTACTACGCTACTGTATTTAATGTTGGTCATTATGGTGGTACTTAGTGAATACTTAGGTCTACTACACTGCTGTATATAATGTTGGTCATTATTGTGGTACTTAATGAATACTTAGGTCTACTACACTACTGTATTTAATGTTGTCATTATGGTGGTACTTAATGAATACTTAGGTCTACTACACTACTGTATTTAGTGTTGTCATTATGGTGGTACTTAATGAATACTTAGGTCTACTACACTACTGTATTTAATATTGTCATTATGGTGGTACTTAATGAATACTTAGGTCTACTACACTACTGTAGTTAATGTTGTCATTATGGTGGTACTTAATGAATACTTAGGTCTACTACACTACTGTATTTAATGTTGTCATTATGGTGGTACTTAATGAATACTTAGGTCTACTACACTACTGTATTTAATGTTGTCATTATGGTGGTACTTAATGAATACTTAGGTCAACTACACTACTGTATTTAATGTTGTCATTATGGTGGTACTTAATGAATACTTAGGTCTACTACACTACTGTATTTAATGTTGGTCATTATGGTGGTACTTAATGAATACTTAGGTATACTACACTACTGTATTTAATGTTGTCATTATGGTGATACTTAATGAATACTTAGGTCTACTACACTACTGTATTTAATTTTGTCATTATGGTGGTACTTAATGAATACTTAAGCCTACTACACTACTGTATTTAATGTTGTCATTATGGTGGTACTTAATGAATACTTAGGTCTACTACACTACTGTATTTAATGTTGTCATTATGGTGGTACTTAATGAATACTTAGGTCAACTACACTACTGTATTTAATGTTGTCATTATGGTGGTACTTAATGAATACTTAGGTCTACTACACTACTGTATTTAATGTTGGTCATTATGGTGGTACTTAATGAATACTTAGGTATACTACACTACTGTATTTAATGTTGTCATTATGGTGATACTTAATGAATACTTAGGTCTACTACACTACTGTATTTAATTTTGTCATTATGGTGGTACTTAATGAATACTTAAGCCTACTACACTACTGTATTTAATGTTGTCATTATGGTGGTACTTAATGAATACTTAGGTCTACTACACTACTGTATTTAATGTTGTCTTTATGGTGGTACTTAATGAATACTTAGGTCTACTACACTACTGTATTAATGTTGTCATTATGGTGGTACTTAATGAAAACTTAGGTCCACTACACTACTGTATTTATTGTTGGTCATTATGATGGTACTTAATGAATACTTAGGTCTACTACACTACTGTATTTAATGTTGTCATTATGGTGGTACTTAATGAATACTTAGGTCTACTACACTACTGTATTTATTGTTGGTCATTATGGTGGTACTTAATGAATACTTAGGTCTACTACGCTATTGTATTTTATTGTCGGTCGTTACTGTGGTACTTAATGAATATTTAGGTCCACTACGCTATTGTGTTTTATTGTTGGTCATTACTGTGGTACTTGGACAGCCAATTTTTTTTCTGAGGTGGCACTTGGTGAAAACAATCTGAGAGCCACTGGTGTAAAGTCAATGAATACAAATCTGAAACTATGTGTACATTTCTAGAAATAAAACGTAAAAATGTTTTTGCAATGTGAATATTTTTTTGACAGCACGAATGAAAATATTGCTGTATTGTGCGACACTGTTCCATCCAGTGGACTGACGTAAAAAGTGGATAAAAGTTGGTCCATCTGTGCAGAGGTTCGGGTGTTCTTCCAGCGCATGACTGGGCATGCCCCCTCCTAAACGTGTCCCCCCCCTCATGCCCCCTCCTAAACGTGCCCCCCCCACATGCCCCCTCCTAAACGTGCCCCCCCCACATGCTCCCTCCTAAACGTGTCCCCCCCTCATGCCCCCTCCTAAACGTGCCCCCCCCCCACATTCCCCCTCCTAAACATGCCCCCCCCCACATGCCCCCTCCTAAACGTGTCCCCCCCCACATGCCTCCTCCTAATCGTGTCCCCCCCTAAACATGTCCCCCCCCCACACGCCCCACACGCCCCGGACTTAATGCAGGGATGTGGGAGCCGCACCGACACACGACTTCCCACACTCCTGAAAGGGTTTGCCACAATAGAAGTGTGTCTGCTCCCACAAAGCCAGGGCCAGCTTCTCAGGAGGCCGCCTGACTTGATCGGCCATCTGCCCAGCCTGCCAAGCATGTGGCAGCCTGGAGACCACTTCTGGTCACCCGCCAACAAACTTCAGAGGACTGCAAACAACCTTTGAGACGCTGAAGAAGAGCTGGATTGGATTTTTCTCAAGTTAGAGTACACAACCCCTGTTGCCATGGTGACAATCAGAACACGATGGAAAGAAGTGAGGAAGCTAAGATGATACAGATGGATGTTGTTGATCGATGGATGAAGAAAGTATGATGAAGTAGAAGAAAGGATAGATAAGGGGTGTCATTGGGCGGAAAATAAGTTGGTCAGGGGCCGAAAACTGTACAATAGAACATGTTTAGCTTATACATATTATATTAATATAACCATATATATATATATATATATATATGTGTGTGTGTGTGTGTGTGTGTGTGTGCGTGTGTGTGTATGTTTATATGTATATATATATATGCATATATACATACATATATACACACATATATAGCTTGTACAAATTATATTAAATATAACATTATGAATATATATATATATATGTATGTATGTTTATGTATGTAAATATATGCATATATACATACATACATACACACATATATAGCTTATACATATTATATTGATATAATATTGTGAATATATATATATATGTGTATGTATACATGTTTATATGTATATATATACATATATATATATATATATATATATATATATATATACACACACACACATATATATGTGTGTGTGTGTGTGTTTATATGTATATATATGCATATATACATACATAAATACACACATATATAGCTTATACATATTATATTAAATATAACATTATGTATATATATATATAGATATATACAGTATATATATATGTATGTATGTTTATGTATGTATGTATGTATGTATATATATGCATATATACATACATACATACACACATATATAGCTTATACATAATATATTGATATAATATTGTGAATATATACATATGTGTATGTATATATGTTTATATGTATATATATATATATATATATATATATATATATATACATATACATATATATACATATATACAGTACAGGCCAAAAGTTTGGACATACCTTCTCTTTCAATGCGTTTTCTTTATTTCCATGACTATTTACATTGTAGATCGTCACATCCAAACTATGAGTGAACACATGTGGAGTTATGTACTTAACAAAAAAAGGTAAATTAACTGAAAAGATGTTTTATATTCTAGTTTCTTCAAAATAGCCACCCTTTGCTCTGATTACTGCTTCGCACACTCTTGGCATTCTCTCCATGAGCTTCAAGAGGTAGTCACCTGAAATGCTTTTCACTTCACAGGTGTGCTTGAAGCTCGTGGAGAGAATGCCAAGAGTGTGCAAAAATAATAAACATATGTTTCATGTACCTAAGAATTTTTGTTCAAATAAAGCTAATAATGTGGTCCCCTTTATTTAGAAAAGTATACTAAATATTTGTATGGGGACAAGACTATTATGGTATGGATTGAACAGCCCTGGGACAGAAGAGCTGCAGGAAGGTGTCATATGTTCTTAGTCAGTGAGGTCATCCTTTCTTGTTTATTGTGTCCATCAAAACTGTTGAGTTCTTCTCTCTTGTCCATCACACTCATCTGCTCTCAGGAGGTCGTCGTGTCCGCCGGAGGAGGAACATTTTCCCACTGACCTTCATGAACTTTGGGGGCGCCCCATGAAGAAGCCCACCTGCTCCGTCTAACACTCTAAATTCCCACCATGATGGGCCCCCCTTGAACGTCCCTGATTGGCTGCTGGGCTGGATGTGGAGCATAAATGCGGGTGTGGCGGACGCACACGACTCAGCACACTTTTGGACTCCACAAGCCACCATGTCTCTGTATGTGGACCTCAGTCTCCAGGAGGAGCAGCTCTTTCGGTGAGTTCCCCGACTTCACCCCCTCGAGGTGAGCACTGATGGAATCTTCTTCCTGTGTCAGGTGCAAGCTGCACACGCTGGAGAGGAAGTGCAGCGGCGGCGTGGACAAGCTGCGCGCCCTGCTGGAGGAGAACCTGCAGCACCACTTCCTGGAGAAGACCAGGTCCTTCCTCACCCTGAGGAGAGCGCTGCTGTCCCACCAGGGCTACTCCAAACACGCCAGGGACCTCCTGCGCCTCTTCCCCCACGCCGAGGAGGACTTGGCGCCGCTGTGCTGCTAGTCCAGGGGACCTTCGCCGAGGTTCTACAGACTTTGCTTCGTTGAAGCCGTTCAAGAAGATGCCTTTCGAGCATGAAGATGCTGGTTCTGGGGATTCACCGCTTGATGCAGAAGGACAAGGAGAAGAACATCCAGCAGGCACGAGACATTGAAACAACCTTGAGTAATTGTTGAATTAGCTCCTGATGCTAAGTAACTCAAACACAAGATTGAAACAACAAATGACCAAAACTCAATGACCGTTGAATTTTGGTAATTTTCCAAACAATATTCTACAACACAAATACAACGTTGAAAAAACATGCTTTTTGACAACGTTTAATCAATGACGGGTTCTGATGTTGAATTGACCATTGAATTTTGGGTCATTTCCCAACCAATATTCTACAACACAAACACAACATTGAGACAACAAATGACCAAAATTCAATGACCGTTGAATTTTGGTCATTTTCCAAACAATCTTCTACAACACAAATACAACGTTGAAACAACATGCATTTTTGACAACGTTTAATCAATGATGGGTTCTGACGTTGAATTGACCATTGAATTTTGGGTCATTTCCCAACCAATATTCTACCACACAAACACAACATTGAGACAACAAATGACCAAAATTCAATGACCATTGAATTTTGGGTCATTTCCCAACCAATATTCTACCACACAAACATAACATTGAGACAACAAATAACCAAAATTCAATGACCATTGAATTTTGGTCATTTTCCAAGCAATATTCTAGCACACAAATACAACGTTGAAAAAACATGCTTTTTGACGACGTTTAATCAATGTTGGGTTCTAACGTTGATTTGACCATTGAAATTTGGTAATTTTTCAACCACTGTTGTACAACACAAATAAAACGTTGAAACAACATGCTTTGTTGATGACGTTTAATCAATGTCAGGTTGTGACATTGATTTTTGGTCATATCTCAACTAACAACGTAGATCCAACGTTAGACATCAACGTTTTCTCAATTTACAAACAAAGTTGTTTACAAGTCAGTTTTAAAGGACATGTACGTATAATCAAGGTTGTATCAATGTCTCGTCTCTGCTGGGAACTTCTTCCTACAATGCTGCTATTTTTCAAAAAATGCCTTATGGTTGCAGTTCTTGCGACCACATTTTTTTTTTCTTCAATGTCGCAATCTATTTTATTTTTAGATTGTTTAATAGAATCTGCTTCTAACTTCATGTAATTCCGGACTGAGCAATGTGAATCTGTGAATGAAATGTGGCCTCCTTGAGCGACTACATTTTGCAACATCCTGCCTTGTTTCAAGGTCCTTATGTATTATATTTTGCACACCTTTTATTTTTTTTAAAGGGTTTTGGCTATTATTTGTTATATGCTGTATGCACATAATGTTGTTGTTGTTTTTCAAAAGCTGGGTTACAGTTTGTTTTCAATGCAGATTAAAAAAAAAAATTAAGAATAAATTAATGTCCAACATGCACAATTGTGTTTGTGTGTCACTTGTGGAGGCAGTAATGAAATTAGTGTTATCAATTTCCGTCAATTTCCTACACTTTGCACACTGCGGCTTATAAAACGGTGCAGCTAATTTCTGCGTTTTTACGTCTGTGTATATATATATATATATATATATATATATATATATATATATATATATATATATATATATACACAGACGTAAAAATGCAGAATGTGTATATATATATGCAGAATATATATATGCAGAATGTGTATATATATATATATATATATATATATATATATATATATATATATATGTATATATATATATATATATATATATGCACAGACGTAAAAATGCAGAAATTAGCTGCACCGTTTTATAAGCCGCAGGGTGCAAAGTGTAGGAAATTGACGGAATGGGAGTATTATTATGGTGTGTGTAAAAGGTAAGACATATAATCTGGCCTTTTGTTTTTCAGTATTATGCAAAAGCAACTTTCTTACCTGCTGGTACCTGCTGATCTGTATTTGGGATCTGCATAAGTCCTGAAAATGTGCTCGTGTCCGCCTTTGTAGTCCGTATTGACGCTGTAGTCGATAAGCTTCTTCTTTTTCTCTATCTTCTTGTTATGGGACATTCATCCTCCACTGTTGCCATTTCTAATATAAAGTAGTGTAAAGTTCTAACTTATATCTGTCAGTAAACTCGCCATGAAAGCACTAAAACATACCGGTGTAGTGAGTTGACATTATTCACCCAAGGAACTTCAGTTATTAGAGAGTTCCGGTCGGACGGTTTTACAACGGGACACATGTCCAGTGTTGTTGTTTCCGTTATTGATTGAAGTAAAGTGTGAATGTCGTTAAAACAGTTAACGCCATCTTTTGACACTTCTTCCCCTCCCGTCCTTGCACGCTACACCGCTACAACAAAAATGGCGGGAAAAGACGCTGTCACGTAAATTAGACCGCCCACAAAACGGCACATCCTGAAGAGACTGTCAGAAAGCGGCTTGAAGATGATGAGTAAAACATCATCTATGCAACATTTTGAGCAAAGAAGCACCATCACATGTTATGTAGACCACAAGGAAGTCTTTTACATTTAGAAAATAATCATGATAATAATAATATGACTCCTTTAATGCGCCTTCTAATCTGGTGCGCCTTTTGAATGAAAAAAACATCAAAAATAGACCATTCATCGGCAGTGTGCCTTGTAATCCGGTGCGCCCTATGGTCCGGAAAATACGGTATCTCGAAAATGAATGGACGGATTAAATACATTTAGAATGTTTATCATGGTTCTTCTTCTTTGTACTTTGTAAGCACTTTAAGTTTGAAGAGTTTCTTGAAGTGGATCATATCCGTACAGTTTAATCCAGGGGTGTCAAACGTCAGGGCCGCGGGCCGGATCAGGCCCGTCAACAGGTTTTTTCCGCCCCGCGGGATGATTTGGCTTAACATAAAAATGAGCCGAAATTTTTAAATGAAAGAAACTGCTATTCTAAATGTGTCCACCAGATGTCGCAATAGCAATTATTTGTATCTTTGTAGATGATGCTAAATATGTACAAAATAAAGCACTTGATGTTCGTGCAGCAGTCGAGGAAAATGAGCAATCTAATTTATTAACATCCTGTAATTTGATTTTGATATTTTTTTATCTTGATAGATTGAAAATGAACACCATTGAGTTGACTGATGAACATTATCACATCATTTATTCAGAAAGTATAAGCAAAGATGAATAAAGATAGAACACTATTAACCACAACATGTAAAAAAACAACAACATTATGATTTGTACGTTTTCAGAATGTGCTTGTTTTATTTTTAAACAAAGAAAACAATCTGAAGTTGTCTTTATTTTTAAGTTATTGTGCCGTGATTTTACCAGTCCAGTCCACTTGGGAGTAGATTTTTCACCAAGTGTAGATAGAACATGTTAAAACAGAAAATAAGCAGATAGTAACAGTAAATGACCAAGTGGATTAATAATCATTTTTTACAGTTTGTCCTTTATAATGTGTACAAAATAATTGGTGTATAAATGAAACAATATGTTACTGCAGACTAATTAGGAGTCTTTGTTTGTTTGCTTGCTTCTAAAAGACAAGTTGTCTAGTATGTTCAACATTTTATTTAAGGACTAAATTGCAATTTTTTTTTTAATTTTAATTTTAATTTTTTAGAATAGAAAGTACTTTACTGATCCCTGGGGGAAATTCAGCACCACAATTTGCTCTATACAGCATTATTCACATGTCAATAATATAAATACAGTCTATTATGCAGCATTATTCACATGTCAATAATATAAATACAGTCTATTATGCAGCATTATTCACATGTCAATAATATAAATACAGTCTATTATGCAGCATTATTCACATGTCAATAATATAAATACAGTCTATTATGCAGCATTATTCACATGTCAATAATATAAATTCAGTCTATTATGCAGCATTATTCACATGTCAATAATATAAATTCAGTCTATTACACAGCATTATTCACATGTCAATAATATAAATACAGTCTATTATACAGTATTATTCACATGTAAATAATGCTTTCTCTTGTTATAGTCTTATTTTACTGTTGTATTTTTATTCCCATTGTTGCTTTTTATTTTTTTATTCTTATTGTAATTTTTCTCTATTTTGTTTCCATTTAAACCCCTATTATCTATTTTTTACATTTTTTTAAATTGATCTCAACTCTGTACACTGTTGCTGGAATTTAAATTTTCCTGAAGGAACTCTCCTGAAGGAATCAATAAAGTACTATCTATCCATCTATCTATCTATCTATCTATCTATCTATCTATCTATCTATCTATCCATCTATCTATATAAATACAGTCTATTATACAGCAATATTCACATGTGAATAATATGAATACAGTCTATTATAAAGCATTATTCACATGTGAATAATATAAATACAGTCTATTATACAGCATTATTCACATGTGAATAACATAAATACAGTCTATTATAGAGCATTATTCACATGTGAATAATATAAATACAGTCCATTATACAGCATTATTCACATGTGAATAATGTAAACACAGTCTATTATAAAGCATTATTCACATGTGAATAATATAAATAAAGTCTATTATACAGATTATTCACATGTGAATGACATAAATACAGTCTATTATAGAGCATTATTCACATGTGAATAATATAAATACAGTCTATTATAAAGCATTATTCACATGTGAATAATGCTGTATAATGGACTGTATATTATTCACATGTGAATAATGCTCTATAATAGACTGTATTTATATTATTCACATGTGAATAATATAAATACAGCCTATTATACAGCATTATTCACATGTGAAAAATATAAATACAGTCTATTGTACGGCATTATTCACATGTGAATAGTATAAATACAGTCTATTGTACGGCATTATTCACATGTCAATAATATAAATATATCATAAATATATTCTACATTTAAGTGCAGTCAAGAAGGAACATTTGCATTATAAAGTCTGATGTCTGTATGAAGGACCTCATTCCGTGTTGCAATAATAAGCTTATATTTAATGTGTCCTAAGATTTTTTGTGAAAATGAAGACAATAATAATTATATAGAAAGGTATTGAAATAATTTTGGTACCAGTACCAAAATATTGGGACCGGGACAACACTAGTCCAGAACATGTTTTGCTTTGTTCATGAAAGTGAAGAAGTTGTGTGGGACACAAAGGAACAAAGACAAAGGGAACATGTTGTTTTTTCATGATTGTTTTATTGCCAAGGCCTTGGTTTGAGAGGAGTACATTCATTTGAGGACCTGTGCCGGCACTCACAGAGGCAGCACATTTCAACATCTGGCTAAAATGCAGATTAGCTTGTCAAAATGACGGAAACATGTTCAACATGTGTGAAAAGTGCTCCTAAGTGGAGAAACACAACAAATTCACCACACATGATGGAGGAAATATCGGCGTGCATTCCCATGGGGAACACCTGTCTTTACACAGCGAGAGTAAGCCTTCACAAAAGGCGACGTCCTGAGGGTCTACCAAGGCCTCCAGGGGCCCGAGCTCTCCTCCTTGGTGACGCTCCGAGGAGACGAGTCCTCCTTTCTGGGCTCCTCCTCGCAGGAAGACCCCAGCCGCAGGATGTGCGTCCTGGCCCTCTCCTCCGACAGGAAGTGCGCCACCTCCCTGGCGCACCTGGAGTAACCCCCGTGAAAGGCGGCGCCGTCCGAGGACTTCAGCCGCCTCAGGAGGCAAACGGTCATCTCCAGGATGTCGGCCTTCTCCAGCTTGGAGTCGGGCTGCCGCGTGAGGAACTCCGGAGCCAGCAGAGACTTGAGCTGCTGGATGCTGCCGTTGATCCGCTCTCGCCGTAACTTCTCCACCAGAGGCTTTCTGAGCTGCGGGGAGAGGGAGGAGCTGATGAGGACACCTGTGCTGGAGTCCAGTGTCATGATGGGGAAGCTTCAACATACCTTGTGTGTGAGGGTCACATGCTGCTGAGATGCTGCAGTGCTTGGAGGTGCCATGGCTGCATGTGTGTCCACCATGTCAGCACCCTCCTATTTATAGTCCCACATCTCCATATCAATGTGGGCCTCTGCACTTTCTCACACTCTCAGCCAATCACAGAGCTGCATGGGGGACAATAGTTACATCTCAGGGGAGCAGCTGGACCACTGGGGGGGGGCGACGTTGGGGGGGTCATCATGTGGGAAAGTGCTGACCCCGTCCAGCGCAGACACACAACTGCACTACAATCGCACGCACACAAGTACACTGCAAAAAGGCAGTGTTCAAAAACAATAAAAAATCAATTATATATAATATTTTTATTGGAACTAAGAAAAATGATCTGCCAATAGTGTCAGGCTTGGACTTGGTCTTGGGTTGTTTTCCCGAGGTGCAAAGCGAATGGAGTGGAAACGGCATGAAGGAAGGTATATCTTTCCATCCATCCTCTTCCGCTTATCCGAGGTCGGGTCGCGGGGGCAACAGCCTAAGCAGGGAAACCCAGACTTCCCTTTCCCCAGCCACTTCGTCTAGCTCTTCCCGGGGGATCCCGAGGCGTTCCCAGGCCAGCCGAGAGACATAGTCTTCCCAACGTGTCCTGGGTCTTCCCCGTGGCCTCCTATCGGTTGGATGTGCCCTAAACACCTCCCTAGGGAGGCGTTCGGGTGGCATCCTGACCAGATGCTCGAACCACCTCATCTGGCTCCTCTCGATGTGGAGGAGCAGCGGCTTTACTTTGAGTTCCTCCCGGATGGCAGAGCTTCTCACCTGTATCGGTTGGGGACATCTCTACGCTGCTGATCCGCCTCCGCTTGAGATGGTTTCCTGTGGACGGTACTCTCGCTGCTGTCTTGGATCCGCTTTGAACTGAACTCTCGCGGCTGTGTTGGAGCCACTATGGATTGAACTTTCACAGTATCATGTTAGACCCGCTCGACATCCATTGCTTTCGGTCCCCTAGAGGGAGGGGGGGGTTGCCCACATCTGAGGTCCTCTCCAAGGTTTCTCATAGTCAGCATTGTCACTGGCGTCCCACTGGATGTGAATTCTCCCTGCCCACTGGGTGTGAGTTTTCCTTGCCCTTTTGTGGGTTCTTCTGAGGATGTTGTAGTCGTAATGATTTGTGCAGTCCTTTGAGACATTTGTGATTTGGGGCTATATAAATAAACATTGATTGATTGATTGATCTCTAAGGGAGAACCCCGCCACACGGCGGAGGAAACTCATTTCGGCCGCTTGTACCCGTGATCTTATCCTTTCGGTCATGATCCAAAGCTCATGACCATCTTTATTTTAACACTAAAACTAAAAACAGGAACCAACAAAAAGCGCGCACAATGGCGGTACAAAAAACTGGGCTATGAAACGAAAGACTAGCACAAAGGCTATAAACTACAAACATGAAACAAAAACACTTGCACAGTGGCATAAATAACCAAAAAGTCTTACGTGGCGTGGTCAAACAAACAGCGTGGCAAAGCATGAGGGTTCCGGCAAGGAAAGGTAGGTGCGTGGTCATGAGTATTCAACACGGTAAAGTAGGTCAAGAAGCCAGGCCGAGGAAAAGGAAAACAAATGACTTTAATACTGCTGTGGTTATTAGAACCAGGTGTGAGAGGCTGAGGATCGGGGCGTGACTAAGGGGACCAGGTGGAAACTAATGGGTTGGCATGGAAACAAACAAAACCAGGAAGTGCAAAATGTGAAGCAAGAGTCCAAAAACAAAACAGAACATGACCAAACATAAACCTGATTTACAGACATGACAAATAGAACAAGAAAGTTTGGCTTGTCAAGACTTTCCAGAACAAGTACAATTAGCCACAGTAACCTCAACGAACCCCAAAATATATTAAACTAATATTCTCAGTAATAACAAGTGCACTTTTCTTGGTAGAAAAAAAACAAAAACAATTGCTCAATATGTTGAAAAGTATTCTTAAATTAAGTAAAGCTGGTGCAATTATCTTGACGTAAGGGGCGGTATAGCTCGGTTGGTAGAGCGGCCGTGCCAGCAACTTGAGGGTTGCAGGTTCGATTCCCGCTTCCGCCATCCTAGTCACTGCTGTTGTGTCCTTGGGCAAGACACTTTACCCCCTTGCTCCCAGTGCCACCCACACTGGTTTAAATGTAACTTAGATATTGGGTGTCACTATGTAAAGTGCTTTGAGTCACTAGAGAAAAGCGCTATATAAATATAATTCACTTCACTTCACATAATTGTCATGATCCGTGGTCCGGATTATCCATCCATCCATCCATTTTTTACCGCTTATTCCCTTCGGGGTCTCAGCTACAATCGGGCGGAAGGCGGCATACACCCTGGACAAGTCGCCACCTCATGCAAGGCCCAACACAGATAGATAGACAACATTCACACACTAAGGAAAATTTAGTGTTGCCAATCAACCTGGTCCGGAACATGCTTATTCCCTTTTGGGGTGGTGGGGGGCTGGCTGGAGCCTAGCTCAGCTGCATTCCGGCGGAAGGCGGAGTACACCCTGGACAAGTCGCCACCTCATGCAAGGCCCAACACAGACAACATTCACACACTAGGGACCATTTAGTGTTGCCAATCAACCTGTTCCGGAACATGCTTATTCCCTTTTGGGGTGGCGGGGGGGTGGCTGGAGCCTATCTCAGCTGCATTCCGGCGGAAGGCGGGGTACCCCCTGGACAAGTCGCCACCTCATTGCAGTGAATCAAAATCAACATTTTTTATTTCAATGTTAAATCTAAATCTAATTGTTAAATCTAAAACTAAATGTTACATCGAAACATAAATCTGAATTTAATTGTTAGATATAAACCTAAATGTGGATTAGATTTTGAGTCAACATTTAATTTAAACTTAAATGTGAGGAAAATGAGAGGAATAAAAAAAGTGCGACCGACTTTTTACATTGGGCCCTCGTAGCCCTCATCAATCAAAGGAATAATTTGAAACGATTAAGCAAGTGAGTGATAGTGGCAGCGTCTAATAGTTCATGAGCGATGAATACAAGCAGGAATGGGAAAAAAAGGGTGTGAATGCTGAAAAGGTCTGATAATCCCGCGCATGTCTGCATTCCTCCCGGCGCTCCAACAAAGACAGGAATGTCCATTTAGGAACGGCGGGAGAGACGCCCTAAAGTGACTCTGTAATTAATGTGATGTGCAAGCAGACACACTTCTTTTGTTGAGGAGAGCTGCAGTGAATGGAGCCAGTGTGGGAAAGCAGAGAAGACCGACTCACATCCCCACGGCCACAATAGACGAGATGTCTGAAGGGGAGAGCCCGGGACAGAGTGGGGGGCCAGGCTGGGTGGTGGGGGGGATAAAAATAACTAAAAACTTGTTGAAAAATAAACAAGTGATTCACTTATAAATAAAGATTTCTCCACATAGAAGTAATCATCAACTTAAAGTGCCCTCTTTGGGGATTGTAATAGAGATCCATCTGGATTCATCAACTTCATTCTAAACATTTCTTCACAAAAAAAGACATCTTTAACATCAATATTTATGGAACATGTTGTTAGAATAATTATGTATATATTATCATCATAACTATATGCTTAAGGGTGTCAGGCTTGGACTTGGATTGTTTGTGCTCCTTCGACGCAGAGGCAATATGGGACGAGCCAGGCGTGAATTCAGGTACATCGTTTTAATTTTATTAATACTCAAAATACAAAAAAAAGGCAAACCAAGGACGCGCTCTGTGGCGGATACAAATCTATACTATAACTTAGAACAAAAACAGCACAATGGCAATACTATCTACAAACAAACAAAAGATACTATCAAAGACATAAATACAAACAAAAACTTACTTGGCGTGGATGAATCAACAAGCATGGCATGAAGTATGTAAGGCAATGAAAGTTAGAACGGTAATGAAAGTTGATGTTCCCAGACTGATGGACAGAAAGAAATTGACTTAAATAGTGGCTGTGAATAATTGGGAACAGGTGCGGGACTGAGGGCATGGGCGTGACTAGGAGGGCAAGGTGAAAAGCAATGAGTTGTCATGGTAACAAAACAAACCAGGAAATTAAAAAAACGGAACAAGAGTCCAGAAAACAAAACAAAACATGATCAAACATAAAACCAGATTTACAGACGTGACAAAGGGCCGTTACTATAAAGTATTGTCAATTTGTGCTGAAGCATTTTTTTCTGTAATTGTGCAGAGCTCTCAATCTGAGAGATTGCTTGCCTTTCTTTCCTATGAGTGTTCTGTCCAAGGCCAAACATTCTGTTCTGGGACCAGCACAAGAACAGACTGGGCGATAGCACCAAGTGTCAACATATTTTGCATTTTTGTATTATCATATCTTGTGTGGAGTCCACTCCCTCCTTTCCCTCATAGGGATTTCCTTAATAAATACAGGAGGCACGCGGGCTGTTCTTTAGAACGTTGTTTGGATCTGTAACTAGAGTACAGCCCAAAACACGTGTCTCCTCATGAGCTCTATTTAACCCTGTGTCTGCTTGGTTCCTTGCTTCTTGTCTGGTTAATAGATGTCACCAGTGTTTCAACCTATGTCCACAAAAAATCTAGCTGTCAACACTGGTTGTATCTGCTGCTTTAATGTCTTTAATGTCCTCTGTGTTCTTTGATGTTTGATGTTTCCCTCTTACACACATGTAAGAGGGATGTGTACTATGGCTATGAGTTGTTTTTTTGTTTTTTTTTCTTTCCCTTGGCCTCAGTCTGCACCCCCACTCTAGGGCCTAGGCTAAGACCGATTTTTTAATTTTAATTTTATTTTAATCATCTATCCCCCCCCCCCCCCCCCCCTGTTTACCTGTATGTCATCTTTTTTGTAAGTGGCGCTGGAAGCCGGCAGACCCGTCAGCGATCCTGTTCTGTCTCCCTGTAATGTTTGTCTGATCTTGAATGGGATTGTGCTGAAAATTTTAATTTTCCTGAAGGAACTCTCCTGACGGAATAAATAAAGTACTATCTATCTATCTATCTATCTGAATATTGCATTGTTGCATTTATTTTCACACTTTATGAACTTACATTCATATTTTGTTGAATTATTATTCCATAAATATATTCATAAAGGATTTTTGAATTGTTGCTTTTTTTTTAGAATATTTTTTTAAAATCTCACGTACCCCTTGGCATACCTTCAAGTACCCCCATTTGAGAGCCACTGCACTAGTGTGTGAATGTGAATGTGGATGTTGTCTATTTGTCTTGGCCCTGTGATGAGGTGGCGACTTGTCCAGGGTGTACCCCGCCTTCCGCCCGATTGTAGCTGAGGTAGGCTCCAGCAACCCCTGCGACCCCAAAAGGGACAAGCGGTAGGAAATGGATGGATGGATGGGTTCATTTGTTTTGTAACAAGGATAGTTTGATTGGCAACACTAAATGGTCCCTCTAGTGCAGGGGTCGGGAACCTTTTTGGCTGAGAGAGCCATGAAAGCCAAATATTTCAAAATGTATTTCCGTGAGAGCCATATCATATTTTTTAACACTGAATACAACAAAAACGGAAATGCTGATTATCGGTCCTGCGAGACACCGACCTCTATTTAATAATACAACTTTAACATTTGACAACCAAATAATAAAACAAGGTGACTCGGTAAAAAATCTGGGTATTATCTTCGACCCAACTCTCTCCTTTGAGTCACACATTAAAAGCGTTACTAAAACGGCCGTCTTTCATCTCCGTAGTATCGCTAAAATTCGCTCCATTTTGTCCACTAAAGACGCCGAGATCATTATCCATGCGTTTGTTACGTCTCGTCTCGATTACTGTAACCTATTATTTTCGGGTCTCCCCATGTCTAGCATTAAAAGATTACAGTTGGTACAAAATGCGGCTGCTAGACTTTTGACAAGAACAAGAAAGTTTGATCACATTACGCCTGTACTGTATATACCTTTATATACATATATACATACATATATACCTATACTGTATACACCTTTATATACATAAATACATACATATATACCTATACTGTATATACCTTTATATACATATATACATACATATATTCCTATACTGTATATACCTTTATATACATATATACATACATATATACCTATACTGTATATACCTTTATATACATATATACATACATATATACCTGTACTGGCTCGCCTGCACTGGCTTCCTGTGCACTTAAGATGTGACTTTAAGGTTTTACTACTTACGTATAAAATACTACACGGTCTAGCTCCAGCCTATCTTGCCGATTGTATTGTACCATATGTCCCGGCAAGAAATCTGCGTTCCTAGAGCCCCAAAAAAGTCTGCGGGCTATAGAGCGTTTTCCGTTCGGGCTCCAGTACTCTGGAATGCCCTCCCGGTAACAGTTCGAGATGCTACCTCAGTAGAAGCATTTAAGTCTCACCTTAAAACTCATCTGTATACTCTAGCCTTTAAATAGACATCCTTTTTAGACCAGTTGATCTGCCGCTTCTTTTCTTTCTCCTATGTCCCCCCCTCCCTTGTGGAGGGGGTCCGGTCCGATGACCATGGATGAAGTACTGGCTGTCCAGAGTCGAGACCCAGGATGGACCGCTCGCCTGTGTATCGGTTGGGGACATCTCTACGCTGCTGATCCGCCTCCGCTTGAGATGGTTTCCTGTGGACAGGACTCTTGCTGCCGTCTTGGATCCGCTTTGAACTGAACTCTCGCGGCTGTGTTGGAGCCACTATGGATTGAACTTTCACAGTATCATGTTAGACCCGCTCGACATCCATTGCTTTCGGTCCCCTAGAGGGGGGGGGTTGCCCATATCTGAGGTCCTCTCCAAGGTTTCTCATAGTCAGCATTGTCACTGGCGTCCCACTGGATGGGAATTCTCCCTGCCCACTGGGTGTGAGTTTTCCTTGCCCTTTTGTGGGTTCTTCCGAGGATGTTGTAGTCGTAATGATTTGTGCAGTCCTTTGAGAGATTTTTGATTTGGGGCTATATAAATAAACATTGATTGATTGATTGATTGATTGATTGATTGATTGATTGAAAATTGACTCCCGGGCGCGGCACCGCTGCTGCCCACTGCTCCCCTCACCTCCCAGGGGTGATCAAAGGTGATCAAAGAGTGTGTGTGACAATCATTGGTACTTTAACTTTAACTTTTAACACATGCAAAACGGCTAATAATGCCTAAACATATTGATCTTTGTTAGTTTTAGTAGAAAAATTATCTTTTGTAAGGTTTGCAAAGACACAAGTTAGTATTTTTATTCAATATAACAGTATAACTGTCATAAAGTAACTTAACATTATTGCTACATGGCAGTGGTTCTTTGTTCATATAATATACATTACAACATGAAAACACAGTAGCGTAGTAGGTCTTAGTATTCATCAAAACCAAGGCAGAGGTGTATTTAATATTTTTGGCAAACAGTTTGAACAGTAACACTGTGTTCGAATATATAAAAATGAAACGCTGTGCTTTGATCAAGTGATTCTTTGGTGTACTACTAGTCTGTACCACAGTTAGAGAATCACTGCGACAGTTTTTACGGTTTTCGCCTCATGTAAGGATGTTCTCTTTCATCCTGGTCATTGAATGTTCTCCATATTTTTTAGGGCCTCCATTTTCTGTCTTTGTGGCTTTAAAAGTTGCTAAGCTACAGGAAGAGCTACTCGTTCAAAAAGTTGCTAAGCTACAGGACTATGTAGCTTACAGGACTATGTAGCTTAGCTATTGTACATGTAGCTTGTTACTGCCCATCACTGGATGTTTGATTGTAGCCCGGCAATGGAGACGTGCCCCCCCCAAAGAGGGACGGCCATATGCATAAAGAGTTAGCTCACGTTGACAAACAAGCGAGTCAAACCTCCAAGTAGTGTCGAGTAGAAGAGCCTGTTTACTCGACGGTGTGTCGCCATGCATCGATCCATGTTTGGCCTCATCGCCCTGTCTGTGCAGCCTCAGGCACCAGAGGGGGGGTTTGGGGGGTGCAGATGAGGGGAGGCGGCCCCCTTGAATGTGGGCCGAATTAGCATTTAATGAGGCACATGTCTATTGAGCGGGCACCGGCTCCATAATGCCAGGAGTGTGGGAACGCTGCGAGCGCAGAGTCACAGTGGAGGGTGATTAACGTCCTCCTGCCTCGCCCGACCCTCCGCCCGGCCCCTCCCTGAGGAGCTTTGGCACACTTCACAGGGAGATTGTTGTGTTTTGTTCACGCTCTGTTCCCAGTCTGGCGACACGTCTCTCATGTGTCTGGGATGGCTACTTAATCCACCAATTTATTGGTTTGTCCAGTCATCCCCTGTATATACACACACACACACACACACACACACACACACACACACACACACACACACACACACACACACACACACACACACACATATACATATATACATATATATATATATATATATATATATATATATATATATATATATACATATATATATATACATATATATACATATATACATACATATATATACATATTAGGGAAAATCGATTAGAATACGAATCGAATCGAATACGTTGTGCGATTCAGAATCAATTCTAATTTTTTTTTAAATCTATTTTTTTTAAATAAATATATATATATATTTTTTAGCAATCCAACAAGCCACTACACACCAATACCATAACAATGCAATCCAATTCCAAAAGCAAAGCTGAGCCAGCAACACTCAGAACTGCAATAAACAGAGCAATTGAGAGGAGACACAAACACCACACAGAACAAAGTGAAACAAAAATGAATATTATCAACAACAGTATCAATATCAGTTATAATTTCAGCATAGCAGTGATTAAAAATCCCTTATTGACATTATCATTAGACATTTATAAGTGGCTTACACTTGCATGGCATCTCATAAGCTGGACAACACACTGTGTCCAATGTTTTCACAAAGATAAAATAAGTCATATTTTTGGTTCGTTTAATAGTTAAAACAAATTTACATTATTGCAATCAGTTGATAAAACATTGTCCTTTTTAAAAAAAAAAAAACTACTACTCTGCCAGCATGTCAGCAGACTGGGGTAGATCCTGCTGAAATCTATGTATTGAATGAATACAGAATCCTTTTGAATCGGAAAAATAACGTTTTTGAATCGAGAATAGCGTTGAATCGAAAAAAATCGATATATTATCGAATCGTGACCCCAAGAATCGATATTGAATCGAATAATGGGACACCCAAAGATTCGCAGCCCTAATATATATATATATATATATATATATATATATATATATATATATATATATATATATGGATACGAAGTCGCAATCAAAAGTTTACATACACTTGTAAAGAACATGTCATGGCTGTTTTGAGTCTCCAATCATTTCTACAACTCTTACTTTTTTGTGATGTAGTGATTGGAGCACATACTTGTTGCTCACAAAAAACATTCATGAAGTTTGTTTCTTTTATGAATTTATTATGGCTCTACTGAAAATGTAAGCACATGTGCTGTGTCAAAAGTATACATGCAGCAATGTTAATATTTGCTTACATGTTCCTTGCCAAGTTTCGCTGCAATAAGGCGCTTTTGGTAGCCATCCACAAGCTTCTGGTTGAATTTTGTATCACTCTTCTTGACACCATTGGGGCAGTTCAGCCAAATGTCTTGGTTTTCTGACATTGACTTGTTTCTTCAGCATTGTCCACATGTTGTCAATGGGGTTTGAGTCAGGACTTTGGGAAGGCCATTCTAAAACCTTCATTCTAGCCTGATTTAGCCATTCCTTTACCACTTTCGACGTGTGTTTGGGGTCATTGTGTCACAGTTTGTTGTTGACGAACCTCAAGATGCAGAGAAAGAAGCAGGCATTGAACAGGAAAACATGATTTCATTAAAATACTAGAACACGAACAAACAAAAGGGTATTAACAAAAAGCGCGCACGAGGCTGATAACAAACTAAAAGAGCTAGCATGGGAGCTAGAAAACAAAAGGAGCTTAGCATGGAAGCTAGCAAAAACAAAAGGGCCTAGCGTGAAAGCTAGCGGGTAGTGAGCAGGAAAACAGAAGCCGTTACATGTTATGGAAAGACAAACTGAAAGCAGGGAACAAAAGACAGTAAGCTACAAACTGCTACCGAAATATAGCTTACCGCTATGCTGCAATGACACGACACGCCACGACAGGAGCGACACGACAATGCATGACAATAATCCAGCAACTGAGTGGAGGACAAAAACAGGCTCAAATAGAAACGGGCTGATTGACACCAGGTGTGGCCAGGTGCCAATCAGCCGCATCTGAGGGGACACAGCACTCAGGGAGACAAACAGGAAACTGAACCAAAATAGGAGTGCTGACAGGAACTAAAGACAGGAAATACTGCACACGCACAGAGGAAAAACTAAAACACAAACAAACTGTCAGGGGCAAGCCTGACACATTGTCCTGTTGGAACACCCACCTGCGCCCATTGGAAAGCTAGCTGCCGCAGCTAGTGGGTCCTTGTCGATGGATTCTGTTTTGTTTAATGGACCATTTTACTGCCTATTACAGGCACAGATTGGAAACAATTAACATTTACAAATATCTAGTTTCACAACATATATATCTTATAGCAGCTTATAGTCAAAAAAACTTGTTTTTTTTCTTCTAAAATTTGGTATGTGCGGCTTAAATACCACTAGAGGAGACCAAACCCATCAAAGCACGCTGATTGGCTCAGCCTCAGGAAGCATTATTATATTGGATCAAAGAATGTAAAGATCACTACAGAAATTATTTCGTGTCTAGAGGGTTCTCATAATACTGAAAATTGCATTCAGAAGGTTGTAAAGAAGGATTTTATGCCTCAGCTCGACAAATATTTTATTTATGATGAATGATTCCTACTTTGCAGAAATGAATCCATCATGGTCATGTCTGGAAGCAATTAACAGTAAACGAGGGACGACTGCATCAGGATACTCTTTAACTTCTGCAAGTAGATCAACCTTACAGCTATAGAGATTTTATGACTATTTTATTTTTATTGTAATTGACAGCCGATGGAATATAATTGAACTTTATTGTCATTGAACAAAATTAGTTTTCAGATATACAAAGCAATCTGATGAGGGCTGTCTCGCAGTCACCAAGTACCGCCTCATAAACTACTTAACTCTCCAAGTACCAACAGAATGACCAACGTTAAAATACAGGAGCATAGTAGGTCTAAGTGTTCGTTAAAAACCAGGCAGAGGTTTTATTGAAAGTACATTAAATATTACACATAGTTTGAACCGTAACACTGTGTTTGAATTTCGGAAAATAAAACACTGTACTTTAATCAAGCGAATGTTTGGCGTACCGCTAAATGGAGCCTGCTTACCACAGTTTGAGAATCACTGTCCTATATCAAAGATAGTAATGCTCAGTCCAGACATTGCTATTAACGGCCTGGGAGATGTCCATTAATGCAGGACCAAAGCCTGGATAAACGAGGAGGGTCGATCCTCTGGTGTAAAAGAAATAAAATAAGCCAAATCCAAAATGTTGTGGTTGACTCAGAGTTTGTATGTGATTCAGAGCAGACACTGGTATTGTGTTGTTATTGTAGTAGCCCTTTGAGACATTATATAAATAAACATTGATTGATAGTACAGTAAATGGGCCCTAGTGTGTGAATGTTAGTGTGAATGTTGTCTGTCTATTTGTGTTGGCCCTGTGATGAGGTGGCGACTTGTCCAGGGTGTACCCTGCCTTCCGCCCGATTGTAGCTGAGATAGGCGCCAGCGCCCCCCGCGACCCCGAAAGGGAATAAGCGGTATAAAATGGATGGATGGATGATAGTACAGTCAGCATCAGCACCAAGGAGGTGAGCTTGGCCCGCAGCGACCTCTAGAGGCAGTGACGTGCAGTGAACTAAACACCAATTTGGAGTTTTTTTTCTTCTTTTTTTTAACTTAAATTCATATGTGCAGCTCTAATCATTGTTGATTTAGGTTGCAGGAAAAAGAAGGGAGTTATTTGCTTTCATTAAAATGTTATCATAATGATATGATATGACGAATGGGTCCAAAAAATATTTGATAAAGTTGTTATTAAATACTTTTTGCTCCCATTTGCTTTTAACAAAATACTGTGAGATACAGTCTGGTGTGCCGTGGTATATTATGTAATTTCACTTAATTGGGTTGAAAATGTAATTTGCAAACCAATAATAATAATCTGCAAATGTGCCTTTGGTGAGTGGTCTAGAGCTTGGCAGAGTAGGTGGCAGCAAGTAGCTAATTGCTTTGTAGATATCGGGAACATGGTTTGTTGTCGTGGTCACAATATGCAGACAACAGTCCAAAGGTTTTAAATGCTTAAACCAAAAAAAAAAACTAAAGGTGAGTGCCCCTAAGAAATGGCGTTGAAGCTTAGGGAAGCCTATGCAAAACTACAACTAAAACTGAACTGTCCATCCATCCATTTTCTACCGCTTATTCCCTTTTGGGGTCGCGGGGGGCGCTGGCGCCTATCTCAGCTACAATCGAGCGGAAGGCGGGGTACACCCTGGACAAGTCGCCACCTCATCACAGGGCCACCACAGATAGACAGACAACATTCACACTCACATTCACACACTAGGGCCAATTTAGTGTTGCCAATCAACCTATCCCCAGGTGCATGTCTTTGGAAAAAAACTGAACTGGATGCAAAGTAAACAAAATCAGAATGCTGGAGGACAGCAAAGACTTACTGTGGCGCAAAGACGGCGTCCACAAAGTACATCCGAACATGACATGACAATCAACAATGTCCCTGCAAAGAAGGATAGCAACATCTCAAATATTCTTGATTGCAAAAAATGAAGCCGGTGTGGGGGAATAGCGCTCAAAGGAAGATAGCCCTTTGAGACACTAGTGATTTAGGGCTATATAAGTAAACATTGATTGATTGATTGATTGATATATATATATATATATATATATATATATATATATATATATATATATATGTATATATATATATATATACATATATATATATATATATATACATATATATATATATATATATATATATATATATATATATATATATATATATATATATATATATATATATATATATATATATATATATATATATATATATATATATATATATAAAACACCCAATCTGGATACGTTTCTGGACGAGCCTATTATTGTGACGGACCAACGATCACGTGGTTCCTGTCATGTAATGACGTGTCCACCGGAAGTCTGTCCAGGGTTTGACTACGTGGAAGATCTTTTATTTCCCCGCTAAGAGAGCCTGTGTGCTCGTCACTTTGACGAAATGATCAAGAAATTTGACAAGAAGGACGAGGAGTCCGGTAAGTAAGACTTTAAAATGTTCTTACATGGCGACTGCGTTGGCAGCAAAACCTAACAAGATGGAGTCTTGACTAGCATGCTAGCAACCTGTTAGCCTGCTAGGCTACTTTACATTTAATGTCGGAACATGACGTCACTCCTACTCTTAAATGGCACTATCTCATATATATCCATCCATCCATTTTTTACCGCTTATCCCCTTTGGGGGCGCTGGTGCCTATCTCAGCTACAATCGTGCGGAAGGCGGCGTACACCCTGGACGAGTCGCTATATATATGTGTATATATACATATATATATATATATATATATATATATATATATATATATATACTTATATATGTATATGTATATTGTAACTACCTGCTGATGTTGATGTGTTCTTGAGTGAGTGATATTCAGAATTCCTATTGTTGTGAACATAGCACACCTGTAAGGTGATTGGCGAAGGAGGAGGAAGGTTGTTATTGTTGCGGAAATGAGAAATGAGGATAGACGTGCATGTGGAAGGAACAAGATAAGTTGAGCTGTGTTAGATAGGATGCTCAATAAAAGTTTAAAGGCCTACTGAAATGAGATTTTCTTATTTATACAGGGATAGCAGGTCCATTTTATGTGTCATACTTGATCATTTTGCGATATTGCCATATTTCTGCTTAAAGGATTTAGTAGAGAACATCGACGATAAAGTTCGCACCTTTTGTCGCTAATAAAAAAGCCTTGCCTTTACCGGAAGTTGTAGACGATGACGTCACCAGTGTGAGGGCTCCTCACGTCCTCACATTGTTTATAATGGGAGCCTCCAACAAAACGAGCTATTCAGACAGAAAACGACAATTTCCCCATTAATTTGAGCGAGGATGAAAGATTCGTGGCTTAGGATATTGATAACGAAGGACTAGAAAAAAAAAAAATAAAGTAAAAAAAAAAAGGCGATTGCATTGTGAGCAATTCAGATGTTATTAGACACATTTACTAGGATATTTCTGGGAAATCCCTTATCTTTCTATTGTGTTGCTAGTGTTTTAGTGAGATTAAATAGTACCTGATAGTCAGAGGGGTGTGTCCATCAGTGTCTTGAGACAGTCTCTGAGGGAATTAGTCACGGCAGGAGCAGTACGACAGAAGTGCCACCGATCTCCGCTAAGAGGCTACTTTTTACCACAATTTTCTCACCGAAAATTGCCGCTTGACAACTGGTCGGGAACCATGTTCGCTTGACCGCTCTGTTCCGTAGTAAATCTTCACCTCCGGGAATGTTAAACAAGGAATCACCGTGTCTTTGTGTGGCTAAGGGCTAAAGCTTCCCAACTCCATCTTTCTACTTTGACTTCTCCATTATTAATTGATCAAATTGCAAAAGATTCAGTAACACAGATGTCCGGAATACAGTTTAATTGCGCGATGAAAAGAGACGACATTTAGCCGCAAATTGTGCTGCGCTAATATTTCCTGACAGCCTGTGACATTACGCGCACGCGTCAGATTCTGCGATGTTTTCAACGAGAAACTCCGCGGGAAATTAAAAATTGCAATTTTGTAAACTAAAAAAGCCGTATTGGTATGTGTTGCAATATTAATATTTCATCATTGATATATAAACTATCAGACTGCGTGGTCGGTAGTAGTGGCTTTCAGTAGGCCTTTAAAAAAGAGCGTCAGACTTGCGTGCACTTCTTCTGGACGCTACAATTGGTGTCAGAAGTGGGATTGGGATTGCCATTTTCCCCTCGTGTTAATGGCTTACAGGTCAGTAGTTGAAGACCCCACTTCTTGCTCCCTGGCCCTTTTAATGATGGGCCGAGAGATCCGTACGCCTGCCGAAATGATGATGGGTAGACCTCCAGCTGCGCCGGTTGGTCCACCAGGAGAGTAGTACACTAACAGACTACAAGACCGACTGGATTCAGCTCACAAATTTGCCAGGAACCAGCTGCGGAATGCTGGCCGTAGACAAAAGAGGAATTACGACGTGCACGAAAAAAGGGCGACATTTTACCGCTGAAGTGTTGGCGTGGGTGTACAACCCCCAACGGAAAAAGGGAAGATGCCCGAAGCTGGACAGCGACTAAATGGGACCTTGTAGAGTGTTGGAAAGACTCGGGGAAGTTGTATACCGAGTCCAACTCCCAACCCGTGGCAGAAAAGTTGTCCTGCACCGCGACCAGCTTGTACAATACCGGGGCACGGGCACTCCTGCAGGACTCGGAGTGGAGTTACTGGGGAGAATGGGTCTTAGCCCAGAGACTAGAGAGTCTTGTTCTTTCGTTATGGGGACCTCGTCTTGGCCTTCACAGGATGTAACACTTCCTGTGACTTCCTCCCCAGAAAGGGGGGAACACAAGACTCTGGAGGCTGAGGCGGTGACCAGCCCACTTGAGAGATTTTGTTGTCCACCTCGGGGACGAGGGTCTTTTAAAGGGGGGATAGGGTAACAACCTGCTGATGTTGATGTTGTGTTCTTGAGTGGCTGATATTCAGAATTCCCATTGTTGTGAACATAGCACACCTGTAAGGTGATTGGCGAAGAAGGAGGAAGCGTTGTTGTTGCGGAAATGAGAAAGGAGGATAGACGTGCATGTGGAAGGAACAAGATAAGTTGAGCTGTGTTAGATAGGTTGCTCAATAAAAGTTTAAAAAGAGTGTCAGACTTGCGTGCACTTCTTCTGGACGCTACTATATATACATACATACATACATATATATATATATATACATATATATATATATATGTATGTATGTATGTATGTATGTATGTATGTATGTATGTATGTATGTATGTATGTATGTATGTATGTATGTATGTATGTATGTATGTATGTATGTATGTATGTATGTATGTATGTATGTATGTATGTATGTATGTAGGTGTGGGGAAAAAAATCACAAGACTACTTCATCTCTACAGATCTGTTTCATGAGGGGTTCCCTCAATCATCAGGAGATTTTAATGGAAGCATTCACATACAATGGTTTATATAGAGCACAGAGTGGGTGGGTACAGGCAGGCGTAGGGTGTGGTGATTGGCTCATGTGTTACCTAGGAGGTGTTTCCTTCTGTGGCGGCATGTTGAAATGATTTCACTGCGCTTGTTGAGGGATGATAAATCTGGATGATATATAATAAACAGTTTCTCTTTTAAGCATAGGTTGCATCTTTTATTACCACTGTTGTAAGGTGTGCTGGATGCAAGAATTTGCCATGTTATTGAATATTCAACATTATTGTCTTTGAGGTTCCAAATGTGTTTGCTGAGTTCTGTAGAATTTTGCAAAGTCTGGTTTCTAAAGGAGGCGTTGTGATTATTCCATCTTGTTTTGAACGCTCCTTCGGTTAATCCTACGTACGTGTCGGATGTGTTAATGTCCTTGCGTATTACCTTTGCTTGGTAAACGACTGATGTCTGTAAGCACCTTCCGTTGAGAGGGCAATCAGGTTTCTTGCGACAGTTACATTCATTATTGGTTTCAGAGTCGTTTAGTCTGGGGGTAGGCAGTCCTTTTGCAATTGCTTTGTTGTGGTTTGAAATGATTTGTTGCATGTTATTCATACAGCTGTAGCTCAATTTAATGTTGTTCTTGTTGAATATTTTTCTTAGGGTGTTGCCTTTGGGGAAGTGTTTGTCGATCAGAGTGAGGAACTTGCGGCCGATGTTGGTTGAGACGTCTTTGCTGAATGGCGGATTGTACCAGATGATGTTGTTTCGTTTTCTGCTCTTTTTTGGTTGGTTTCCTGGAGTGGCTTCATAGGTGAGGGTGAAGTTGTATCCGCTTTCATCAAGTGCTTTCTGGTACGGGGGGGTTGCTTGGTCGAATTCAGCTTTGCTGGATGACAGCATCGATAGTCTTTTATTAATTCCGGTAGGTATTCTTTTGGTGGTGGTGGGTGGGTGGGTGGTTGCTGTCATGGTGCACGTATTGGAGTGTTGTGTTGGGTTTCGTGAATGGTTGGTAGCTGTTATTTCTCAGGTTGAAAAAAAAAAAAAAAAAAAAAAAATATATATATATATATATATATATATATATATATATATATATATATATATATATATATAAGGAACTCTCCTGACGGAATAAATAAAGTACTGTCTAATCTATCTAATATATATATATATATATATATATACACACAATGTAAATGTACATGGTGTTAACACACTTAGTGGGTAACATTCATTGTAATTAAACGTTTTAAAGGCCGCTGTACGGATTAGCTGCTATGCTAGCTAGTATGAACATGGAATGATGTTTTATGTACAATGTTATACTTTTACAAGTCCAATGAGTAAATGTGCATTTACCACCATTGCAGGAAGTGGCTCTAACCCTTTCCAGCATTTGGAGAAGAGTGCCGTTTTGCAGGAGGTACTGCACTGTAACTCCTGAATGTTTTTTCCGAGTAAAACATGATGAACAAACCCACTTAAAATGTGTCTTGTTCGTGTCCCCAGGCACGCATCTTCAATGAGACCCCCATCAATCCACGGCGATGTCTCCACATTCTCACCAAGATCATTTACCTGCTCAACCAGGTTTGACATTGGTGTCAAGGGCTGCAGGATTTTAAGGAAAACCAAACTGAAAATTGCGATTCCATTTGCGATTTTTACATATTAAACATCCATTTTCTACCAATTGTCCCTTTTGGGGTCGCAGGGGGTGCTGGAGCCTAAAACATAACACTGCGAAAATAACAAGTGAATAAAGCTTCTATTTATAAAGCGCTTTTCATACATTTAAGAAATGCAACGCTCAGGTGCTGACTGATGCTCAGATTGGGAACACTTTCTCCCAGTTTGAAGCGAGAGACGAACAAAGGCGAGAGGTTCAACAATTCTGATTGGCGAACGTGTCTGTCACTCAAATGCCAGGGACGGAGGAAAAAAAACTCAGCCTCTGCAGTTATCGCACTAATTACAACCTCAATGTTGATTATTCCTGCAGCCCTAGTGGTGTAATCCATTTATGTACACGTGATTTTAATGTATGTTTGTAACCCTCTCACTATTGACCTATTATATCTTTGTAGGGTGAACATTTTGGGACCACAGAAGCCACAGAGGCATTCTTTGCCATGACCAGGCTCTTTCAGTCCAATGATGTAAGATACATTTGTGTTTTTTGTTTTAGATGCCTCTTACATTAAGATAAATACATATTATACTCCGACCAGCAAACTCTAAGGAGGATGTGCTACCTGACCATCAAGGAGATGGCCAACATCTCTGAGGATGTCATCATTGTCACCAGCAGGTATTAAACATTTCTACACTGAAGTGCACTTTTTTTGGACTTTTGTTTATCGTTCACTATCCTTAAGAGACACAAAAACACATGTTTCGGGGGGGGGTTGCATTCTTAATATGGCTCAATCTGGGTGGCTCGCAAAGCTGCCAATTGTAGCAATCCATTCTGCCTGTAAATTACTGTAAATATGCATCCAAAAAACGCCAACAATACTTAATTTATGTTCCGTAGCCTGAATAGTAACTAATTTGTAGCAACATTGTTATTGTAAGAGTAAAAACAGAAAAACACTTTTTTTTTTTTTAGCATAGTAGCACGTCGCCTTGCTCACGGAGACACTCACACTGCTACGGCATCAGCAAGAGGAAAGATAGCATTTGTGTCAGCAGCTGAATTTTTGAATGTGTAATGCACAATGCCATAGGGCACCACTCTGTAATGACGTTTTTTACAATTGATTTTGGGTTGGTGAAAAAAAGCTTTCACCGCTGCAAGGTTTGTTAACGCCAACAGTTTGTCTTTCGTTGTGATGCAATTTTTTTAAGCAGTGTCCTCCTACCCAGAAACCAGAAACATTTCTATACTTCCATTGATAACATTTTGTGACACTCAGTGCAGCAGATGCACTGCACTCCATTTCCGTCGGCATAGCTTGGCTCCAAGCATGCCAGTCTTCTGTCAAAATGCACTACCGAACGCTAAAGTTTTCCTCGAACAAAGTAACAATCAAAATTAACTTTGAAACTTGTGCTATAAGTAAGGAATTATTTGAAATGATATTTCTATCATTGTGTTTTCTGACCAGTGTTCATGTAGACACACACAGCATGAGGAAGTTCACATTGATTCAAACAATGGTAGCCTACCTTTTTGTTTTCATCACTGTTGTTTAAGAAAGAATAACAACTGGTAGCTTTTTTTGGCGAAGCAGCTCAATGCGACAGAACTAACTGCGACAGTCCTGTCTCGCCCCCGTCTCCTGCAACATTTCATCCCTATCTTTGTTCTCGCTCAGCTTCTACAACCAGTAGTTCACAATCTGTATACTCAGGTTGAAACAGATATGGTTGTTGATCCTCATTTGTCTAAAAATAGCCATCTTCGTCATCTATTATAATGTCTGTTATGATTAGGAAACACATCTGTTGGCGGAAGTAGGAAGTGCCTTTGCTCTGGGCACTGAAATCACTGTGCCCAGGAAAGAAGTCCCGGTAATGCTTAAAATGACCAAAATATGGCAAATACTGTAAATATTAAATGTTGTTATCAATGTGTCTGTTACTATATTTTATATCTGTATATGTACTTAGACTTAGACAAACTTTAATGATCCACAAGGGAAATTGTTCAACACAGTAGCTCAGTCACAATGATGGAAAGTGTAAGGATGGAAAGGATAATGCAGGTATGAATAGATTAAATATAGCAATATACATATATGCGAATATATACTTAATATGTGTACAGTATATACAGATATATTATGTGTAAAACATATATACCAATTACCATGAACAATATTACAGTATATGTGGCAGCCGCAGCATAAAATAGAGAGTAAATCCAGCAGAAAATAGACATTAAAAACAAAGAGAAGTAGCTGACAGAGAAGATGTCAGGTAATAGGCAGATATCATCTATTGCTGTATGGGGAGTGATTACACAGCTGGATGGAATACGGAATGAAGGAGTTCTTGCAGCATGTATATAAAACGTTTCCAAGGCAACATAGGGAACTCCCATCTGGCAAGCATTTTTTTAATCTTTAGAATCTCCCCAAAAAAGAGATGGGTGTTCTTTTTTCTTTGTTGAGTCGGAGTTTGTTTATTTGGAACATTCATGCATACAACATGATACATCACAATTTCCAGTTTCTCTACACATGTTCGAAAATGAGTGGGAAAAGCAGAGCTTATTTAATACTACCTCTCCTTTACATAGCAGTTGCTAAAACTTTTGTTCACTTCCTGTTCTCAATTTATTCACAATATACTGCATAAGTAATAACATTAAACATAAATGAATGAATAAATAATAATTAGTGAATTAAGTTATATTTCATATGCTGAGATAAATTAGATTATCTAGAAAATGGATAAAATTAATTCAGAATGTTTATCATGGTTCCTCTTCTTTGTACTTTTTAAACACTAAATTTGTAGAGTTTCTTGAAGTGGATCATATTAGTACATTGATTAATTGCTTTGCTTAATCCATTTCATAATTGAATTCCCCATACCGATATACTGAAGGTCTTAAGTGTTGTAGGTGCATAGAAATGTTTTAAATTAACATTTTCTCTAAGATTATATCTCTCCTAATGTATAGTTCTCCTATTTTCCATCCTATTTTCTATTTCTTCTTGTCACCCATAATGATTGTGAATTCCACAAAAAATGCAGTTCCCCTTCATGCTCCTAATCAAGTGCGAGCTTTTAAGTCTTATTTATGATTTTGTTTAGTTTGACCAAGGACATGACAGGCAAGGAGGACGTGTACAGAGGACCTGCCATCAGAGCCCTCTGCAGGATCACTGATGTACGTGCATCCCCCTCTACCGTACTCTTCTTCCTCCCTGTGTGTCTTCACTCTACCATTCTCTAAACAATCTGACACCATTTTACAGACCACCATGCTTCAGGCCATAGAGAGATACATGAAACAAGCCATAGTTGACAAGGTACCCAGTGTGTCCAGTTCAGCCCTGGTGTCCTCACTGGTGAGACGCAATCAACATGAATATATGCATGTGTAATGCGATATTAATTAAGATAGATATTTTTTTAGCACATGGTGAAGATGAGCTACGACGTGGTGAAGCGTTGGGTCAATGAAGCTCAAGAAGCAGCCTCTAGTGATAACATCATGGTGCAGGTGGGGACATGTTGGCTTACTTCTACGAATAGTTGCATGATTTACAATAGCAGCTGTCAACACTGGTCAAGAAATGGCAAAACAAAATCTGTGTTTATTCTGCAGTACCATGCTCTCGGCCTGCTCTATCACCTGAGGAAGAACGATCGTCTCGCCGTCACTAAGATGCTCAATAAGTTCACCAAGTCGGGCCTCAAGTCGCCGTTTGCCTACTGCATGCTCATCAGGATCGCCAGTAAACTTTTAGATGAGACGGAAGGAGGGTAAGCATACCTGAAACGACCTGTCTCCTTGTCTTGCTTTCATTCACGTACCGTTTGGTCTGCAGCCACGACAGCCCCTTGTTTGACTTCATCGAGAGCTGCCTGAGGAACAAGAACGAGATGGTGGTGTACGAGGCTGCTTCCGCCATTGTGCACATGCCAAACTGCACCGCCAGGGAGTTGGCCCCCGCCGTTTCAGGTTTGTTTGAACACGCTACAAAACATGAGCAAGTTATACTGGCCATATCTTACTCATGATGCATTCTGTTTTCTTAAAGTGCTGCAGCTCTTCTGCAGTTCCCCCAAAGCTGCACTGAGATACGCTGCGGTCAGAACCCTTAACAAGGTACACTTTTCTTGTGTATATAGCAGTGGTGGGCTAGCAAGGCCTTCTCTGCTGGCCTAACGTAACCAGAAATCACGATTCATCATAATTAAAGATAAAAGTCATTTTTAATTTGCTTTCCCTAAATGGCTAAAAGTATTCATATTATTTTTGTGTCGTATTATGCTCCTTCCGGTGCTGTTGTTTTTAGGTTAGAGTTTTTATCCAATCAGAATTTAGCTAGCTTATGTTGCCATGCTGTACCAAATCTGCCCGGGGCTTTCAGAATCAACAATACGGCCGTCTGTGCACTGCAAATAAACGAGTACATACAGTTTGTAGATAATTGCCATAGCCAATCAGATCACGAGTTGTTGTCAGTAAGGCCTTCTAGTTGTTGAACGTGACATTCAACCAACTATTGGGGGCACGCCTCTGTTTTCCGTCATACCACGTTGGGTAAAGCGTCGAAGGCGTGGGATGTGGGGTTGGGGAACGTGTGTGTGTGTCGTGTATTTTTCATGGATGCATACGCGTGGGTGTGTGTGTGTGTATATAAGCCTGCAGCGTGTGTCTGTTCTGCGACCTTGGTGCTGTCGCAAACGAGATAACAGCCAGTCAGTCCAGCCAAAGTCAACAAACAGGGGTGTGTCCACGAGAGACTGGGAAGGAAGAGAAGGATAGTTACCACACGTTTTCTGAGTTGTCTGCATACATGTTACAGAATTTTACATGACATTTTCAATTATGATTATGTTAGTCAATTATCTTCTATGCGATGAGGTGGCGACTTGTCCAGGATGTACCCCGCATTCCGCCCGAATGCAGCACTCCCCACGGCCCAAAAAGGGACAAGCGGTAGAAAATGGATGGTTGGAATTATCTACTCAAAGTCCTGTGGTACATTACATTGTCAGTAAGACAGCAATAATAGTTTGGTAGATGAGAACAAATCTGAAGGTAAAATATAGTATAGAAATGCACCCAATTGCAGGAAATGTAGTCTTGATTTTCAAAATGGTCAAAACGGTGCTCCTATCCCTGTATTTAGTGCCTTGTAAAGTTATCCAATATATGCTAAGTTACCTAAACACAGCATCACATCTTAGCTTTGTGTCATAGGTGACAAAGTAGTGTAATATATGATAATACATCAATAATAATGTATTTATGTGTATAATATGCACAAAACTGCACTTTGTATACCTGCAGTACCAAAATGTTAAGGCCAACACATCACATGTTGACAGTAAATGTCAATAAGATTGAATAGTAGGACATACGTTTAGCATCATACTTTTGTTTTACATTTGCACTTGTGTCCACCAGGTCGCGATGAAGCATCCCTCCGCCGTGACAGCCTGCAACCTTGACCTGGAGAACTTGATTACGGACTCCAACAGAAGCATCGCCACGCTGGCCATCACCACGCTGCTGAAGACTGGCAGCGAGAGCAGCGTGGACAGACTAATGAAGCAGATCTCTTCCTTTGTGTCTGAGATCTCCGATGAGTTTAAGGTCTGACTCTCTGAATTCCATTGACTACCTGGAACTGTTTCATATTTTTGCTGTAGATCAACCTCCTCTTTGTTGTTGTAGGTGGTTGTGGTGCAAGCCATCAGTGCTCTATGTCAAAAGTACCCCAGAAAGCACGGTGTTATGATGAACTTCCTGTCCAACATGCTGCGAGACGATGTGAGCTGAGCAAACAAACTGACATTTGGACTCCAGGGGTTAAAGTGGAGAAGCACTCATCTGGTTTTGACCATCTTCACAGGGCGGCTTCGAGTACAAACGTGCCATCGTGGACTGTATCATCAGCATCATCGAGGAGAACCCAGAGAGCAAGGAGACCGGCCTGGCCCACCTGTGTGAGTTCATCGAGGACTGCGAGCACACGGTGCTGGCCACCAAGATCCTGCACCTGCTGGGCAAAGAGGGACCACGCACCCCCCAGCCCTCCAAGTACATCCGCTTCATTTTCAACAGAGTGGTGCTGGAGAGTGAGGCTGTTCGCGCAGGTGGAGATGTTTTGTCTTGTTGCTCTACTTCCATGTGTGTGATCCCACTTGTATTCAACAAAACATGGCCTTCCTCTTTGCCTCCTCAGCTGCGGTCAGCGCTTTGGCTAAATTTGGAGCACAGAATGACGATTTACTGCCAAGTGTCCTGGTTCTGATGCAGAGGTACTTTTTTTTGTTTGGGGTTGTTGCACAGTGTCCGAGGATGAATTGTGAATGTTGTGGTTTTGCAGATGCATGATGGACAGCGACGATGAGGTCCGTGACAGGGCAACCTTTTACATGAACGTGCTGCAGCAAAAGCAAAAGGCGCTTAACGCTGCCTACATCTTTAACGGTGAGACGCATCAATTAGCTGAAACATTAGCAGCTCCATGGTCCAGTCCTTCTCCTCCAGTCCTCATCTCCTCCTGTGATGCTGCGTTTAGGTTTGTCCGTGTCCGTCCCCGGCCTGGAGAAGTCGCTGCACCAGTACACCTTGGAGCCCTCAGAGAAGCCGTTTGACATGAAGTCTGTCCCTCTCGCCACCACTCCCATCACCGAGCAGAAAACCGGTAGGTCTACATCAGGGGTGCCCACACTTTTTCACCAGGCGAGCTACTTTTTAAATGACCATATATATATTTTTTTTCATTTATGAAAGAGATGTTTTTGTTAAAATGTTAAAGGTGTTTAATGATAATACAAGCATTTTTAACACATATAGATTCCTTTCTTTCATGCAGACAAGAATATAAGATGGTGTATTACCTGATGATGATGACTTGCATTGATTGGAATCAGACAGTAGTGATGATAAGCTCCACATTTTCAAATGGAGGAGGAAAAAAAGTCCTCCTTTCTGTCCAATACCACATGAAAGTGGTTGCTTTTTGCCATCTTATTTGTCCAGCTTCCATACTCCTTTTTATACACTTTACAGGAAATACATTGGGGTCAAACTCCGTAGCTTGTGTGCGCTAGATTTCGGAGAGTCTTACTTTGTTAGCGCAGGCAGGATGAAGCAGGGCTTTTATTATGAAGACAGGAACTCTGCAGTCGGTCTTTTCAGTTTTGACGGCAGGTACGGCACGAGAGTCTGTTGAAATAAAAGTGTTTCTCGCATTACTGTCGGTCGTTTTATCTTAATAATGATCTGGCAGCAGCCAGCGTCTCACAAGACCCTAGGGTGCCGTGAATATCAATCAAGTGACCAAAGTGACGTCTTGGTGAATATTGAGGATCAATCATTGTTAGGTCTGTTTTTTTTACTGCCTGGCTGGCAAAAGACTGACACAGCCTCCACCATCGACTTAATGGGCACCCCTGGTCTACAAAATGTGGTTGAGTGCTGGTTGGTCAGGAGATTGTTGACATCATGCGTTTTACAGAAATCACTCCTATTGCAAGCAGCAAGCTGCCGGAAAAGTTGGCCCCCTCACGCCAGGACATCTATCAAGGTGAGGCCTTTTTTTCCAAAAGGTTTTTTTACTCTTTCGCTTTGTTGTGCCAACGCCGCTTTTTGTCTCGTCACAGAACAACTGGCATCCATCACAGAGTTCCAGGGTCTAGGTCCGCTCTTCAAGTCATCCGAGCCAGTGCAGTTAACCGAGGCCGAGACGGAATATGTGGTGCGGTGCATCAAGCACACCTTCGCCAAGCACATGGTCTTCCAGTTTGACTGCACCAACACGCTCAATGATCAGCTGCTACAGAAGGTCAGAAGCCCGCTGACATCACTCGTGAACATGTCTTGGATGGAATTCTCACCTGTTCTTTGTGGTGACAGGTGATGGTGCAGATGGAGCCGTCAGAGTCCTATGAGGTGTTGCACTACATTCCCGCCGCCACGCTCCCTTACAGCCAACCTGGTTCGTGTTACACGCTGATGGGCTTGCCTGAAGACGACCTCACCGCCGGTAAGAAATTCTTGACAGTTAAATTTGGTAATGGTGAGGTCATCCCTCGTGTTTTCCTGGAGGGATCGAGTCAGCACCGCCACGAGTAATCGACATCGCAGGTGAAAACATGTTAAGTGTGGGAATATTTCCTCCTCCTTAAAAACATGACTACCTTGCTCATTTTGCAAAGCGGAACTTGTTTTTACGACATCTATGATACGGGAGCGTTTGTAGCGGGGGAATGTTGGACATCTGGAGGATGCGGTCTCAAACTCTGTAAGATTATTAGCTCATACCTTGCTAGCTAGCTGACAAGTGTTAGACGATGTTGTGTAAAAAATTATTTTAACTACAATTTTAGCCAGAGTCCGCCAGCTTAATTTTGTCTCGGTGGGCAGCTTTACACACGCAGGAAGCATAGACAGACAGCCTCCCTACTCACCAGTAAAAAGTGCAGAAAAGTAACAAAAGAGTAGGAAAAAATATATAATTACAAAGCCAAATGTCTTGTTTTGGTAATATTTCAGCTTCAAACCAGATGGGCAATATGAGCCCATCAACACGGACGAAAGAGTGAGAATGACGTGATCATGTGATGGAAGCAAAAAAGACAACCCAACTTCATTTTTCCAACTTGGGGGGGAAAAAAAATTCCCTTTAAATTGTTCAATATTTATTCAAGTATTTTTTTTTTTCATACAGGAATGAGTAATTTTTATTTTTTTACTAATTATTTTTGGATAACAACGTAATTTACCTTCCAATTACAGGACGATGATAAACAATACTTCAGTAATGAGAAACAAAAGTTTATATCCTTTTTAAATGCTTTCTATGGCAATATTTAATGTTTTTATGATTACATAAATTTGTAAAAATTGTACAGTTTTTTATCAATTGTTTCAGTTTAATAGCATAATGTTGACAAACATTCTGAGTCTACATGCATAAAGCCAGACTTCTTTTTTTTTTTAATTGCTGCATAATGTTTAAATGTGTGGCACCTAAGCCAAGAAGAATATGTTGATTGACAGTCTAAAAGTAACTTGTCTTTCTTCACTCGATATTTTGGCAGTTTTATGTATAAAAAGGAGACAAATCGCTAGGAGTTTTTCTCTTCAAATGGTGCAGCCCTAATACTCACACAGGATTGACAGGATTAATGTTGTGCTGTCCACAGTCTCGTGTACGTTCAGCTGCACATTGAAGTACCTCGTCCGAGACTGCGACCCAAACACAGGCGAGCCCGACGACGACGGCTATGACGACGAGTACGTGGTAAGTGTGGACGCGCACGCCATCTCGTGTCTTTATCTCGCGTCCTCTGATCCTGGTCCACATCCTCAGCTGGAAGACCTGGAAGTGACGGTGGCGGACCACATCCAGAGGGTTCTCAAGCCCAACTTTGGTGCAGCCTGGGAAGAAGTGGGAGACGACTTTGAGAAGGAGGAGACCTTTGCGCTGGCGTCCGTACGCACTTTAGACGGTACGGCACTGCATAATCCATTTGACTTGTTCAGTTCCCACTGATCAGCCTGACGTTGTCTTGCAGAGGCTGTCGGTAACATCGTCAGCTTCCTGGGAATGCAGCCGTGTGAACGCTCGGATAAAGTCCCGGAAAACAAGAACTCGCACGTCCTCTTCCTCGCTGGTCCGTTTTATTTTGTCGCCATCTTTCAAAATGTCACATTATTTCTAAAACTTATAGCTCCTCTCTTTTCTCAGGTGTTTTCCGAGGAGGTCATGACACTCTGGTGCGTGCTCGTCTTGCACTTGCCGACGGCGTCACAATGCAGGTGACGGTCCGCAGCGACGAGGAAACAGTTGTCGACGTTATCCTTGCATCGGTGGGCTGAATCTTTTTTTGTGTAACGTATGCTACTCAACCATGTACGCTTTAACAAATGCTCCAAAATGTGCAAAATAAATTCTTATTACAACAAATGTGTTGATCGTGGGCTCACGTGTGAACAAAATTAAAATGAGCATTGAGGATGGACGAGCTTCACAAAGTTGAATGGGCGTGTATCGGACACTTCAGTCCACCTGGACGGATTCCAGATTCTCCGCGCGGACTGGATATTGGCCTAGAGCTAGTGGGCAGCCTAGGACAGAGTCGGCTCTCTTGTTTGTTTTGTTATTGTTATGTTATTGTTTTGTATTTGTTTTGGCCTTTCTCGACCACCATAGCTATCTGCCATTTTTGTTACAATGACGCCACAGATTACTGTACAGACTTGATCAATGATTAACGACCTTATTGTTAAAAGTGTTACACTTCATATAAAGTCTGCCGTTCCTAAGTCCAATGTTTTCATTTTTCTAGTATCTTCCAGAGTTGATGGGCTCATATTGCCCATCTGGTTAGAAGCTGAAATATTACATCAACGACACATTTGGCTTTGTAATCATATTTTTTCCTCTTAATTTTGTTTTACTTAGCGAAACTTCTCACAAGCGAGTCGCGAAAAGGGAAGTGATGTCCGGGAATCATGTGCATGTGAAGCTGGCGGTCTTGCTCTCTGCCCACCGAGACAACGCTTGTGGATGACCAAAAAGAGGGCTCACTGCGTTCAGTTAATTCAATTGTTAAATAAAGAGCGGTGCACAGAGTGAGACCTCTTCTTTTCTCTGTTTGAAGCGAGAGACAAAGAAAAACACACACGTTATAGCAGTTTATCGATTTCATTTATCATTCAATTAATTGACCTTTTGACTATCGGCCCAGGCCTAATGTAAATGCAAAGTAACATAGTAGAATGGATCAGGATCAACCACAACATCTAACCACTGGATGTTGGCCTAGAGTTAGTGGGCAGCCTAGGACAGAGTCGGCTCTCTTGATTGTTTTGTTGGGTCTCCAAATATATTTTGTTTTTCTCCATTCCAATCTTTGCGGAAGACGAGCAAAATATCCCTGTTGTGCGTAGTAATACGCCCATAAAACATCTTTTAATTTTTCCAATGGATATTACTTGTATGCATTTTGATAAATTAATTTTCGAAAAAAAAAACCCTATCAGCCCTTTTGGAGCGGAAAGACATGAGAACTGGTTGTTGTAAAAAAAATTTAAAAAGCCGACACTCCCAGCAGAGATGAGATGTTTGCGAATGGATCAAGTATTTTCAACGGTTCCTTTTAAGGGAACAATGAGAACCAATTCCCAGTTGGGAGCCGTACACGTGCAAATTTAGCGTCCGCAATTGCCCGCTTTGCCACGTGTGTGTTGGCTGACTGGCAACTGGACGAGAGAAGTTGAAGTTAAAGGAAACTTAACAGCATTTGCATTCACTTTTTTTATATAAAATATTTCAACATATACAAATAGAAAAATATGTCTTATTTTTTTAAAACTGGTATTTTTAATTGTATTCATTTTGTACGTTTCATTTATTTTTATTTGGACTCCCTTTTCGGGTCCAGTATTCTAAAGTTCAATATTACACACACCAGGTTAGGTTATACAATTTTGTACTCACGTTTTTATTATGTCCTCATTTTTATTGTAGTATTATTCATACTTTTTTAATATGCACTAATACGCTGTATTCTTACTCATTATTTGTGTGTTTTTTTCTATTGTATTAAAATGCTACACATTTGTTTAGGTGAGGGGAAATTCAAACTAGTGATGTCACTGCCAAAGCTAGTTTACAATGAAAACTATACCAAAAAAATTCAGAATTCTCACCAATAGTAATATTTGTGAGAATCAAATTATTCTGATGTACATATTATCGTATGGCTGATACTATTGATTATTTCCTTGATTTAAAAAAAAAAAAACAAATAACTAACAACGAGCCAGTCTTTGGAACGGCTCTTTGAAAGACATTACATCCCTTCAAAGAGTCCTAAATCTCGTCTTTTATTTTTTTCATTATATACACCTTTTTTTTTATAAAGTTCAACATTTATAACAAAAATATGAACAAGGACAATTAAAATTAAAGCTGCAAGCAACAATGGACGGGACCTACTTTTGCTGGTGTTTCCTGCCTTTACCCATTCAACATATCTTTACCTGCACATTACCTACCTTCCCTGCATCCTGGGGTCACACTGGTGCTTCTTTCTTTCACCCAGTCAACACATCTTTACCCGCACAGTACCTACCTTCTCTGCATTGTGTGGTCACGCTGGTGCTTCCTGCTTTTAAGCGGCCATCTTCAGACGGCAGCAGCGCAGCAGCAAGGCTCGTAAAATCAAAACCGGAGCAGTTAGAAAAACTATTTTGTCACCATTTAATCAGAAGGGTTCAATCTCTCTCCTGTGCGAGTTTGAAGCCGACGCAACAAACGCGCTCAGAGGAGATAATGTTTGAAAAAAGGTGACATGTTTTTACAAAACTTTTGTTTTGAAGGGTTAATTGCCAACTTCCTGTTGATTTTTGAATGAATGAAATGTAGGTCTAAGTGAGACCTACATAGAGGTTTTTGTTTCATGTTTCCACGGCATTCTTACCGGAAGTTATAAGACGTTTTGTCTGTATTTTCTTCCTAGGAGCAGTTTTGTCTGTGTTTTTTCCTAAGGGGCGCCAGAGCGCAATTTTGAGTTTTGTTTTTTTTTTGTTTTTTTTATTAGATCACAATTTTGAAGCATTTTAAGGGGGTCAAATTACACCTCAAAGAGGCAAAAATGACATTTTTTTGGGAAACTTTGGTTTTGAAGGGGTTTTTGCCAACTTCCTGTTGATTTTTGCTGAAGGATGTCAATGTATGAAATGTAGGTCTAAGTCAGACCTACATAGAGGTTTTTGTTTCATGTCTCTACGACAGGGGTAAGGTACCTATGGCTCGCGAGCCAGATGTGGCTCTTTTGATGACTGCATCTGGCTCTCGGATAAATCTGAGTTGACACTGCTTAACACAATAAGTAATGAATAATTCCACCTGTAATCACAGTGTTAAAAATAACGTTAAATATACAAAAATGCTCATGCATTTGAATCCATCCATCCTTTTTCTACCGCACCTGTTCGAGAAGTTGCCTTAAGGGTAAGAAATAATTTATTTATTATTAGTTAGTGTAGGGCTAGCCCTCTTGGGGGTTCTTCAACAAAGCTCAGGTGGGCCATTTACACACCTGTCGCTGATTTCGAGGCCGGTCCTGGCAACACCCAGCTTCGCTGCAGACCCGCAGGCCACGCCCCCTCCTAAGTTAGCGTCAGAATAACAACGTTATTACAAACAATAAGAGACCTATTATACTCTAGAAATGTTGGTCTTACTTAAAAATGCACACTTTTAGTTGTGTTCAGTGTTAAAAATATATTATATGGCTCTTACGTAAATACATTTTAAAATATTTGGTTTCTTGGCTCTCTCGGCCAAAAAGGTTCGTGACCCCTGCTCTACGACATTCCTAACGGAAGTTACGAGCAGTTTTGTCTTGTGTTTTTTCCTAGGGGGCGTTAGAGCGCAATTTTCAGTTTTGGGTTTTTGTTTTTTGATTAGATTGCAATTTTCGCCAGTCCTGATGTGTGTGTCAAATATGGTGAGTTTTGAAGCATGTTAAGGGGGTCAAATTACGGCTCAAAGAGGCAAAAATTACATTTTTTTAGGAAACTTTTGTTTTGAAGGAGTTTTTGCCTACTTCCTGTTGATTTTTGCTGAAGGATATCAATGTATGAAATGTAGGTCTAAGTCAGACCTACATAGAGGTTTTTGTTTCATGTCTCTACTACATTCTTAACGGAAGTTACAAGCAGTTGTGTCTGTGTTTATTCCTAGGGGGCGCTAGAGCGCAATTTTGAGTTTTGGCTTTTTGTTTTTTGATTAGATTGCAATTTTTGCCAGTCCTGATGTGTGTGTCAAATATGGTGAGTTTTGAAGCATGTTAAGGGGGTCAAATTACAGCTCAAAGAGGCAAAAATTACATTTTTTAGGAAACTTTTGTTTTGAAGGGGTTTTTGCCAACTTCCTGTTGATTTTTGCTGAAGGATGTCAGTTTTATGAAATGTAGGTCTAAGTGCGACCTACATAGAGGTTTTTGTTTCATGTCTCTATGACATTCTTAACGGAAGTTACAAGCAGTTGTGTCTGTGTTTATTCCCTAGTGGGCGCTAGAGCGCAATTTTGAGTTTAGTTTTTTTGTTTTTTGATTAGATTGCAATTTTCGCCAGTCCTGATGTGTGTGTCAAATATGGCGAGTTTTGAAGCATGTTAAGGGGGTCAAATTACAGCTCAAAGAGGCAAAAATTACATTTTTTAGGAAACTTTTGCTTTGAAGGGGTTTTTGCCAACTTACTGTTGATTTTTGCTGAAGGATGTCATGTGTGAAATGTAGGTCTAAGTCAGACCTACAGAGAGGTTTTTCTTTCATGTCTCTACGACATTCCTACCAGAAGTTACAAGCAGTTGTGTCTGTTTTTATTCCCAGGGGGCGCTAGTGCGCAATTTTGAGTTTGTTTTTTTTAGATCGCAATTTTCACCAATCCTGATGTGTGTGTCTAATTTGTTGAGTTTTGAAGCATTTCAAGGGGGTCAAATTACAGCTCAAAGAGGCAAAAATTACATTTTTTAGGAAACTTGTTTTGAAGGGGTTTTTGCCAACTTCCTGTTGATTTTTGCTGAAGGATGTCAATGTATGAAATGTAGGTCTAAGTCAGACCTACATAGAGGTTTTTGTTTCATGTCTCTACGACATTCTTAACGGAAGTTACAAGCAGTTGTGTCTGTGTTTATTCCCTAGTGGGCGCTAGAGCGCAATTTTGAGTTTAGTTTTTTTGTTTTTTGATTAGATTGCAATTTTCGCCAGTCCTGATGTGTGTGTCAAATATGGCGAGTTTTGAAGCATGTTAAGGGGGTCAAATTACAGCTCAAAGAGGCAAAAATTACATTTTTTAGGAAACTTTTGCTTTGAAGGGGTTTTTGCCAACTTACTGTTGATTTTTGCTGAAGGATGTCATGTGTGAAATGTAGGTCTAAGTCAGACCTACAGAGAGGTTTTTCTTTCATGTCTCTACGACATTCCTACCAGAAGTTACAAGCAGTTGTGTCTGTTTTTATTCCCAGGGGGCGCTAGGGCGCAATTTTGAGTTTGTTTTTTTTAGATCGCAATTTTCACCAGTCCTGATGTGTGTGTCTAATTTGTTGAGTTTTGAAGCATTTCAAGGGGGTCAAATTACAGCTCAAAGAGGCAAAAATTACATTTTTTAGGAAACTTGTTTTGAAGGGGTTTTTGCCAACTTCCTGTTGATTTTTGCTGAAGGATGTCAATGTATGAAATGTAGGTCTAAGTGCGACCTACATAGAGGTTTTTGTTTCATGTCTCTACGACAATCCTAACGGAAGTTACAAGCAGTTGTGTCTTTGTTTTTTCCTGGGGGGCGTTAGAGCGCAATTTTGAGTTTTGGGTTTTTGTTTTTTGATTAGATGTGTGTGTCAAATATGGTGAGTTTTGAAGCCTGTTAGGGGGTCAAATTAAAGCTCAAAGAGGCGGCAGAATAATAAAGAATAATACAACTTTGGAAATACAATAGGGTCCTCGGTCCCAAAGGGACATTCGGTCTCTAACAAGTACAAAAAAAAAGGAGGTTATTAAACTTCCGTCTTGAAGTCCCAGCACAACTAGAGCCGCAGTGTTTGTGACGTCCCGCCCACTAAATCCTTGCGTGCCTGCTGATTGGCCAGCGTAGGCACTGACGGCAAATATGACGTCATGACGCCGCGGACTATGGCGGAATGTAGCCGAGTTGACAGCAGCAAGGCGAGTAGTGGTCATACAATGGATAAAAGCATCACTCTCCCTCCAGACGAAATATTCCGCAACCTGGAGAACGCCAAGCGGTTCGCCATCGACATAGGTACCGGACATGGGCGTCTTTACTCGCACTTTCCCGCCTTTCGCTGACAAGCAGCCGCTGTGTATTAGCGGCAGTGCTGTGTGACGTAAACTACAGCAGGAGTGAAAGTAAACAACCTGAACTCAATGCTGTGTTCTTTCTAAACATAAAGCGCACTACTCGAACAAAGCACAATGTTATGTGTTGGAGGGTCATTGTTTGTGTGGTTGACATAAATCACTGCTGTTGACTTCCACAGGAGGATCCCTCACAAAGCTCGCCTACTATTCCACTGTGCAGCACAAAGTGGCCAAAGTCCGATCTTTCGACCACTCTGCGAAGGTAATTCATGTTTATCGATCATTATTCTCTTTATCTACTTGCTTTTACTCTATAGGACTTATTGGAGTATATTTCAAAATAACTAAAAACTTGTTGAAAAATGAACAAGTGATTCAATTATAAATAAAGATTTCTACACCTAGAAGTAATCATCAACTTAAAGTGTCCTCTTTGGGGATTGTAAATGAGATCCATTAACGTAATTCTAAGCATTTCTTCACAAAAAAAAAAATAATCTTTAACATCAATATTGCATTGCATTGTTGCATTTATTTTCACAGTTTAGGAACTTACATTCATATTTTGTAAAAGTATTATTCAATAAATACTGCGATGAGGTGGCGAATTGTCCAGGGTGTACACCGCCTTCTGCCCGATTGTAGCTGAGATAGGCACCAGCGCCCCCCGCGAAACCAAAGGGAATACGCGGTAGAAAATGGATGGGATTGATTATTCAATAAATATAAAGGATTTTTAAATTAAATAAAATAAATAAAAAGGGACGGCGTGGCGCAGTGGAAGAGTGGCCATGCGCAACCCGAGGGTCCCTGGTTCAATTCCCACCTTGTACCAACCTCGTCACGTCCGTTGTGTCCTGAGCAAGACACTTCACCCTTGCTCCTGATGGGTGCTGGTTAGCGCCTTGCATGGCAGCTCCCTCCATCA
>NC_084612.1:77651600-77656600 GCF_033978795.1 Nerophis ophidion
CATCAAGGGATGCAACTTCGTGCTGAGGAACATTCCCCACGAGGCCTTCGTGTACGCCAAACACGCCGACTCCGAGTATCGCTTTCAAACGACTCACCCGGACATCTTTCCTTACCTGCTCGTTAACATCGGCTCCGGGGTGTCCATCGTCAAGGTAATCGCTTGCAGGACAGAAGAGCTGCTCTGGGACACTTCTTACAATTAAAAGGCACCTAGTGATGATTTGAATCTACATTTGAAAATCTTCTTTGTGGTCTAGATCAGTGATTCTCAAACTATGATACGCAGGCTCCGTCTAGAATCAAAGATTCAATTGATTTAATATTCAAACACACTGTTATTGTTTAAACTGTGTTTAATTCTACAGTGGCCAAAAACGTCACATATACTTGTTAAATAAAACCTATGCTTGCTATCTGGTGGACAACATGAGTAATCAGGTCTATGACCACTTATCATACAGCTTTTACTTATATGACCCAATGCAAACAACCTTCCCTAGTCAGGGTGCAAAAAAAAAATCCAACCAAGACAAAATGCAAACACACATGGTCACACATAACACAGTATAACACAATTTGTTGATATTATAAAACACATCTGTTTAAATCCATTACAAAGCACGATGGCAAAAATGCAAAACACTCTCTCCGGACTTATCCCACCATGTTTGGCGCATTTTAGCTGCTTGATATTTCTGATTCATTACAAAACTTTAAGGAGGTTGTCACAAAAGTAAACAATGTAGGACTCCGATTTTCACATATTCGTAATATCCAATTATATTAATTTTCTATTTATATTTTCATTATTTTAATATTAATAATTAATTATGTATTCATTATATTATAATAATATGTACACCTATGTATGTGTGTGTGTGTATACATTCATTCATATGTGTATATATATATACATATATATATATTTATTTATTTATTCATTTATTTATTTTTATAACCATTTTTTTGCCTGTCTGCAAGATGTTCGATTGTGGAGGCGTTTCCAGATTGCAAATCAAACCACATTCCACCCTTTCCAAAAGAATCGTATTATCTTTTGAAAAAGTACATGTATAATTTAATGGTGGTAATCATACGACTCGTTACCCACAAGTTAAAGTTAAATTACCAATGATTGTCTTCTTGAAGTCTTCGCTGCTATTTTTTTCCAGACACGATTGCGAAAAAACTTGACAAAGCATTGTGTAGATTCACCCGGTCACAACATTAAGTACACCTGCACACTCGCCGATCGATTCAGATTTTTGGGGAAAAATCTGCTTTTAGCAGCATTTATGTCAAAGCCTGTTCCACATCGATGTTCTTTTGTACATGACACGATTAGATGAAAATAATACTTTACCTTCATTTTTTTGTGTTTCCTGTTAGCCTGAAGCAGAGGGGGAGGTACGTTTACCCCCTCTGACGTCACGACGTAGCCATACTGCAAAACTCTACAAATTGAAGCATTTAAAAGTGCGTGCCTGCTCACAGCAAAATTCATGAACCTCATGATTTGACGCTTTGTCCAACATCATTACATTTACAAGTCAGAAAAGACAAATTTCCCCATAGGTCCCCACTAAAAGAGTGTCATATTTGACTTTTTCAAGAAGTGTCTTGTCTGACTGTCCTTCTCGTAACAGGTCGAGTCCGAGGACAGATTTGAGCGTATAGGAGGAAGCTCAATAGGTGGAGGAACCTTCTGGGGCCTTGGGGCTTTGCTCACCAAAACCAAGGTATTTGACAACCAGCCCTCAGGTTCAATGGACATCATTATTCTCCTCACGTTATCGGAATCAACTGCAATCCATTCGTTGCATCTCAGGGTCTGGAATTATTATCCTTCCGTTCTCATGGACCTGACCTTTTCTCGCTCCCCCCCTGCAGAGATTTGACGAGCTGCTGCAGCTGGCCTCCAAGGGGCAGCACACCAGCGTGGACATGCTCGTCAAAGACATTTACGGAGGATCCTATGGATCTTTGGGACTTACAGGGGATCTGATTGCCAGCAGCTTTGGAAAGTCTGCCACTGCTGACACAGGTGAAACACGGTTGTTTGCAAACAACTGCACGATTAAATGACATCGAGGTTTTAATTAGTGCGATCACGTTTTTTGTTTTTTTTTCCCACGCCGTCACCGCCATTTGAGTGATAGACATGTCGGCCAATCAAAATTGTCGAGCCTCGCGTTTCTCCGTCTCTCGCTTCAAACAGGGAGGAAGACGTTTTACTTTGTGCGTTGCTCGTTTATGTAACAGTAGAACTAACTGAACACAGTGAGCCCTCTTTTCAGTCATTCACAATCTTTGTCTTGGTGAGACCGCACACACAAGAAGCACGGACAGAGAGCCTCGTGACTCGTCAGTGAGAAGTTCCGAAAAATAAGAGTAAAAAATAATATGATCACAAAGCCAAGTATCCCGTTGTGGGAATATTTCACCTTCAAATCGGATGGGCAATATGCGCCCATCAACACAGACGAACCAGCGTGACGACAGCAAACAGAAAGACAACATCCGACCTAATTTTTCCAACTGTGAAAAAATGCACTTGACATTTTTATTTAATTATGTAAGTTACATTTTTGCTTACAAAAATGAGTGTGCATTTCATAATTAAAAAATATATATATTTAGGATCACAAAATGATTTAGCTTCATTTACAATACAAAGGTGACCAATTCTACAGTAATGAGAAATAAAAATGTATATCCTTTTAAATGATTACTTGAGTTATTATTATATTTTATGTTATGATTACATTACATTATAAACACTGTATAGTTTTTGTTAATTATTTCTTGCATGATATAGACAAAAGCCAAAACTTTTTAAAAGTTATTGCATATTGTTCTGACTATGTCTTCCGTCACTTGTTATTTTTGCAGTTTTATGCATGGTATTTGTATAAAATATAAAAATCGCAAATTGAACCACACCAGAAACATTGCAATTAGGTTTTTTCTAGAGATGTCCGATAATATCGGACTGCCGATATTATTGGCTGATAATTTACACTCCTGCGCGCGCTCTGAGGTCCGAGAGCCAGTTCCAGCTCGTGGTGCCCAAGACCAGACTTAAGACCAGGGGAGACAGAGCCTTCTTTGTGGTCGGCTCTAAGTTCTGGAACACTCTGCCCCTCCATGTTCAAACTGCTTCCACAGTGGACTCTTTTAAGTCTCGTCTTAAGACCCACTTTTATGCTTTGGCTTTTAATACTACGTGAGTTGTGTGGTCCTCGGTCCTATGTGTTTTTTTTTATAGATTTTGATTTCTATTTTACTGTTTTAATTGCTTTTACCCTTTAAATTTGTTTTTAATCTTACTTATTTTTATATCGGTTTTATATTTATTTTTTGTTTTTATTCAGTCATTGGTGGAGTATAATATTGTTTTTAATATTGTTTTTAACATGGCTGTGCAGCACTTTGGAAACATTATTGTTGGGGCGGTATAGCTCGGTTGGTAGAGTGGCCGTGCCATCAACTTGAGGGTTGCAGGTTCGATACCCGCTTCTGCCATCCTAGTCACTGCCGTTGTGTCCTTGGGCAAGACACTTTACCCACCTGCTCCCAGTGGCACCCACACTGGTTTAAATGTTAAAATTAGATATTGGGTTTCACCGTGTAAAGCGCTTTGAGTCACTTTGAGAAAAGCGCTATATAAATATAATTCACTTCACTTGTTTAAATGTGCTATATAAATGAAGTGGATTACATTGGATTGGATTAAAATGTAATATCGGAAATGATCGGTATCTGTTTCAAAATGATCGGTATCGGTTTTAAAAACTAAAATTTGTGACTTTTTAAACGCCGCTGTGTACACGGACGTAGGGAGAAGTACAGAGCGTCAATAAACCTTAAAGGCACTGCCTTTGCGTGCAGGCCCAGTTTTTCACACACACATGTGAATGCAAAGCATACATGGTCAACAGCCATACAGGTCACACTGAGGGCTGTATAAACAACTTTAACACTGTTACAAATATGCGCCACACTGTGAAGCCACACCAAACAAGAATGAATGTACAACTTTTTATTTTCAATCTATGAATGTCCAACAGTTTGTTTGCTTTGTTGACCATTGACCGAAGAACAATAAACCATAAAAACAAACACATTTCGGGAGAACATCCGCACCGTAACACAACATAAACACAACACAGCAAATACCCAGAACCCCTTGCAGCACTAACTCTTCCGGGACGCTACAATATACACCCCCCGCTATCCCCTAGACCCCCACCCTCTCCCCAACCTCCTCATGCTCTCTCAGGGAGGGCATGTCCTAAATTCCAAGCTGCTGTTTTGAGGCATGTTAAAAAAATTAACACACTTTGTGACTAGAATAATAAATATGGCAGTGCCATGTTGGCATTTTTTTCCCCATAACTTGAGTTGATTTATTTTGGAAATCCTTGTTACATTGTTTAATACATCCAGCGGGGCATCACAACACAGTCAGACATATTAATGTGTTCATTCCACGACTGTAGGCCTTAAACAAGCTTCATTAGCTATAAATGTACAGTACTGTGTACATTTTAATACAGCCCAGCATCCACAGTGTTGGTCATTAGCAGTGTTCTGCGTTGCAGAGTTCTCCAAAGAAGACATGGCCAAGAGTTTACTCCACATGATCAGCAACGACATCGGGCAGCTGGCCTGCCTCTACGCCAAACTCCACGACCTGTCGCGGGTCTACTTTGGAGGGTTCTTCATCAGAGGACATCCAGTCACCATGCACACCATCACCTACAGCATCAACTTCTTCACCAAGGCAACGCCCCTTCCTCCGCTGACATGAAACAAAACGAGTCTTCGCAGCGCTGCCGAAGCCGCCGACCGGGAGTGGCGTCTCTGAAACAATGTGGCATCCTTTGTGTGCGCAGGGCGAAGTTCAAGCCTTGTTCCTGAGACACGAAGGCTATCTGGGGGCCATCGGAGCGTTCCTCAAAGGAGCAGAGGAGGACAGTAAGACATGAAGACTCG
>NC_084612.1:77661600-77699100 GCF_033978795.1 Nerophis ophidion
AATTTCCATTTGATAGTTAATAGTGCTAAGATTATAGACGGTGGTACTTAGTACCTGTTGCATTTACGCCAGATGACTGCTGCTGGGATGAGATCTGAGCATTCCAAAAACGCAAAAATTCAGTTATGTAATATAATGATTAAGTGAAAATCTGGTTGGAGGAAAACATGCAACTTTTCTCTGACTACAATTGAACATTCACCTACCGAAAATCAGGAGCACTGTGGCAAATGTGTGCAAGCTTTTGACCACAAACCTAGTCACTGCTCGCTGACATTCCTCGTTCCTGGCCTGATTGCACTCTTCTCTGCCTTCGGTGAAAGGAGAAGCTAGCGGTTGTGTGTACTGGCCGTCTCAGAGCCACTGAGAATCTGTCTCTCATGCTCATTAAATGAGACTCCATTAATTTCCATTTGATAGTTAATAATGCTAAGATTATAGACGGTGGTACTTAGTACCTGTTGTATTTACGCCAGATGACTGCTGCTGGGATGAGATCGGAGAGGTCCAAAAACGTAAAAATTCAGTTATGTAATATAATGATTAAGTGAAAATCTGGTTGGAGGAAAACATGCAACTTTTCTCTGACTACAATTGAACATTCACCTACCGAAAATCAGGAGCACTGTGGCAAATGGGTGCGAGCTTTTGACCACAAACTTAGTCACTGCTCGCTGACATTCCTCGTTCCTGGCCTGATTGCACTCTTGCCTGCCTTCGGTGAAAGGAGAAGCTAGCGGTTGTGAGTACTGGCCGTCTCGGAGCCACTGAGAATCTGTCTCTCATGCTCATTAAATGAGACTCCATTAATTTCCATTTAATAGTTAATAGTGCTAAGATTATAGACGGTGGTACTTAATACCTGTTGCATTTATGCCAGATGACTGCTGCTGGGATGAGATCGGAGAGGTCCAAAAACGTAAAAATTCAGTTATGTAATATAATGATTAAGTGAAAATCTGGTTGGAGGAAAACATGCAACTTTTCTCTGACTACAATTGAACATTCACCTACCGAAAATCAGGAGCACTGTGGCAAATGGGTGCGAGCTTTTGACCACAAACTTAGTCACTGCTCGCTGACATTCCTCGTTCCTGGCCTGATTGCACTCTTGCCTGCCTTCGGTGAAAGGGGAAGCTAGCGGTTGTGAGTACTGGCCGTCTCGGAGCCACTGAGAATCTGTCTTTCATGCTCATTAAATGAGACTGCATTCATTTCCATTTAATAGTTAATAGCGCTAAGATTATAGACGGTGGTACTTAGTACCTGTTGTATTTACGCCAGATGACTGCTGCTGGGATGAGATCGGAGCATTCCAAAAACGTAAAAATTCAGTTATGTAATATAATGATTAAGTGAAAATCTGGTTGGAGGAAAACATACAACCTTTCTCTGACTACAATTGAACATTCACCTACCGAAAATCAGGAGCACTGTGGCTAATGCGTGCAAGCTTTTGACCACAAACTTAGTCACTGCTCGCTGACATTCCTCGTTCCTGGTCTGATTGCACTCTTCTCTGCCTTCGGTGAAAAGAGAAGCTAGCGGTTGTGAGTACTGGCCGTCTCGGAGCCACTGAAAATCTGTCTCTCATGCTCATTAAATGAGACTGCATTCATTTCCATTTAATAGTTAATAGCGCTAAGATTATAGGCGGTGGTACTTACTGTAGTACCTGTTGTATTTACGCCAGATGACTGCTGCTGGGATGAGATCGGAGAGGTCCAAAAACGCAAAAACTCAGTGATAGTTCTTGTAATAACAACTTGCGATTTTTACAAGTAGAACTGTTGCAATCTTTTTTGTAAAATGTAACCACTTTAACTTTGGATTGTCTTCCCAATCGGGGGCCATGTTGCTGTCTGATTTCACTACTACTACTACTACTACTACTACTACTGACATCATTCCCACCCACTGTAATTGTTAATTAACTAAATTGTTTGACAAAATGGCAAAGGATTCCAAGGAACCGGTTGTAATCAGTTTATCACATGGCAGTTCTTGGTTTCTTGGCGCGACCTTGCAAAGCACTTAAAACAACGACAGCCGATGAGTGTTCCTGTCGTCCCGAGCAGGTGGTGAAGAGGGCGGTAGCGAGCCAGCCCGACATGCCCGAGTCGCTGGAGCGAGCCGAGAAGTTCCGTCAGAAGTACCGACACAAGCTTCAGACCCTGCGCCACCAGCCCTTGTAAGAACTCCGACTGCATGTTGTCTTCATGGACTGTTGTAGTTGTACTTCATCCCCGCTTCTCAATGTCTCCATGCTTTGTGCTGACGAGGTAGTAACAAGGAGCAGGATGAGGATGTTCATAGAAAATATGTCAACTAAATGATACATGCAGTTGTTTGAAAAAGTAAATGGAGTAACATCGTAGTGATAAGTCAAAGACAGATTAATAATGTTAATGTCGACTAAAACTTATTTCATTAGTTAGTTTTTGTTATTTTCAGTTATACTATTAAAGTAATAATAACAAAACATAACAACAATTACAAAAAATAACTCTACCATAGCACAGGGGTAGGGAACCTATGGCTCTAGAGCCAGATGTGGCTCTTTTGATGACTGCATCTGGCTCTCGGATAAATCTGAGCTGACATTGCGTAACACGATAATTAATGAATAATTCCACTTGTAATCACAGTGTTAAAAATAACGTTCAAAATATAAAAAATTCTCATGCATTTTGAATCCATCCATACGTTTTCTACCGCACCTGTTCAAGAAGTTGCGTTAATTGTAAGAAGTTATGTTTTTATTATTGGTTAGTGTGGGGCTTGCCCTCCTGGGGGTTCTTCAGACCACCAAGCACCGACATGAGAGCCTGTTTCAGGGTTACAATATTGTTTTATTTTTCAATAAGTCTCTCAGTTGCTTCCGAGTAATTGTATTTTCCTCTTTCGTTCTCACTCGCGCTCTGGCTCCAGCCCCAACCCCGTCCCTCCTGCTGGCTGCTGCTTATAACAGAGCGACAGGTGATTAGATAACAAAGCAAAGGTGGGCCATCTACGCATCTGTCGCTGATTTTGAGACCGATCCTGGCAACACCCCGCTTCGCTGCAGGCCCGCAGGCCACGCCCCCTCCACAGTTAGCTTCAGAATAACAATGTTATTACAAAGAAAAGGAGACCTATTATACTCTATAAATGTTGGTGTTACTTAAAAATGTACTCATTTAGTTGTTCAGAGTTGACATTTTTTTTATATGGCTCTTTCGGAAATACATTTTAAAATATTTGGATTCTTGGCTCTCTCAGCCAAAAAGGTTCCCGACCCCTGCCATAGCGGATGCCATGTTATTCATTCAACCGTGCCAAATAGGGCATTCCTTTTTTCTCATTTACTTCAGAATAGTGATTAATCAACTCAACTTATTCACCAAATCAGGGGTGCAAGCACTTTTTCAGTAGGTGAGCTACTTATCCAATGACCAAAACGAGGTAATCTTCCTTCGTACAAAACCCAAAACCAGTGATGTTGTCATGTTGTATAAATGGTAAATAAAAAGAGAATACGATGATTTGCAAATCCTTTTCAACTTATATTCAATTGAATAGACTGCAAAGACAAGATAGTTAACATTCGAACTGGAAAACTTTGCTATTTTTTGCAAATATTAGCTCATTTGGAATTTGATGCCAGCAACATGTTTGGAAAAAAGCTGGCACAAGTGGCAAAAAAGAGTGATAAAGTTGAGGAATGCTCATCAAACACTTATTTGGAACATCCCACAGGTGAACAGGCTAATTTGGGAACAGGTGGGTGCCATTATTGGGTATAAAAACAGCTTCCATGAAATGCTCAGTCATTCACAAACAAGGACGGGGCGAGGGTCACCACTTTGTCAACAAATGCCTGAGCAAATTGTTTAAGAACAACATTTCTCAACAAGCTATTGCAAGGGATTTAGGGATTTTACCATCTACAATCCGTAAAATCATCAAAAGGTTCAGAGAGTCTAGAGAAATCACTGCATGTAAGCCATGATATTACGGACCTTACGGATTCCTCAGGCGGTAATGCATCAAAAACCAACATCAGTTAAAAGTTAAAGTACCAATGATTGTCACACACACTAAGTGTGGTGAAATTATTCTCTGCATTTGACCCATTACCCTTGATAACCCCCTGGGAGGGGAGGGGAGCAGTGGGCACCAGCGGTGCCACGCCCGGGAATCGTTTCTGTGTAAAGGATATCACCACATGGGTTCAGGAACACCACATAAAACCACTGTCAGTAACTACAGTTGGTCGCTACGCTACATCTGTAAGCGCAAGTTAAAACTCTACTATGCAAAGCTAAAAGCCACTTATCAACAACACCCATAAACTCTGCTGGCTTCGCTGGGCTCAAACTCATCTAAGATGGACTGATGCAAAGTGGAAAAGTGTTCTTTGGTCTGACGTGTCCATATTTCAAGTTTTTGGAAACTCTGGACGTCGTGTCGTCGGGAACAAAGAGGAAAAGAACCATCCTGATTGATCTAGGCGCAAAGTGTAAAAGCCAGCATGTGTGATAGTATGGGGGTGTATTAGTGGCCAAGGCATGGGTAACTTACACATCTGTGAAGGCACCATTAATGCTGAAAGGTACATACAGCTTTTGGAGCAACATATTTTGCCATCCAAGCAATGTTATAATGAACGCCCCTGCTTATTTCAGCAAGACAATGCCAAGCAATGTGTTACAACAGCGTGGCTTCATAGTACATGAGTGCGGGTACTAGACTGGCCTGCCTGTAGTCCAGACCTGTCTCCCATTGAAAATGTGTGGCGCAATATGAAGCCTAAAATACCACAACAGAGAGCCGGAGGGTTGGAACAACTTAAGCTGTACATCAAGTGAAGTGAAGTGAATTATATTTATATAGCGCTTTTCTCTAGTGACTCAAAGCGCTTTACATAGTGAAACCCAATATCTAAGTTACATTTAAACCAGTGTGGTTGGCACTGGGAGCAGGTGGGTAAAGTGTCTTGCCCAAGGACACAACGGCAGTGACTAGGATGGCGAAAGCGGGAATCAAACCTGCAACCCCCAAGTTGCTGGCACGGCCGCTCTACCAACCAAGCTAGGCCAAGCAAAAATGGGAAAGAATTCCACTTCAAAATTGTGTCCCCTCAGTTCCCAAACCTTTACTGAGTGTTGTTAAAAGGAAAGGCCATGTAACACACTGGTAAAAATGCCCCTCTGACAACTTTTTTGCAGCATGTTGCTGCCATTAAATTCTAACTTAATTATTATTTGCAAAAAAAAAAGTTTCTCAGTGTGAACATGAAATATCTTGTCCTTGCAGTCTATTCAATTGATTATAAGTTGACAAAGATTTCCAAATCATTGTTTTCTGTTTTTTGTTTACAAATTACATGTGACAACTTCACTGCTTTTGAGTTTTGTATATCCTTTATCTTTAATGTTTTTAAACATTTCAAAACACAAGTAAAATCTTGGGTTGAAATTCTATGTGTCTCCTGTATCAGAAAGCAAATATTTTGTGTGTATGTTTTCTCTCCGACTAACGCAGAGTGCTTTTCTCCTCCCCCAGTGCTTACGGATCCCTGACCGTCAGAAGTCTGTTAGACACGCGGGAACACTGTTTAAATGAGTTCAACTTCCCTGACCCCTACTCCAAGGTCTGAGCGCAAGCTGCCCACCACAAATGTTTGCTGTGTTCCAATTGTTCATGGTGTCACCGTCATCCTGTCACACGCTCCTGTCCCATTACACCTCATCCAACACGCCTTTTAGCGTCGGTGCACACTTCACAGCCCGCCGGGTGTGTTTGCAGATCAAGCAGAGGGAGAACGACGGCGCTCTCAAGTTCTACCGGAAAGCCGTGCGGTCTCTGGAGGCTCTGAGCTGGGAGGAGAGGCAGTTTGCGCTGGTCAGGGGCGTCCTGGCCGGGAATGTCTTCGACTGGGGAGCCAAGGCCGTGTCCGAGTGAGTGGACTTCTTCCTCCTGGCTTGTAACAACGCAGGAAGGTAACCCGCCATGCTTTTATGTATCCTTGTCATGTGCAGCGTCCTGGAATCCGACCCCGAGTTTGGTTTTGAGAAAGCCAAAAGGCAACTGGAAGGTATCTGCACGCATACCCATCTAGAAAATGTAGAGATCGGTACTAAATTACCGTATTTTCCGCACTATAAGGCGCACCGGATTATAAGGCGCGCCTTCAATGAATGGCCTATTTTAAAACTTTGTTCATATATAAGGCGCAGCGCATTATAAGGCGCATAGAATAGATGCTACAGTAGAGGCTCGGGTTGTGTTATGCATCCATTAGATCAGGGGTAGGGAACCTATGGCTCTCGAGCCAGATGTGGCTCTTTTGATGACCGCATCTGGCTCTCAGATAAATCTTAGCTGACGTTGCTTAACACTATAAGTCATTAATAATTCCACTGGTAATCACAGTGTTAAAAATAACGTTCAAAATATAAAACATTCTCATGCATTTTAATCCATCCATCCGTTCCTACTAGGAATGCACCGAAATTAAAATTTGTGGCCGAAGCCGAAACCGAATAAAATCTGAGCGCTTGGCCGAAGGCCGAATACCAAATACCGAATAATAAATGCAGTTTTTCACAACTTTTTAATATTGCATGTTTTTCAAATAAATACATTTTTATTGAATATTGACATTTTTTAATATTCCAGTAGCCTTTGCTTTTCAAAAAAAGCACAGTTTTTCATTTATATTAGGCCTTCAAACAAAACATGCATTCCCCCAAAAAAATAAAGTGCATTAAAGTGGATAAACCCACAACAAATGAATTATTGTCCTTTTGGCAAAACTCTGCTTGGCCACAGTAGATATGCTAATAATGTAAACAGAAGGCTCAAGTAAATCTCAATAAGTGTGTGCTTGTAACCTCATACACTTATACAGATAGCCTACACAACAGGCTAATAATGTAAACAGAGGCCCCACTAAATCTCAATAAGTGTGTGCTTGTAACCTCATACACTTATACAGGTACACAACATATCCCAGGCCAGAACAGATTTGTCAATAACAGTACTTCAGCTTCAGAATAAAAAGAAGGAAACTAACTATGTATAAAACAATTTAAATTTAACAATGCACGTTGGTTGATTGCGTCACCGCGTCAAAAAATTGCGTCTTTGCGTCACACGCCACTATTCGGCCTTGCTTTTAACTCATTCCACCGAAGGCCGAATGTGGCTTTTTTTGCCATATTCGGCCGAATATATTCGGTTACCAATTAATCGGTGCATCCCTAGTTCCTACCGCACCTGTTCAAGAAGTCGCATTAATGGTCAAAAGTATTTTATTTAATATTGGTTAGCTTTGTAATAACAATGTTATTAAAAAGAATAGGGACTTATTATGTACTCTAAAAATGTTGGCGTTACTTAAAAATGTACGCATTTAGTTGCAATCAGGGAAAGTCCAAATAAAAGAGGAGGCGTAGAAATCTCGTCAGAGCGTGGGACGACACTGTACAAGAGTACAGGTCTGCGCGTTTCTCCTCATTGAGCTAAATTGAATCCTGTTTCTGTTTAATTCCTTGCTTCTTGTCTGTTTAATAGATGTCTTCAGTGTTTGAACCTGACAGTTGTATTCGGCGTTAAAAATATTACACGGCTCTCACAAAAATACGTTTTAAAATATTTGGCTTTTATGGCTCTCTCAGCCGAAAAGATTCCCAACCCCTGCATTAGATGGAGCTGCGCTAAAGGGAATGTCAACAAAACAGTTGATAGGTCAGTCAAACTTTATTAATAGATTACAAACCAACCTTCTGACAACTCCGTTCACTCCCAAAATGAATAAACAGCTGTTTTATTATTTTCCCCGATTCAATAAACACGTAAAAGCAGTCTGATACTGTTACGGTAAATCAAACGTTAGTGCAATCACAATATAGTAAGCAATAATATCAATCAATCAATGTTTACTTATATAGCCCTAAATCACTAGTGTCTCAAAGGGCTGCACAAATCAAACGTTGAGTTATATCAATAACTCAACGTTGCTCAAACGATAATGTCCCAACACACAAAATAAACATGTAAAGCTCACTTTGTCAAGTTATTCCTCATCCACGAATCTCTCAAATTCTTCTTCTTCAGTGTTGGAATCAAACAGTTGGGCGAATACGGCATCCAACATGCCCGGCTCCGTCTCGTGGAAGTTGTCAATAAAGGAGTCAGTGTCGCTGCTGTTGATGTTAAATTCTCTGGCTGCTGCTCTATTCCCGTCTTCTACTGTGTGACTGATCGCCTTGACTTTAAACTCTGTGTCTTAAGCGTGTCTCTTAATAGGAGCCATTTTCGGTTCTTTACATAAACACACAGAAACGGCATAAATATTGAAACGTTAATAACTTTAAAAAATATAACAGCTGGATCAAAAAGTTTTGCAGCCGTGGAAGAAGTTTGGGGTGGTTTCTACAAGGTGACCTCACAAGTCGGTAAATGTATTTTAGAATAAATTAGAAACCACAGACAACTTGTACAAGTTTGGGGAGACTTTCGACATGTCTATGCTTTTATTTTAAAAGAGCACCCCACTGCTCTTTTTTTCTGCACTACTACTACTGCTAATGCAACAAAGTTTTGTTCTTATCTGTACTGTAAAGTTCAAACTTGAATGACAATAAAAGGAAGTCTAAATCTAAGTCTGTCATAATCCAGTCTTCACTTAATCACTCCCACTGTGCTGTGACAAAACTTGTAACAGCACATATTTATAAGGAATATTAATAATAAAAACACTTGTGGGATAGACATGCTACTAATATGAATATAAACACTGTCAAAGGAATACAAGTAGAAATGTGTTTCCTGTATTTTCCATTTAATGTCCCATATTTTGAAATGCAAATGTGTGATGTACGATCTCGTTGTCTTACACCGAAAAGCACCATCAACTATTTGTTTTTCTCTTTTCAGAAAGACCCTGGCTTGTTGATTCATACGACCAGTGGTTCCGCAGACTTAAGGTCAGTTATTGTCTTCCCCAAACACGCTTGGGGTGTTGCTGCTGGCTTAACACAATCCCGCCTGCTCGTGTCTTACAGGGACGCCCTCACAAGTGCGCCTTGTTTTTCGTAGACAATAGTGGAGTAGACATCATTCTAGGAGTGATGCCCTTTGTCCGGGAGCTTCTTTCTCGGGGCACGGAGGTAAGGGCCAAGAATCCCTATATGTGCACACTACATGGGCAAAATTATTGGGACACGCCTCAATTACCTCGGTGTCCATATTTTCCACTACAGAGGGGCCACTCAGATATTAACACTGAATTAGTCCTTTTTAGGAGTGATTTTAACAGTATTCAATAATTAAATTTAACCTACTTATAGTTTAACTGAAAAAACCTCGTCAAATGATATGAAACTCAATTTTGTTTTTCAAAGCTTTAGGTCAGGCTGATTACAAAAATACAACTATCAAATTGGACGATAAGGCACACTAGATTATAAGGCAGGCCTGGGCAAATATTTTGACTCGGGGGGCCTCATTTTGAGAAAAAAATGTGTCTGGGGGCCGGTATATCTATTTTTAGGAACACTGATACAAAACCTCACAATAATGTCTGATTGAATCCTAAAATCGTTATGGCAGACCGCCTTAAAAAACGTAATGGAATTTTACATTTTTCTATGAACGATAAAATATATATGTCACACCCACTTTTGATCGACATACCATATTTCCTTGAATTGCCGCCGGGTATATAGTATGCGCCTGGCTAGAATTACTGCCGGGTCAAACTCGTTTCGCAAAATAATTAGCGCATGCTTAGCATTACCGCCAGCTCAGGATTAACGCCGGGTCAAACTCGTTTCGCAAAATATTATTTTTATTAGCGCATGTCTACAATTTCCGCCGGGTCAAACTCGTCACGTCACGAGTGACACTTCACCTGTCATCATTTTCAAAATGGAGGAGGCTGATTTCAATCATTTGAAATCGCATAAAGGGAAGAAGATTAAGAGCTATTCAGTAGGATTTAAGGTCCAAGCTATTGAATATGCTAAAAAGAACAGTAAGCAGCTGTGTTTTATTAAAATACCGTAGCTGCGTGTGTCAAATATGAGTCATTAAATGACTCCCGCCTCCTGGTGGTAGAGGGCGCTAGTGATCCTTCTTGCGACTACTCAGCTGCAGAAGAAGTGACAACAAGCAGCAAGAGTGAGCAGCGATCCTTTATGTTTTCCTCTCGCTTGCACTTTTAACATGGAGGATTACATATCTAACATAAAACAGTTTTCTAAACTGGACTTTCAATGGAAGCAGGAGGTAATAAAGGAAGATCTCCATCGAGATAGAGAGACTTTTAAAACTGAAGAAAGATAAGGAAGACTTCTAGAAACAAGTTATCGATGCTTTTGATCAGAAGGAGCTGCGCATGGACTTCATTTATAAGTAAAGGTAAGACCATAATAACGTTTCTTTTAATTAAATGTGCTTTTCATGATGGTATCCTTACATCACACTCATATTTTTAAGCACAGGCTTCAATTTACCGCATGCCTTTGGTAAGTGCCGGAGTGAGAAGAGGTTTTAAAATAATTAGCGCCCCGGCAGCAATTCAAAGAAATACGGTATTTTACAATCAAGTGAAATGAAACAAAAATGCAACAAACCGTGAAATATGAACGCAAAATAAACCCACCTACAATCTGATATCACTAAGCTTTAGAACTTTGTTGTGAAAAGCTCCTTCCACGTCTGTGGAAACGCTCTCCGCCCACACTGCTTGGTGCCTCGTCTGAGCTGCTGTGACGTAGATGACTATAGTAACTAATTAGATCACCATAGTAACAAATTAGATGACCATAGTAACTAATTAGATCACCATAGTAACAAATTAGCTGACCATAGTAACTAATTAGATCACCATAGTAATTAGATGACCATAGTAACTAATTAGATGACCATAGTAACTAATTAGATCACCATAGTAACTAATTAGATCACCATAGTAACTAATTAGATGACCATAGTAACTAATTAGATCACCATAGTAACTAATTAGATCACCATAGTAACAAATTAGATCACCATAGTAACAAATTAGATGACCATAGTAACTAATTAGATGACCATAGTAACTAATTAGATCACTATAGTAACTAATTAGATCACCATAGTAACTAATTAGATCACCATAGTAACTAATTAGATCACCATAGTAACAAATTAGATCACCATAGTAACAAATTAGATCACCATAGTAACTAATTAGATGACCATAGTAACTGATCAGATGACCATAGTAACTTATTAGATGACCATAGTAACTAATTAGATGACCATAGTAACAAATTAGATGACCATAGTAACTAATTAGATCACCATAGTAACAAATTAGATGACCATAGTAACTAATTAGATCACCATAGTAACAAATTAGATGACCATAGTAACTAATTAGATCACCATAGTAACAAATTAGATGACCATAGTAACTAATTAGATGACCATAGTAACTAATTAGATGACCATAGTAACTAATTAGATGACCATAGTAACTAATTAGATGACCATAGTAACTAATTAGATGGCCATAGTAACTAATTAGATGACCATAGTAACAGATTAGATGACCATAGTAACTAATTAGATGACCATAGTAACTAATTAGATGACCATAGTAACTAATTAGATGACCATAGTAACTAATTAGATGTCCATAGTAACTAAGTAGATGACCATAGTAACTAATTAGATGACCATAGCAACTAATTAGATGACAATAGTAACTAAGTAGATGACCATAGTAACTAATTAGATGACCATAGCAACTAGTATATCATCCATAAGCGCAGATTCCAACCATTGAGATACTTTGTATAGTTCAAGACTTATGGCCATTAGAAAACATGAGTCCACATCATAATGGCAGCTACAGTTTCCATCTTAAAGATCTAAAAAAATATTTGGGAATGTCCGGCGTCCCAGATTGAAAAGCTTAACGAGCCGCATGTGGCCGCCTGGCCTTAATTTGCCCAGGTCTGTTATAAGGCTCAAAGTTGATGAGCGGGTCTGTTGGGGTCTATTTTCATACACAAAGTGCACGTGGTCGTATTTTGATTTATTTTCAACATATAAAAGACTTCCTTGTGGTCTACATAAAATGTGACAAACTACAGAACCTACTCAGTGGCCTAGTGTTGAGAGTGTCCGCCCTGAGATGGGTAGGTTGTAAGTTCAAACCCCGGCCGAGTCATACCAAAGACTATAAAAATGGGAGCCATTACCTCCCTGCTTGGTACTCAGCATCGAGAGTTGGAATTGGGGGTTAAATCACCAAAATGATTCCCGGGCGCGGCCACCGCTGCTGCTCACTGCCCCCCTCACCTCCCAGGGGGTGAACGTGTGTGTGTGTGTGTGTGTGTGTGTGTGTGTGTGTGTGTGTGTGTGTGTGTGTGTGTGTCTGTGTGTGCGTGTGCGCGCGCGTGCGACAATCATTGCAACTTGAACTTATGGTGGTTCTTTTGTGAAAATGTTGCATAAGTTATGTTTTACAGATCATCATCAAGCCGCTTTCTGACCGTCTCTTAAGGGTGCGGCATTTTTTGGGCAATCTTATTTACGTGCCTCCACCTTGACAGCGTCTTCTCCCTGCCATCTGTGTTGTACCGGCAGTTTTTGCCGCTTCCATGTTGAGTCTACTGAGAGATAAAAATTTGAACTGTACGCTATTTTGTATTAGAAATGGCAACGGCGGAGTATGAATGTCCCACAACAAGAGGATAGAGAAAAAGGAGCTTATCCACTACAATGGCGGACTCACGCACATTTTCAGGACTTATGCAAATCCCAAATACACTTCAGCAGGCACTAATAGGTAAGAAAAGTTGGTTTTGCATAATATTGCGAAACAAAACCCCAGATATTGTCTCCTTACAAGCAATAATTCCACTTCAAAAATGTGTCTCCTCAGTTCCCAAACCTGCACTGAGTGTTGTTCAAAGGAAAGGCCATGTAACACACTGGTAAAAATGCCTTTTTTGCAATGTGTTGCTGCCATTAAATTCTAAGTTCATGATTATTTGCAAAAAAAAAAGAAGTTTCTCAGTGTGAAGATGAAATATCTTGTCTTTGCAGTCTATTCAATTGAATACAAGTTGAAAAGGATTTGGGGCAGTACAGTGGAACAGGGGTTAGTGCGTCTGCCTCATAATACAAAGGTCCTAAGTAGTCCTGGGTTCAATCCCGGGCTCGGGATCTTTCTGTGTGGAGTTTGCATGTTCTCTCCGTGACTGCGTGGGTTTCCTCCGGGTACTCCGGGTTCCTCCCACCTCCAAAGACACGCACCTGGGGATAGGCCCCTCCCACCTCCAAAGACATGCAGCTGGGGATAGGCCCCTCCCACCTTTAAAGACACGCACCTGGGGATAGGCCCTTTGCACCTCCAAAGACACTCACCTGGGTATAGGCCCCTCCCACCTCCAAAGACATGCACCTGGGGATAGGCCCCTCCCACCCCCAAAGACATGCACCTGGGGATAGGCCCCTCCCACCTCCAAAAACATGCACCTGGGGATAGGCCCCGCCCACCTCCAAAAACATGCACCTGGGGGTTAGCCCCTCCCACCTCCAAAGACATGCAGCTGGGGATAGGCCCCTCCCACCTCCAAAGACATGCACCTGGGGATAGGCCCCTCCCACCCCCAAAGACATGCACCTGGGGATAGGGCCCTCCCACCTCCAAAGACATGCACCTGGGGATAGGCCCCTCCCACCTTCAAAGACATGCACCTGGGAATAGGCCCCTCCCACCTCCAAAAACATGCACCTGGGGATAGGCCCCTCCCACCTCCAAAGACATGCACCTGGGGATAGGCCCCTCCCACCTCCAAAGACATGCACCTGGGGATAGGCCCCTCCCACCTCCAAAGACATGCACCTGGGGATAGGCCCCTCTCACCCCCAAAGACATGCACCTGGGAATAGGCCCCTCCCACCTCCAAAGATGTGCACCTGGTGGATAGGCCCCTCCCACCTCCAAAGACATGCACATGAGGATAGTATAAGTGAAAATTCAGCGCTTCTTCTGTTTATTTGGTATTGTCATTACTGCCACAAGTGGTGGAAAAGTGTATTACAACTGAGTGCTGGGGCGCTCATGAAGAAACACTGAATTTCCAAGTTTGTAGGAAGCATGGTTGTTGTGGAAGAGCCTCATCCAGCCTGCAGTGATCTCTGACATCTAGTAGAAGTTCTTCCCGGAGGAAACAGGCCGAATTGATAGCAGATTTTTAGGAATGGTTCATTCCTGGAGGTGTTCCAGCACAATTTGTCTAAGCTTTAGTATTTATTTTTTTATAAAAACACACATTTTATTCAACTGAAGTGTTGACCGAATCAGACCTCCGGTTCCTCTCTCCAGGTGGTCCTGGCCAGCAATTCGGGTCCGGCTCTAAACGACGTGACAAACGGAGAACTGCAGATTCTGACGGAGAAGATTGCCGCCATGGATTCAGTCATCCAGTGAGCGAGTCTCCCCTCCATCTTGGCCGTTCTTTATCATCATCTTCCTACTTTTGTCCTGCAGGGCGGGGCTGCGGGAGGACCGGTTGACTTTGATCCCCAGCGGTTCCAGTTCTCCCTGCTTGGACCTGAGGTGGGTCATCATTCGGAAGTTGATCCCCGTGTTTGTCCAGACTCCCAACCCCCTGCTCCATTGTCTTTGCCCCGGGCCGTGCGTAGCCGTCTGGACAAAGTCCTGGCCGTGGTGGCGCGGGAGCGGAACACGGACCTTGTGATCATCGAGGGCATGGGCCGAGCCATCCACACCAACTACTACGCCACGCTCAGCTGCGAGAGCCTCAAGATGGCCGTCATCAAGAACTCCTGGCTGGCCGACCGCCTGGGAGGGAAGCTGTTCAGCGTGGTCTTCAAATACGAGGTGCCGGCGGGGAAAGACTGTCCGCCGCAGGCCGCGGCGCCGACGTCACCGCCAGCTCACCGGGACTGAAGGCGTGGCGAGGCCGGCGTTCTGAATGTAAGGACATGAGTGGATGTTTTTAAAGCAATCAATCAAGCACAGGGACCTATTTCTTGGACTTCACCGCACACGCTGCTGTGATCCCAACCTCACCGAGAACGTGCACTTCTCTGGACGGCCACTTGGTGTCAGTCTGCATCCTGGAAGATTGTTGGCAAGTTCACCAAAGTGTGAATGCAGCATCTTCCTTTCAGAGCCAGAGAGGGACTGGGAGCCCCTTTGCCCACTAAAATGGTAAGTCAGCATTATTCCATGAAAAGTCTTCATTACGAGGTGAAAAGTCTTCACTGTGAGATAAAAAGTCAATTATGAGATAAAAAAAAAAGTCATCACTGTGAAATAAAGTCTGAATTGTTAGATTAAAATGTCTGAATTATCCGATAATAAAAGATCGAAGTTATGAGATAAAGTAATAATTATGAAATCCATCCATCTTCTTCTGCTTAACCGAGGTGGGGTCGCGGGGGCAGCAGCCTAAGCAGGGAATCCCAGACTTCCCTGCTTAGGCTGTTCCCGACCCACTTGGTCCAGCTCCCCCCGGGCGTTCCCAGGCCAGCCGGGAGACATAGTCTTCCCAATGTCTCCTGGGTCTTCCCCTTGGTCTCCTACCGTAAAAAGTCTAATTAAGTAAATAAAAAATTGAGAAATTATGAGATAAAGCAGGGGTAGGGAACCTATGGCTCGGGAGCCAGATGTGGCTCTTTTGATGACAGCATCTGGCTCTCGGATAAATCTGAGCTGACATTGTGTAACACGATAAGTAATGAATAATTCCACTTACAATCACAGTGTTAAAAATAATTTTCTAAATATAAAACATTCTCATGCATTTTTAATCCATCCATCCGTTTTCTACCGCACCTGTTCAAAAAGTTGCGTTAATGGTAAGAAGTTATTATTGGTTAGTGTGGGGCTTGTCCTCCTGGGGGTTCTTCAGACCACCAAGTACCGACATGAGAGCCTGTTTCAGGGTTACAATATATATATTTTTTTCAATAAGTCTCTCAGTTGCTTTCCAGCAATTTTCTTTTTCTCTTTCGTTCTCGCTCGCGCTCTGGCTCCAGCCCCAACCCCGTCTCTCCTCCTGGCTGCTGCTTATAACAGAGCGACAGGTGATTAGGTAGCAAGGCTCAGGTGGGCCATTTACGCACCTGTTGCTTATTCAGAGGCCGGTCCTGGCACACCCCAGCTCGCTGCAGGCCGGCAGGCCACGCCCCCTCCACAGTTAGCTTCAGAATAACAATGTTATTACAAAGAATAAGAGACCTATTATACTCTAGAAATGTTGGTCTTACTTAAAAATGCACGTGTTTATTTGTGTTCAGTGTTAAAAAAAATATATGGCTCTTACGGAAATACATTTTAAAATATTTGGCCTTGTGGCTCCCTCAGCCAAAAAGGTTCCCGACCCCTGAGATAAAGGGTCCCAGTGTGCCATTACTCTCTCATAATTTCCACTTTCTATTTAAATATTTCGACCTTTTATCTCATAATTTCAACTGTCTTATCTCATAATTAACTTTGTATCTCATAACTCTGACTTAACCTATAATTTTGACATTGTATATCATAATTTCTACTTTATGTCACAATATCGACTTTCTATCCCATAATTATGACTTTTTATCTCATAGTATAACATTTCTTATCTCAAAATGTACTTTTAATCTCATAATTCTGACGTTATATCTCATAGTTATGATTTGAATCATGTTGATGAGATTAAAGGTCATAATTTTGAGATAAAACATCCGAATTATTAGATTAAAGTATCTGTATTATGAGATAAAAGTCGAAAATATGAATTAGTTATAATTATGAGTAATATTTAAATACAAAAATTAAAATTATGAGAAAAAAGTCACTGTGTACCAATACAACTATGTCATCATTTAGACTTTTTATTTAATTATTTAGACTTTTTATCTCATGATTTCAACTTTCTTATCGCATAATTAACTTTATCTCCTAATTCAGACTATTATCTTATAATTATGACTTTTTACTCAACATTATGACATTTTCTCTCACAATTGCAACTTTTTATCGATGAGGTGGCGACTTGTCCGGGGTGTACCCCGCCTTCCGCCCGATTGTAGCTGAGATAAGCGCCAGTGCCCCCCGCGAACACCGAAATGGAATAAGCGGTAGAAAATGGATGGATGGATGGATCACACAAATAGGACTTTTTAGCTCATAAGAATGACTTGTTTTATCTCATAATATCAACTTTCTTATCTCATAATTTCAACTTTCGGAACTCATAATAAACTAATTATGTTTTATCTTAAAATTTCTGCTTTCTTATGTCACAATTTCGACTTTCTATCTCATAATTTCGCCTTTTTATCCCATAATTGTGACTTTATCTTACAATTTTGACTTTTTATCCCATAATTGTGACTTTATCTTACAATTTTGACTTTCTATCACATAATTTCAACTTTCTTATCTCACAATTGACTTTTTATCTCATAATTCTGACGTTCTATCTCTTTATTATGACTTAAATCATATTTATGTGATAAAAGTTATGTCACAATTTTGACTTTTTATCTTATAATTATGACTATAATAGAGAGGTATCCGATATTATCGGCCAATAAATGCTTTAAAATGCAATATCGGAAATTATCGGTTTCAAAAAGTAAAATGAATGACTTTTTAAAACGCCGCTGTGTACACGGACGTAGGGAGAAGTACAGAGCGCCAATAAACCTTAAAGCCACTGCCTCTGCATGCCGGCCCAGTCACATAATATCTACGGCTTTTCACACACACAAGTGAATGCCATGCATACTTGGTCAACAGCCATACAGGTCACACTGAGGGTGGCCGTATAAACATCTTTAACACTGTTACAATCATGCGCCACACTGTGAACCCACAGCAAACAAGAATGACAAACACATTTCGGGAGAACATCCGCACCGTAACACAACATAAACACAACACAACAAACACCCAGAACCCCTTGCAGCACTAACTCTTCCGGGACGCTACAATATACACCCCTTGCTACCAAACCCCAACCCCGCCCACTTCAACCTCTTCACGCTCCCCGGGAGAGCATGTCCCAAATTCCAAGCTGCTGTTTTGAGGCATGTTAAAAAGAAGAATGCACTTTGTGACTTCAATAATAAATATGGCAGCGCCATGTTGGCATTTTTTTACATAAATTGAGTTGATTTATTTTGGAAAACTTTGTTCCATTGTTTAATGTATCCAGCGAGGCATCACAACAAAATTAGGCATAATAATGTGTTCATTCCACCACTGTATATATCGTTATCAGTTGATATCGGAATTGGTAATTAAGATTCGGACAATATCGGAATATCGGCAAAAAAGCCATTATCGGACATCTCTACTTTAATATCATAATTACGGCTTTTTATCTCATAATTTTGACTTTAACTCCGAACTTTGATTTTTTATTTCATCATTTCTATTTTTTTAATCTCCTAATTATGACTTTTCATCTCATAATATCAAATGTCTTATCTCAGAATGTACTTTTAGTCTCATAATTCTGGCGTTTTATCTCTTATGACTTAAATCATATTTGAGATAATAATTATCTCACACTTTGGAGTTTTTAATCTTATAATGATGACTCTAATATCATAATTTTTAATCTTCGTTAATTTTCAAACTTTAATCTCGTTATATGCAAATATAATTACAACAAAGTATATTCTACTTTATTCTATAATTAAAAGTTTTTATCTCATAACTTTTTTTTAATCTCATAATTTCATTTTTTATCTCATAATTTCGATTTTTGGACTCCTTCCTAATTTTGATGTATTTTATCTCGCAATTTTGATTTTTTTTTTTAATCTCATAATTGACTTTTTATCTCATAATTCTGACAAATATCTCAAAATTATGACTTTTTATCTCATAATTTCAACTTCCTTATCTCAAAATTGACTTTGTATCTCCTAATAAGACTTCCCATTGGGTTATTTGTATAGTGGTGGAAAGGGGCTTCCATAATTTCATGAACATCCATCCATCCATTTCTACCGCTTGTCCCGTACCATCAGATTGAAAGACCATTTGTCATTCCTGTGAAGGCTCCAGTGTTTCAATGAAGTGTCGAGTCCTGGCAGTGTTCACCAGTCAGGCTGCTGCAGGATGCACGCCCGTCCACTAGGTGGCAGTGTTCTTCTGTGAAGGCTGCTGCAGGATGCACGCCCGTCCACTAGGTGGCAGTGTTCTTCTGTGAAGGCTGCTGCAGGATGCACGCCCGTCCACTAGGTGGCAGTGTCTCAGACTCTAAGCTGTGATTTGGTTCTCAGGTGAGACATAGAAGGCTCCATTTCTAGTATCTCAGCACCTTTACTGTTTTAATAGAAAACACATTTGTCACCTTATTGTGTTTTCTGTGAAAGAAGACTGCATTTGATTCATTCTGTTGTGTCCGTTTGTGTGCGAGTAGAAAACAACGGCCGTTAAAGATGGACTTCCCGGTACGAGGAGTTCAATGCCGTGGGTTTGTTCTTCAACTTTAACTCCTCAGATACATTTATTGAACCATAAACACTCAACATTTACATGAATACATCCACAGCTTGTTAGGTGGGCAGGGGCGGGGTTAAGGGGGGGTGGAGTATATTTATAGCTAGAATTCACTGAAATTCAAGTATTTCTTTTCTATATATATATATATATATATAGACGAGTACACAGTAATGAAAAAGTAGTTGTTCTATGAACTGTACTGTACTTGCTATAACAATTAATTTAAAAGTGTATAAAAATTAAGTGTAAATAAATCTGTGCAGAAAAATTCGGTGTTCAAAAATTAAGTGTAAAAAAATCACGGCAAAAAAATCAGTGATTAAAAATTAAATGTTACAAATTCCGGGCAGAAAAATGTGTATATAAATTAAGTGTAAAAAAAAAAAGTCAATGCAGAAAAATTAAGTGTAAAAAAAATGTATTGCAGAAAAAATCTGTATAAAAATTAAGTGTAAAAAATTCCGTACAGAAAAATTTTGTGTCAAAAAAATTCAGTGCAGAATTCTTTGTTGCTTCAAAACTCAAGACCCATCCATCCATTTCCTACCGCTTATTCCCTTTGGTGTCAAGGAGGGCGCTGGTGCCTATCTCAGCTACAATCGGGCGGAATGTGGTGTACACCCTGGACAAGTCGCCACCTCATCGCAGAACTCAAGACCCACTTTCTTTAAATAAAGACCGAAGCACTTCATTGGCTGCTTCTTAGACACGATCGATGGCTTCAGTCATTTAGTGTGTAAAAATACAGTGTAAAATAATCAGTGTAAAAGAATTCAATGCAGCAAATTTCAGTGAAAAAAAATCAATTCAGAAAAAGTCATCGAATAAAAATTAGGTGTAAAAAAATAAATGCAGAAAAATTCAGTATATAAAAATTAAGTGTAAAAAAAATCAGTGTATAAAAATTAAGTGGAAATAAATCCATGCAGACAAATTCAATGTTTAAAAATTAAGTGTAAAAAAAATTCAGTGCAGAAAAATTAAGTGTAAAAAATCAGTGTTTAAAAATTAAGTGTAAAAAAAAATCAATACAGAAAAATTCAGTGTACATAAATTAAGTGTAAAAAAAAATCAGTGCAGAAACAATCTGTATAAAATTAAGAGTAAAAAAAATCTGTAAAAAAAAATTTCATCCAGAAAAATTTTGTGTAAAAAAAATTCAGTGCGGAATTTTTTGTTGCTTCCAAACTCCAGACCCACTTTGTGTAAATTAAGACTGAAGCAGCTCATTGGCTGATCCTGAGACACGATCGATTGCTTCAGTCTTAATTTACCGGGAGTGAGTCTTGAGTTTTGAAGCAACAAAAAATTCTGTATTTGAACAAATATTAACACACATTTTGCTGACAAATAGTTCAATGAAATAGTCATCAGACTTTAATGTAATAAAATGCAGCTCTAAAGACACAAAGTGACCTCCATATTCAACCAGCATCCTCGTACTTCTATTTACGTTGGCGTCTGCAGATTGATTCCAAACTAAGATGCTTGAGTGATTCTTCCCCAAATGTGTCTCCTTTCATGCAGCAACACAAACATGCGATGACGCCGTGATGTTTCCAGCGTGTTGCTGCTGACAGTCAACACAGAACTCCACGTCTGCGTGCATTTCAATTTGCAAAAATGGAAAGCCAAGAGTCTAACAATCAGCCGGCACAGGACAAGTAAAACCGCATGAACACACAATCACAAAGCATTTTTGCACGTGACACAAAGAGGGTTTCTCCCAGCTTAAAGCTGCTATCTTCATCCAGCAGGCTGGCCTTGATTTCCTCATGGCCCGCATTCTCCTGCTGGAACCAAATGAGCACAAATCTCCTTGACTGGTTTCAATAGCGCTTACAGATGTTTCTTTCAGTTGGACACGCATCTGACAGCCATTAGAAATGTCAAACAATTCCCCGTGTGAGTTGGTGCACATGCTGCATGTTCTCAGGAAAGATGGCGGTCACACTGCTCGCAATGGATCTGTGGTCAGAAACTGTACTTACAGTAACTGTCACAGACAAGCAAAATGATCTAAAAAGGTTGGACTTTTGAAAAAAAAAAACTATTTTAGATTCAATTTTAGTACACTCAGGACTGGGATAACACAGGGGTCGGCAAACCTAATTGTTGAAAGAGCCATTTTGGAGCAAAAATTCAAAAATATCATCTGTCTGGAGCCGAAAAAAATGAAAAGCCGTATATAAGTGTTATAATGAAGACAACACATAATGTAAGTGTCTATATTAGCTATATTAGCCTACTATCAAAATGACTTTAAAAGTCTTATATAAGTGTTGTAATGAAGGCAACACATGATGTAAGTGTCTATATTAGCTATATTAGCCTACTATCAAAATGACTTTAAAAGTCTTATATAAGTGTTATAATGAAGACAACACATGATGTAAGTGTCTATATTAGCTATATTAGCCTACTATCAAAATGACTTTAAAAGTCTTATATAAGCGTTATAATGAAGACAAGACATGATTTAAGTGTGTATTTTAGATCCAAATGACAATATGTCGCAGGCTGAGGCAAATCTTCAATGACAGAAATGTTGAAATATAATATTTACTTTACACATTTTTACAACTTTAGAAAACATTAGTAAATCAGAGGCTACTCAGAAGCTGAGATAACTCCTGGAAATGAAAGGCTTTTAATGGCCAAAAGTAAAAATGTGTGTGTGTGTGTCCAAGTTAAGGCTGTCTTCTTTTAATAGATTTATTACAATCTTTGGCAAACGAGGTAATATTTGCTGTGGTCTGGAACAACATGGCACACTAACAACTATGTGAAATGCAGCCAATATTACATACAGACAACATGTCATGAGACATGCAAAACTAAATTATATACAAAGAGGATAAAAGTAAAGGATATTAATTGAGCTCAAATGTAGCTACAAATGAGTCATAATGATGCAATGTGTACATACAGCTAGCCCAAATAGCATGTTAGCATGGATTAGCTTGCAGTCATGCTCTGACCAAATATGTCTGATTAGCACTCCAACAAGTCAATAACATCAACAAAGCTCACCTTTGTGCATTCACACACAGTATAAAACTCTTTCTGGACACAACATGTAAACAAACTGGTGTGTCAAAGTCCACACTATGGTGAGTTCAAGATGAGTAGGACAAAAGGATGTTCACCAAATAATGTCATCAGTGAAGCAAACAGAAACATTTTCAACAGTGGTACTTCTAACAATTGGGAACAATTGTGTCAAGTAAAATAGAATAAATATGTACCGTAGTAGAAATATAACATGTATGTATAAATGTGTGTGTGTGTGTGTGTGTATATATATATATATATATATATATATATATATATATATATATATATATATATATATATGTATGTATGTATGTATGTATATATATATATATATATATATATATATATATATATATATATATATATATATATATATATATATATATATATATATATATATATATATATATATATATATATATATATATATATATATATATATATATATATATATATATATATATATATGTATATATATATATGTATGTATATATATATATGTATGTATATGTAGGGTTCCTGAGGGTGCATGGGAGTTTGCCCGACCAGTCTACATGTGCTTTGTGGACTTGGAGAAGTCATTCGACCGTGTCCTGTGGGGAGTGCTCAGAGAGTATGGGGTATCAGACTGTCTGATTGTGGCGGTCCACTCCCTGTATGATCAGTGTCAGAGCTTGGTCCGCATTGCTGGTAGTAAGTCGGACACGTTTCCAGTGAGGGTTGGACTCCGCCAAGGCTGTCCTTTGTCACCGATTCTGTTCATAACTTTTATGGACAGAATCTCTAGGCGCAGTCAAGGCGTTGAGGGGTTCCGGTTTGGTGGCCGCGGGATTGGGTCTCTGCTTTTTGCAGATGATGTGGTCCTGATGGCTTCATCTGACCGGGATCTTCAGCTCTCACTGGATCGGTTCGCAGCCGAGTGTGAAGCGATCGGAATGAGAATCAGCACCTCCAAGTCCGAGTCCATGGTTCTCGCCCGGAAAAGGGTGGAGTGTCATCTCCGGGTTGGGGAGGAGACCCTGCCCCAAGTGGAGGAGTTCATGTACCTAGGAGTCTTGTTCACGAGTGGGAGAAGAGTGGTTGGCGAGATGGACAGGCGGATCGGTGCGGCGTCTTCAGTAATGCGGACGTTGTACCGATCCGTTGTGGTGAAGAAGGAGCTGAGCCGGAAGGCAAAGCTCTCAATTTACCGCTCGATCTACGTTCCCATCCTCACCTATGGTCATGAGCTTTGGGTCATGACCGAAAGGATAAGATCACGGGTACAAGCGGCCCAAATGAGTTTCCTTCGCCGGGTGGCGGGTCTCTCCCTTAGAGATAGGGTGAGAAGCTCTGTCATCCGGGAGGAACTCAAAGTAAAGCCGCTGCTCCTCCACATCGAGAGGAGCCAGATGAGGTGGTTCGGGCATCTGGTCAGGATGCCACCCGAACGCCTCCCTAGGGAGGTGTTTAGGGCACGTCCAGCCGGTAGGAGGCCACGGGGAAGACCCAGGACACGTTGGGAAGACTATGTCTCCCGGCTGGCCTGGGAACGCCTCGGGATCCCCCGGGAAGAGCTAGACGAAGTGGCTGGGGAAAGGGAAGTCTGGGTTTCCCTGCTTAGGCTGCTGCCCCCGTGACCCGACCTCGGATAAGCGGAAGATGATGGATGGATGGATGGATGTGTATGTGTGGGAAATCATCAGGAGATGATTGAGGGAACCCCTCATGAAACTGTTTACATATTGTGCTCTACCACGATATCGAGCACTATTGTCTGGATAATCCAATTAAGACATATATATATGTATGTACAGTATATTATATATACTTATACATTGTACTATGTTTGTATCATATATACAATATTACAGTATATGTAACAGCTGTAGCATAAAACTGAGTAGATCCAGCAGAAAAGAGACATTATTAACAAAGAAAAGTAGCTAACATAACACTTTTTTAGCCTTTTAAAATAATATATGCACATGTGTCATGGCCAAATGTGTAAATTAGACGATGACATCCAAATGTAACAAAGGACGTGACCCGTGAAACGGACAAGCGGTAGAAAAAAGGATGGACGAATGAATGGATGCTTGAGGATCATCCCTGTGACGTCACTCCTCCGCCACTAGAGGGCGCGCTTGGCCGCATCCAGTATGAGTCGCGCCACATATTCTTCATTATTATCTTCATTATTACGTTTAAAGTCTGTTTTAACAAGCATTTGCCGCCATGTTGTCACTATTAGCTTTAAAGTCTGCTTTTACACGCATTTAGCTGCTACTACAGATCAAGTTTGTGCACTTTGAGCAAAATTTTTTTTATTTTCCAAATACAAACGCGGGCGTCATTTTGGCGTATAGCAGCCGCTTTAACCGCGTGACGTCATCAATAGGAACCAGTCGATGTCGATGTCTCCCCCCCACCCACACCTCGTCAAGTCGCCGACCCCCTCGCGGCCCTGGCGTGGACGCGCTCCTCCCGGGGACGCGCGCCGCTCGGAGCGGGCCAGCCTCTCTCACCTCATAAGAAGCCGCACAGTGTCGACGCTCGGGCGGAGAGAAGAGGCGCTGCTGCCCGGGACAACACACCTGCTGCCCGGAACATCTCACCCACTGCCCGGGACAACACACCTGCTGCCCGGAACATCGCACCTGCTGCCCGGAACATCGCACCTGCTGCCCGGCACAACACACCTGCTGCCCGGGACAACGCACCTGCTGCCCGGGACATTGCACCTGCTGCCCGGAACATCTCACCTGCTGCCCGGAACGTCGCACCCGCTGCCCGTAACATCGCACCCGCTGCCCGGAACATCGCACCCGCTGCCCGTAACATCGCACCCGCTGCCCGGAACATCGCACCCGCTACCCGGGACAACACACCCGCTGCCCGGGACAACACACCCGCTGCCCGGAACATCTCACCTGCTGCCCGGAACGTCGCACCCGCTGCCCGTAACATCTCACCTGCTGCCCAGAACATCTCACCTGCGTGCGACTCCGAGATAACTGCAAAGGTAAGAGATGCTTCTTGCCTTTGTACCTTTCTTCCACGGGATCATCTCTTTTAAAGTGTTTTTGTTTTTAATGCATTTCTCAAATCATGAAAATTGGTGTTTTTATTCTGTGCACCTTGTCTTTATTGCATCTTTCTGAGTCTTTTATAGAAAACAAGCTTATGATGAGTTATAGTTGTAAGTCATTCACCTTTTCTTATTAACTCTCTAAACCAGTCCCAATTCTTTGTGCTGCAAAAAAATGTGGTCATTAATGTTTAATTACTAACGTTTTATGTTATTAGCTTCTAATTAATGTGTTAATAATAATAATATCCATACATCCATCTTCTTCTGCTTATCCGAGGTCAGGTCGCGGTGGCAGCAGCCTAATATAATAATAATAATAATAATGACATTTGTAATGCACTTTTCATTGGTTAAAATCTCAAAGTGCTGCAAAGTATTAAAAAACAGGTAAACAAATACAAATAAACATTAGAGCATATAATAAAACATTAAAATAGAAATAAAAACTAATAATTATAACTACACCCCCCAACTATGTCCAAATCGCCTCAAACTGGTCCAATTCATTTGTGGGCTAGTGTATATTAACATGTAATTAACGTGTTACTAATCAAATTATTAGTTTTTTATAAAAAATGGCTAACTATTATAGTTGTAAAAGTCATTCACCTTTTCTTATTAACTCTTTAAATCAGTCCCAACTGTTTGTGCTGCAAAAAAATGTGGTCATTAATGTTTAAATTACAAAAGTTTTATGGTTTTATCTTATTAACTTCTAACTAATGTGTTAATAATAATAATAATAATATCCATCCATCCATTTTCTTCCGCTTATCTGAGGTCGGGTCTCGGGAGCAGCAGCCTAATATAATAGCGAATCAGTGGAAGGCGGGGTACACCCTGGACAAGTTTCCACCTCATCCATTAGTAATTGAAGGACATTAGTACGCACTTTTTTTGTTCAGCACAAACGATAAGACTGGCTTGCAAGTTAACAAAAAACATTAATTAACTTAGAAAACTATTATAGTTACCATTAGAAAAATAAAAATAGTATAATATAATATAATATAATAGACAAAAAATTTGTGGGCCATTGTTTATGTTATTAACGTGTAATTAACATGTTACAAATCATAATTTGACCCCCCCCCACACACACACACACACACACCCAAATATGTGAAAATCTCCCTAAACTTGTCCCATTCGTCATTTTTTGTCTATTATATATATATATATATATTTTTTTTTTTTAATGGCTAACTATAATAGTTTTTAAGTAATTAATGTTTTCTTGTTAACTTGCCAAGCCAGTCCTAATCGTTTGTGCTGAAAAAAAAAAGTGGTCTGTTAATGTTTAAATTACTAATGCGATGAGGTGGCAACTTGTCCAGGGTGTACCCCGCCTTCCACCTGATTGTAGCTGAGATAGGCGCCAGCGCCCCCCGCGACCCCGAAAGGGAATAAGCGGTAGAAAATGGATGGATGGATGGATGTTTTATGTTTTTGTGTTATTAACGTGTAGTTAATGTGTTAATATTAATAATAATAATAATAATGATGATAATAATAATAATGATAAATTACGCACTTTACATTCGTTAAAATCTCAATGTACTATAAAGTATAAAAAAGGTAAAAAATAAATAAATTAAAATAAAATAGAAATAAAAACTAATAATAATAATAATGAATTACATTTGTAACGTACTTTACTTTTTGTTAAAATCTCAAAGTGCTACAAAGTATATATAAAAAAATATTTTAGTTTTTAAGTAATTCATGTTTTCTTGTTAACTCCCCAAACCAGTCGTAATTGTTTGTGCTGCCAAAAATATGGACTATAATAGTTTTTAAGTTGTTATAACCTTTTAATATTGTTTTGTTATTACCGGCTTACTAATCATGATTCGCCCCCCCCCCCCCCAACTATGTCAAATTCTCCCAAAACTTCCCCCATCGGTGTGTGCTTTGTTTTGTGCTGCAAACATTTGCGTTTGTGCCGTTACTGTTTTAAAGTTGTTAATGTTTTATGGTATTTGTGTGTAATTAAGGTGTTATTAATCATAAGTACGCCCAAACCATGTCAACATTTCACTTCACTTGTCCCATTTGTTTGAGTCTTCCCCTAAAGTGCTCTCTAAAATGTTGTTTCCGAGCATCCCGTCAAACTACTTTGAACACAGATGGTTTTTGACCCTGGGGGGCGGAGCCACAGTGCGGACTGAGCAGCAGTGTTATGTTCTTCATTGCTTCTCAGTCCCTGTTGTCGCCTGTCAGATCTTCCCAGACAAACCTGCACATTGGAGAAGTGATACGTGCTTCTGGACTCACAACACTGATAACCTGCAGGAGTGGATTACTGGGAAAGTTTCACACCTGACTCACTCTGACGACACATCACGCAGCGATGTGTGTGTGTGTGTGTGTGTGTGTGTGTGTGTGTGTGTGTGTGTGTGTGTGTGTGTGTGTGTGTGTGTGTGTGTGTGTGTGTGTGTGTGTGTGTGTGTGTGTGTGTGTGTGTGTGTGTGTGTGTGTGTGTGTGTGTGTGTGTGTGTGTGTGTGTGAGAGCGATAATGGGTAGGGGGTTGAGGCTGAGAGAGCAATATTTTTGGAGGATGCTTAGAGGCAGAAGAGGACCTGTGATTGTGCATCCAGCACTAAAGGTGAATTATGGCAGGAGGAGCCAACAACTCCTGGATGCAGTCAAGCTTGAGATTCATTCAGTGTGATGTTGACTATAACTGGCCCATATAAGAAGCATCAAGCAGGCCCATATAGAAAGCGGCCAAAAAGCCCATATAGGAAGCATCAAACACTCCGGTAAATGAAGCTTCTAACGCTCCCGTGTATGAAGCATCCAACAAGCCCATATAAGAAGAACCAAACACTTCCATAGAAAAAGCATCCAACACTCCCGTGTATGAAGCATCCAACAGGCCCATATAAGAAGCATCCAAAAAGCCCATATAGGAAACACCAAACACTCCCATATATGAAGTTTACAAAAGGCCCATATAAGAAGCATCCAACAGGCCCATATAAGAAGCATCCAACAGGCCCATATAGGAAGCATCCAACGGGCCCATATAAGAAGCATCCAACAGGCCCATATAGGAAGCATCCAACGGGCCCATATAAGAAGCATCCAACACTCCCATATAAGAAGCATCCAACAGGCCCATATAAGAAGCATCCAACACTCCCATATAAGAAGCATCCAACAGGCCCATATAAGAAGCATCCAACAGGCCCATATAGGAAGCATCCAACAGGCCCATATAAGAAGCATCCAACAGGCCCATATAGGAAGCATCCAACACTCCCACATAAGAAGCATCCAACAGGCCCATATAAGAAGCATCCAACACTCCCATTTAAGAAGCATCCAACAGGCCCATATAGGAAGCATCCAACACTCCCATTTAAGAAGCATCCAACGGGCCCATAGAGGAAGCATCAAACACTCCCATATATAGAAGCATCTAACAGGCCCATATAAGAATTCATATATATTTATATATATATTTATATGTATATGTATATATATATATAAATATGTATATATATATGTGTGTATATATATATGTATATATATAAAAAATATATATATATATATATATGTATATATATATGTATATGTGTGTGTGTGTATATACATATATATGTATGTCTTGATTGGATTATCCAGAGAATAGTGCTCGATACCGTGGTAGAGCGCAATATGTAGGTGTGGGAAAAATTACACGACTACTTCGTCTCTACAGAACTGTTTCATGAGGGGTTCCCTCAATCATCGGGAGATTTTTCTCCTGATAACTGAGGGAACCCCTCATGAAACAGTTCTGTAGAGACGAAGTAGTCGTGTAATTTTTCCCACACATACATACATATATACATATACATGTAAATATATACATACATATACATACATACAGTATATATGTATATATACATACGTATATATATATGTATATGTATGTATATATATATTTATGTATTTATTTATATATGTATTTATATATATATACACATATATATATATATAAATGTATATGTGTATATATATATACATACATATATATGTATATATATATGTATGTATGTATATATATATATAATGTATGTATATATAGATCAATAGTGAATGATAGTTAAAATGGTGATCAGTAGTAATGAGGACTACTAGTTAGTGTGATGTACAATTAGACACAACTAGTGAGTGACAGTGATGACAGTTGGACTTCACAACAACCACTCGGTCCTTATGGAAAAGGACTCGGACTCTTTTGCCACTTTTGTGTGATGGTAACAAACAACAATTGAACGACTTGGCAGAGTTAAATTCCCAGGCTGGCAGAGCTGGTCCAGGCGGGCACATTTCACAGGCAGTTGAGCACAAAGTTTGTTGGCGGTATTAAAAAACCCCAAAATCTTTAGTAGACAATTTGTTGTTGAAATGTGTTCATGCTTCATCTGCCAGCCTCAGCTGCACCGGAGGATGTCTTATTTCCTCCATCACCCTTTTGTTGTCTCTCCTCCACTCTTCTCTCACTCTGGGGGGTGTCGCTTATGTCTTGGAACTACTCTTCAGTGTGGGTGTCTGGAGGAGGCCCCCCTGCTGTGTGTGTGTGTGTGTGTGTGTGTGTGTGTGTGTGTGTGTGTGTGTGTGTGTGTGTGTGTGTGTGTGTGTGTGTGTGTGTGTGTGTGTGTGTGGATAAGGGGCCCCATGGTGAGATGTTGCTGATGTCAGCGTGTGCAAGACACAAAGCTCCACATCTGTTGTACCTGCCACCAATTTAGATTCTCTCTGGTGGACAGATGGAGCTTCTTAGCCGCTCTGTTTCTCTTCCAACACGCACTTGGCTGGAACCTTCCAGTATACAACACTCGTATAACTGCCGCAAAAATACACCTAACCACTCTTGTTTGGATGCAGGACTTGTAGTAGTACTACTGTATTTCCTTGAATTGCCGCCGGGGCGCTAATTATTTCAAAACCTCTTCTCACTCCGGCACTTACTAAAGGCAGGTGGTAAATTTAGGCCTGCGCTTAAAAATTGGAGTGTGATGTAAGGATACCATCATGAAAAGCACATTTAATTAAAAAAAACGTTATTATGGTCTTACCTTTACTTATAAATGAAGTCCATGCGCAGCTCCTTCTGATCAAAAGCATTGATAACTTGTTTATAGAAGTCTTCCTTATCTTTCTTCAGTTTTAAAAGTCTCTCTGTCTCGATGGAGATCTTCCTTTATTACCTCCTGCTTTCATTGAAAGTCCAGTTTAGAAAACTGTTTTATTTTAGATATGTAATCCTCCATGTTAAAAGTGCAAGCCAGAGGAAAGAATAAAGAATGCCTGCTCACTCTTGCTGCTTGTTGTCACTTTTTCTGCAGCCGAGTAGTCGCAAGAAGGATCACTAGCGCCCTCTACCACCAGGAGGCGGGAGTCATTTAATGACTCATATTTGACACACGCAGCTACGGTATATTAATAAAACAGAGCTGCTTACTGTTCTTTTCAGCATATTCAATAGCTTGGACCTTAAATCCTACTGAATAGCTCTTAATCTTCTTCCCTTTATGCGATTTCAAATGATTGAAATCAGCCTCCTCCATTTTGAAAATGATGACAGGTGAAGTGTCACTCGTGACGTGACGAGTTTGACCCGGCGGAAATTTTAGACATGCGCTAATAAAAATAATATTTTGCGAAACGAGTTTGACCTGGCGTTAATCCTGAGCCAGCGGTAATGCTAAGCATGCGCTAATTATTTTGCGAAACGAGTTTGACCCGGCAGTAATTCTAGGCAGGTGCATACTATATACCCGGCGGCAATTCGAGGAAATACAGTATATACACTGTATGTTATTACTGCATATATATATGCATATGATAGGTCTTTATTGTCATTGCAACAAGTACAACAAAACTTTGTTTTCAGCACAAACCTGTTCGAGATGAGACAAAGAAACAGTGTACAGGGTTACAGAACAGGAACGCTGATGGGTCGCCACGAGGCGCCCCGTAAAAGATGGGAAAAAGGTAAATGCTGGGGAAGTATGAGTAAAAAAATACAATCTAGACTGGGCTTTTAAGGGGGCCCAGTCTGGAGTGGGAAAAAACCTCCATAGCAAAGCACATATACATATTATAACGTACATCTCAAGATATCTAGCAACAGAGGAAGGGAGTGCGGGGTCATGATGGCAGGCCGCAGCTCTCAGGCGCTGACCATCCTTTCATCAGCCCTATGGGATTAGTGTCGAGGGCGTTGGGTTGGGGGTGTGGGGTGTGTATGTGTGGCGTATATTTTTTTTTTGCATGTTTTTGTGTATGTCTTTGTTCCGCGGCCTTGATGTCGTGCAGTCGCTAGTCCAAAGTCAACAACAACAGGTGTGTGTCCATGGTAGACAAGAAGGGAGTTTGTTGTGTCTTCACTGCACTGTCCTTCTGGAGAGTCTCCAAGTTTGTTGTGTCTTCACTGCACTGTCCTTCGGGAGAGTCTCCAAATTTGTTGTGTCTTCGCTGCACTGTCCTTTGGGAGAGTCTCCAAGTTTGTTGTGTCTTCACTGCACTGTCCTTCAGGAGAGTCTCCAAGTTTGTTGTGTCTTCACTGCACTGTCCTTCGGGAGAGTCTCCAAGTTTGTTGTGTCTTCGCTGCACTGTCCTTCGGGAGAGTCTCCAAGTTTGTTGTGTCTTCACTGCACTGTCCTTCGGGAGAGTCTCCAAGTTTGTTGTGTCTTCGCTGCACTGTCCTTCGGGAGAGTCTCCAAGTTTGTTGTGTCTTCACTGCACTGTCCTTCGGGAGAGTCTCCAAGTTTGTTGTGTCTTCGCTGCACTGTCCTTCGGGAGAGTCTCCAAGTTTGTTGTGTCTTCACTGCACTGTCCTTCGGGAGAGTCTCCAAGTTTGTTGTGTCTTCACTGCACTGTACTTCGGGAGAGTCTCCAAGCCAGGGAAACAATCCAAGTTAGAATGTTTTGTATGCGAGTGAAAATAAAATTAGCTTTTCACTCTAAATAATCAATGGCTGGACCTCAAAAATCCTGCGGGGCAGACAGTCCAATGTGATCCAAATCCCAGGAGTGTCCACAGTTCTTCCTGCATCCTCCAATCATCTGGGGCAGCTTTGGGATACTTTGAAGACTGCCAGCAACTTCCAATTTGTCGACAAACCGGAGCAACACTTACTCCACTCAGCAGATGTCCTCTTGTCATCATTCCCAATAATTAGATATCTTCACGTCCTCGACAGAAAAAGATCGCCAGGCACGCGGCACTCCTTCTTCTCCCAAGAGTCCGTGGTGTGTCCAGGTCATCTTTTGGTCCCAGCATCCTGGTTGCTAGGAGAGACCCTGCTTGGGTCTTGAGAGCAGATTGCTGCTGGAGGGTTAGAAATCACAGCAGGTGTTTTTTTCATTTTTTTTCTTTACCCGCACCTTCTCATCTCAGGTTTATTTCCTCCCGCTCCTCCTAAGTATATCTTTTGGAAAGGTGAGCTTCATAAAAGTGGCGTGGTGCATGAGGCACCGACCGAGCGAGGTCTCTGATCCCGTCATCCTGCTCCCCTCCATTGAGGTCCTGTGTCCTCCATTGAGGTCCTGCTCCCCTCCATTGAGGTCCTGCTCCCCTCCATTGAGGTCCTGTGTCCTCCATTGAAGTCCTGTGTCCTCCATTGTGGTCCTGTGTCCTCCATTGAGGTCCTGCTCCCCTCCATTGTGGTCCTGCTCCCCTCCATTGTGGTCCTGCTCTCCTCCATTGAGGTCCTGTGTCCTCCATTGAGGTCCTGTGTCCTCCATTGAGGTCCTGCTCCCCTCCATTGAGGTCCTGTGTCCTCCATTGTGGTCCTGCTCCCCTCCATTGAGGTCCTGTGTCCTCCATTGTGGTCCTGCTCCCCTCCATTGAGGTCCTGCTCCCCTCCATTGTGGTCCTGTGTCCTCCATTGTGGTCCTGTGTCCTCCATTGAGGTCCTGTGTCCTCCATTGAGGTCCTGCTCCCCTCCATTGAGGTCCTGTGTCCTCCATTGTGGTCCTGTGTCCTCCATTGAGGTCCTGCTCCCCTCCATTGAGGTCCTGCTCCCCTCCATTGTGGTCCTGCTCCCCTCCATTGTGGTCCTGCTCCCCTCCATTGAGGTCCTGTGTCCTCCATTGAGGTCCTGCTCCCCTCCATTGAGGTCCTGTGTCCTCCATTGTGGTCCTGCTCCCCTCCATTGAGGTCCTGTGTCCTCCATTGTGGTCCTGCTCCCCTCCATTGAGGTCCTGCTCCCCTCCATTGTGGTCCTGTGTCCTCCATTGAGGTCCTGTGTCCTCCATTGAGGTCCTGTGTCCTCCATTGAGGTCCTGTGTCCTCCATTGAGGTCCTGCTCCCCTCCATTGTGGTCCTGCTCCCCTCCATTGAGGTCCTGCTCCCCTCCATTGAGGTCCTGTGTCCTCCATTGTGGTCCTGCTCCCCTCCATTGTGGTCCTGTGTCCTTCATTGAGGTCCTGTGTCCTCCATTGAGGTCCTGCTCCCCTCCATTGAGGTCCTGTGTCCTCCATTGTGGTCCTGCTCCCCTCCATTGTGGTCCTGCTCCCCTCCATTGAGGTCCTGTGTCCTCCATTGTGGTCCTGCTCCCCTCCATTGAGGTCCTGTGTCCTCCATTGTGGTCCTGCTCCCCTCCATTGTGGTCCTGTGTCCTCCATTGAGGTCCTGTGTCCTCCATTGAGGTCCTGCTCCCCTCCATTGAGGTCCTGTGTCCTCCATTGTGGTCCTGCTCCCCTCCATTGTGGTCCTGCTCTCCTCCATTGAGGTCCTGTGTCCTCCATTGAGGTCCTGTGTCCTCCATTGAGGTCCTGCTCCCCTCCATTGAGGTCCTGTGTCCTCCATTGAGGTCCTGTGTCCTCCATTGAGGTCCTGCTCCCCTCCATTGAGGTCCTGTGTCCTCCATTGTGGTCCTGCTCCCCTCCATTGTGGTCCTGCTCCCCTCCATTGAGGTCCTGTGTCCTCCATTGTGGTCCTGCTCCCCTCCATTGAGGTCCTGTGTCCTCCATTGAGGTCCTGCTCCCCTCCATTGTGGTCCTGCTCCCCTCCATTGAGGTCCTGTGTCCTCCATTGTGGTCCTGCTCCCCTCCATTGAGGTCCTGTGTCCTCCATTGTGGTCCTGCTCCCCTCCATTGAGGTCCTGTGTCCTCCATTGTGGTCCTGCTCCCCTCCATTGTGGTCCTGTGTCCTCCATTGAGGTCCTGCTCCCCTCCATTGAGGTCCTGTGTCCTCCATTTTGGTCCTGCTCCCCTCCATTGAGGTCCTGTGTCCTCCATTGAGGTCCTTTGGCAATGTCTTGCAAGATTATCTGTGGCATCACACGTATGATTGTGATGCCTCCATGGATCTCTGCCTGTGTTGTCTCTCCAAGCAAACATGGAGCCTTTCATCATCCAACTGCTTTTTGTCTCAGTCACACTGACTTCTATAAGATGACAGCATTGCACACCTTCTGTCCATCCTTTCAAGACACAGGGCTGGGAATCGAAAAACAGTTCTTGTTCACATTTGCTTCCCAGTGTATCAATTCTTTGGAATTGCTTGCTATTTTTTTCCAAACGACACCTTTAATACCTTTTAAAAGCATTAAGCCTACTCAGTGGCCCTGAGATGGGTAGGTTGGGAGTTCAAACCCCAGCCGAGTCATACCAAAGACTATAAAAATGGGAGCCATTACCTCCCTGCTTGGCACTCAGCATCAAGGCTTGGAATTGGGGGTTAAATCGCCAAAAATGATTCCCGGGCGCGGGCGCGGCCACCGCTGCTGCTCACTACTCCCCTCACCTCCCAGTGGGTGGAACAAGGGGATGGGTCAAATGCAGAGGACAAATTTCACCACAACTAGTGTGTGTGTGAAAATTATTGCAACTTTAACTTTAATGCACAGGTGTCCAAACTTTTTGACTTGGGGGCCACATTGGGTTAAAAAATGTGGTTAAGGTCTAAGAGCTGACTGCATGTAAAGTAATTATGTACACACATATATGTGACATCTGCAGGGCAGCACGGTGGTACAGGGGTTAGTGCATGTGCCTCACAATACCAAGGTCCTGAGTAGTCCTGGGTTCAATCCCGGGCTTGGGATATTTCTGTGTGGAGTTTGCATGTCCTCACCGTGACTGCGTGGGTTCTACTCCGGCTTCCTCCCACCTCCAAAGACATGCACCTGGGGATAGGCCCCTCCCACCTCCCAAGACATGCACCTGGAGATAGGCCCCTCCCACCTCCAAAGACATGCACCTGGAGATAGGCCCCTCCCACCTCCAAAGACATGCACCTGGGGATAGGCCCCTCCCACCTCCAAAGACATGCACCTGGGGATAGGTTGATTGGCAACACTAAATGTTCCCTAGTGTGTGAATGTTGTCTGTCTATCTGTGTTGGTCCTGCGATGAGGTGGTGGCTTGTCCAGGGTGTACGCCGCCTTCCACCCGAATGCAGCTGACATAGGCTCCCGCACCCCCCGCCTCCCGCAAAAGGGACAAGCGGTAGAAAAAGGATGGATGGCTCTGACATCTGCCACACTACTCCTGATTTTCGGTAGGTGAATGTTTAATTTAGTCAGAGAAAAGTCGCATGTTTTCCTCCAAGCACATTTCCATTATACAAGTCCGTCCATCCATTTTGTACCGCTTGTCCCTTTTCGTGATCGTGGGAGCCTCTCTCACACCAGAGTAATACTCGTATCTTTAATCTGCCGACAATCCATCAAGCGGTGCGGCTTCATAGCTTACCAAAGTCCTACTAAAAACATTTTGACAGATTTTTGAGCGCCGTATGTAATCTTCTACATGCACATTTTGGTGTTGTTTACTGGCGTCATCTTGCAGTCTACACATATCTCTTATGTGTGACTGCCATCTACTGGTCACACTTATTATTACACAATGTACAAAAAAAAAATAGCTTGGAGGTCAGTAAGCGCAACCAGAATCATGACGTACATTAGGCACACTGTCGAATTTTAAGTGGGCTTTATATTCCGAAAAATACAGTATTAATTTCACCTTATAAAGTTAAATAAACATCTATTTTTTTTTTGTTTGTTTCACCAGAGGTGACAGACTCTCAAAGGTTTTGAAAATTGGTACTAAAAGTTACATTCCTGTGTAATTTGCACAGAAGCACATTTATTTCTTACATTTATTTTCAGGAAAGTTATATTTCTGTGCCCCTTAAGACCTCGCTGTAAGCTTCGTAAGGTCACGTTTCCTCTAAACTAAGAGAACTTGATGCTAACCAACCTTTTTCCCTTCCTTAGTAAGAACTGATAAGGAACCGGATCGTTAGGCAGAATTGGAAGTGGAATCAGAGCCGTAAAAATCTCACTTGCCGTCTCTAACGGGACATGAATGATTCTTTATTACGTGTTGGTTTTGTGCAGTGGAAATTAAGGATGTGGGATCTAACCTTTCAGCGGCCGTCTAAGATCAGAGTCCCACTGATGTAGAAACTCAGCAGAGAATGAAAGTCATCAGTTCCAGACCAGCGCCTTGGCCTCGCATCCTAGTGACAGATGCTCTACCTGCTGTGCCCCCCCCCCCCCTTCCCCCCCGCCATACTTACAACCTCAGACACACGTTTTGTGCGTTTCTTTCATTTCTAAGCTTGCCTGCGGGTCCTTAAAATGTGTCTTTCATTGGATTTTTTCAAAATAAAGCCATTGACTTTTTTCTTAATTTCTAACAATGATTATACTGTAGATGGGCTTGATGCAGCTGGTGGAAGACAGGCGGCAATCAAACACTGACACAAAATGTCTTCAAATATTGCAAAATAACATCTTATACTGTTTGACTCATTCCACTTGACTGAACCTACTAAGTAATACAAGTATGTTCAAGTGTTTAGTACATCTTTAAGAGGCATTTCATGTA
>NC_084612.1:77704100-77731600 GCF_033978795.1 Nerophis ophidion
GGCCACGGGCAGAACTCTGACCTCAGGAGACTAGCGGGGCGGCGTGGACAAGGTTTGCTGCACCAACACACACTACAGCTGCTCTTTGGGTTTTAAACCAGTTCTGCTGCACCAACACACACTACAGCTGCTCTTTGGGTTTTAAACCAGTTCTGCTGCACCAACACACACCACAGCCGCTATTTGGGTTTTAAACCAGTTCTGCTTCACCAACACACACTACAGCTGCTCTTTGGGTTTTAAACCAGTTCTGCTGCACCAACACACACTACAGCTGCTCTTTGGGTTTTAAACCAGTTCTGCTGCACCAACACACACTACAGCCGCTATTTGGGTTTTAAACCAGTTCTGCTGCACCAACACACACTACAGCCGCTATTTGGGTTTTAGACCAGTTCTGCTGCACCAACACACACTGTTTAAATTGGGGTAAATATGAATAAGTGGTAGAAAATGGATGGATGGATGTCACGCTGATTTTCAAAGTATATAAACTAATTTTCAAGATAAAAGCTGATTTTCAAAGTAAAAGCTGAATTTCAAAGTAAAAGCTGATTTTCAAGGTGAAAGCTGATTTTCAAGGTAAAAGCTGATTTTCAAGGTAAAAGCTGATTTTCAAGGTAAAAGCTGATTTTCAAAGTAAAAGCTGATTTTCAAGGCAAATGCTGATTTTCAAAGTAAAGCTGATTTTGAAGGTAAAAGCTGAATTTCAAAGTAAAAGCTGATTTTCAAAGTAAAAGCTAATTTTCAAGGTGAAAACTGATTTTCAAGGCAAAAGCTGATTTTCAACATAAAAGCTGGTTTTCAAGGTAAAAGTTGATTTTCAAGGTAAAAGCTGAATTTCAAAGTAAAAGCTGATTTTCAAGGTAAAAGCTGATTTTCAAAGTAAAAGCTGATTTTCAAGGTAAAAGTTGATTTTCAAGGTAAAAGTTGATTTTCAACGTAAAAGCTGATTTTCAATGTAAAAGCTAATTTTCAAGGTGAAAACTAATTTTCAAAGTAAAAGCTGATTTTCAAGGTAAAAGCTGATTTTCAAAGTAAAAGCTAATTTTCAAGGTGAAAACTGATTTTCAAGGCAAAAGCTGATTTTCAAGGTAAAAGCTGATTTTCAAAGTAAAAACTGATTTTCAAGGTAAACGCTGATTTTCAAGGCAACTGCTGATTTTCAAAGTAAAATCTGATTTTCAAAGTTAAAGCAAATTTTCAAGGTGAAAACTGATTTTCAACGTAAAAGCTGATTTTCAAGGTCAAAGCTGATTTTCAAAGTAAAAGCTGATTTTCAAGGCGAAAGCTGATTTTCAAGGTAAAAGTTGATTTTCAAGGTAAAAGCTAATTTTCAAGGTTAAAGCTGATTTTCAAGGTAAAAGCTGATTTTCAAGGTAAAAGTTGATTTTCAAGGTAAAAGTTGATTTTCAAGGTAAAAGCTGAATTTCAAAGTAAAAGCTGATTTTCAAGGTAAAAGCTGATTTGCAAGGTAAAAGCTGATTTTCATAGTAAAAGCTAATTTTCAAGGTGAAAACTGATTTTCAAGGCAAAAGCTGATTTTCAAGGTAAAATCTGAATTTCAAAGTAAAAGCTGATTTTCAAGGAAAATTATGATTTTCAAAGTAAAAGCTGATTTACAAGGCAAATGCCGAGTCATACCAAAGACAATAAAAATGGGAGCCATTACCTTCCTGCTTGGCACTCAGCATCAAGGCTTGGAATTGGGGGTTGAATTACTAAAAATGATTCCCAGGCGCGGTCACCGCTGCTGCTCACTGCTCCCCTCACCTCCCAGGGGGTGATCAAGGGTGATGGGTCAAATGCAGAGAATAATTCCGCCACATGTAGTGTGTGTGTGACAATCATTGGTACTTTAACTTTAACTTGAACCCCCCCCTCTTCCTCTCACGCGAGATCCACCCAGGACCGGGTCAGGTGTGTGAGATAAATGTTTTGGAGAAGAGTCACAGCAATTTCAAGGAAATAATTGCAATTTCTGCACTAAACACAAACATATGTTCCTCATTTTCCCGTGCAGGTTTTCTTCTGGACCCCAAACTGAGCGATGTGCTCCACGAGCCGCCTCCCTCCCCCCTCTCCTCCCACCCCGCCCTCCGCGCGGACCATCTCGGCGACGCCGCCCCCTCGTCGCCCCACGTCGGCGCCTTCGGCTCCGGCTCCTCCATGGTTGCCACGGTGATGAACGATCATCCCCCAACGCTGCCCCCGGCCTCCACCAAGTCCCAGGTAACACCCAACAGAACCCAGGGCTGCTCATTGACGGGCGGCGTCTGCTGCGCCTCGGTGAGGGTGAGGGTGAGGGTGAGGGTGAAGGTGGTGGTGGGCGGGGGGGTGTGGTGGTAGCAGACATTATGTTCCCTCAACGCTCAGAGCTCATCTCGTCAAATGAGCCTGAAAGTGCCGCTTGGGAGAAAACAGAAGAACCCTCCAGCTGCTCGGCCGTGTTGTGTGTCATAAAGGTTCCTCTTTGGGAACCTGGCGCACCTTGCTGGTCCTTCAGAAGTGGTGTCGGCACGCCGGTGGCTCGTTTCCTGCCACCAAGGTGCTGACACAGGATCTGCATTTAGTCTTCAGGGAGGACTTAGTGGACATGCACGGACTTCCTGTAGGACTGGAGAGTCCACTGGTTTTTAGTGCAGGGTCCCTTGGAACAGCAAATATATTTTATATAAATTTATATAACATTATACAGTTTTTATAGACAACTCTTCGGGACTATTATTTTTTTTAACAACAAATGGATAACCTGTTTTCAAATGCTAAATGAAGTTTAAAACTATGTTGTCCCCCACAAGTATATATAAATGTTTTAAATTTGGATTAATCATGATTAATCACGGGTGATTACTCGCTCGCGTGATTTAAAATTGGCTCAAGAAAAGACTCCATGTTTGTACGAGGGTTGTACAGTTTACTGGTATTGGTATAGTACCGCCATACTAACCTCCGTCGTCGTCACGTGGGGATATTGCTGGTTTTACGAGCAGAGGAGCATGTTCGGCAGTGCACGCGCACAGAGTACTTACAAGCAGACAGTGTGTGGACAGAAAAGGGAGAATGGACGCATTTTGGTGTAAAAAGTCCAGATAAAGGTGAAGTTATAACACTGAAACACCCTCAGGAAGAGCTGCTTCAAGACATGGCTAGCTGGCTAGCGGCTAACATCCATCCGTTATCGGCAGTGTTTTAGCGTCTTCTAAATCACTAATCCTCGCCTCCATAGGCATTCAATGTGGTGGGCCACATAATTTGGTGGTGGACAACATACAATGAGTGCTGGGCCACAATAAATGAAGTGGAGGACAACATAAAATGAGTGGTGGGTCACGTTAAATGAAGTGGTGGACTACGTAAAATGAGTGGAGGGGCACATTAATGAAGTGGAGGACAACATCAAATCAGTGCTAGGCCACTTTAAATGAAGTGGTAGACAACATAAAATGAGTAGTGGGCCACTTTAAATTAAGTGGTGGACAACATAAAATGAGTGATGGGCCACAATAAATGAAGTGGCGGACAACATAAAAGGAGTAGTGGGCCATTTTAAATGAACTGGTGGACAACATAAATTAAGTGGTGGACAACATAAAATGAGTGGTGGGCCACTTTAATTAAGTGGTGGACAACATAAAATGAGTGCTGGGTCACATTAAATGAAATGGTGGACAACATAAATTGAGTAGTGGACAACATATAATGAAGTGTTGGACTACATAAAATGAGTGCTGGGTCACCGTAAATGTTGTGGTGGACAACATAAAATGAGTGATGGGTCACAATAAATGAAGTGGGCCAAATTAAATTAAGTGGTGGACAAAATAAATTAAGTGGTGGACAACATCAAATGAGTGGTGGGCCACGGTAAATGAAGTGATGGACAAACAATTAAGTGGTGGACAACAAATGAAGTGGTAGACAACATAAAATGAGTAGTGGGTCACATTAAAAGAATTGGTGGACAACTTAATTGACTGGTGGGCCACAATAAATGAAGTGGTGGACAACATAAAATGAGTTGTGGGACACTGTAAATTAAGTAGTGAACAACATAAACTAAGAGCTGGACAATATAAAATGAGTGGTGGGCCTCAGTAAATGAAGTGGTGGACAAATATTAAATGGTGGACAACAAATGAAGTGGTGGACAACATAAAATGAGTAGTAGGCCACATTAGAAGAAGTGGTGGAGAACATAAAATGTGTGGTGGGCCGACGTAAATGAAGTGGAGGACAACATAAAATGAGTGCTGGGTGACATAAATGAAGTGGTGGACAACATACAAAAAAGTAGTGGGCCACATTAAATGAAGTGCTGGACAACATAAAATGATGTGATGGGCCACTTGAAATTAAGTGGAGGACAACATAAAATGAGTGGTGGGCCAAATTAAATTAAGTGGTGGACAAAATAAATTAAGTGGTGGACAACATAAAATGAGTGGTGGGCCACGGTAAATGAAGTGATGGACAAACAATTAAGTGGTGGACAACAAATGAAGTGGTAGACAACATAAAATGAGTAGTGGGTCACATTAAAAGAATTGGTGGACAACTTAATTGACTGGTGGGCCACAATAAATGAAGTGGTGGACAACATAAAATGAGTTGTGGGACACTGTAAATTAAGTAGTGGACAACATAAACTAAGAGCTGGACAATATAAAATGAGTGGTGGGCCACAGTAAATGAAGTGGTGGACAAATATTAAATGGTGGACAACAAATGAAGTGGTGGACAACATAAAATGAGTAGTGGGCCACATTAGTAGAAGTGGTGGAGAACATAAAATGTGTGGTGGGCCGATGTAAATGAAGTGGAGGACAACATAAAATAAGTGCTGGGTGACATAAATGAAGTGGTGGACAACATACAAAAAAGTAGTGGGCCACATTAAATGAAGTGCTGGACAACATAAAATGATGTGATGGGCCACTTGAAATTAAGTGGAGGACAACATAAAATGAGTAGTGGGCCACAATAAATGAAGTGGTGGACAACATAAAATGAGTAGTGGGCCAGTTTAAATGAAGTGATGGAGAACATAAAATAAGTAGTGGGCTAGATTAAATGAAGTGATGGAGAACATAAAATAAGTAGTGGGCTAGATTAAATGAAGTGATGGAGAACATAAAATGTGTGTTGGGCCGACGTAAATGAAGTGAAGGACAACATAAAATGAGTCCTGGGTGACATAAATGAAGTGGTGGACAACATACAAAAAAGTAGTGGGCCAATTTAAATGAAGTGCTGGACAACATAAAATGATGTGATGGGCCACTTGAAATTAAGTGGAGGACAACATAAAATGAGTGGTGGGCCACAGTAAATGAAGTGGTGGAGAACATAAAATGTGTGGTGGGCCACAGTAAATGAAGTGGTGGACAACATAAAATGAGTGGTGGGCCATTTAAATGAAGTGATGGAGAACATAAAATGAGTAGTGGGCCAGATTAAATGAAGTGATGGAGAACAAAATGTGTGGTGGGCCGACGTAAATGAAGTGGAGGACAACATAAAATGAGTGCTGGGTGACATAAATGAAGTGGTGGACAACATACAAAAAAGTAGTGGGCCACATTAAATGAAGTGCTGGACAACATAAAATGATGTGATGGGCCACTTGAAATTAAGTGGAGGACAACATAAAATGAGTAGTGGGCCACAATAAATGAAGTGGTGGACAACATAAAATGAGTAGTGGGCCAAATTAATGAAGTGATGGAGAACATAAAATAAGTAGTGGGCTAGATTAAATGAAGTGCTGGACAACATAAAATGATGTGATGGGCCACTTGAAATTAAGTGGAGGACAACATAAAATGAGTGGTGGGCCACAGTAAATGAAGTGGTGGAGAACATAAAATGAGTGGTGGGCCACAGTAAATGAAGTGGTGGACAACATAAAATGAGTGGTGGGCCATTTAAATGAAGTGATGGAGAACATAAAATGAGTAGTGGGCCAGTTTAAATGAAGTGATGGAGAACAAAATGTGTGGTGGGCCGACGTAAATGAAGTGGAGGACAACATAAAATGAGTGCTGGGTGACATAAATGAAGTGGTGGACAACATACAAAAAAGTAGTGGGCCACGTTAAATGAAGTGCTGGACAACATAAAATGATGTGATGGGCCACATGAAATTAAGTGGAGGACAACATAAAATGAGTAGTGGGCCACAATAAATGAAGTGGTGGACAACATAAAATGAGTAGTGGGCCAGTTTAAATGAAGTGATGGAGAACATAAAATAAGTAGTGGGCTAGATTAAATGAAGTGATGGAGAACATAAAATGTGTGTTGGGCCGACGTAAATGAAGTGAAGGACAACATAAAATGAGTCCTGGGTGACATAAATGAAGTGGTGGACAACATACAAAAAAGTAGTGGGCCAATTTAAATGAAGTGCTGGACAACATAAAATGATGTGATGGGCCACTTGAAATTAAGTGGAGGACAACATAAAATGAGTGGTGGGCCACAGTAAATGAAGTGGTGGAGAACATAAAATGAGTGGTGGGCCACAGTAAATGAAGTGGTGGACAACATAAAATGAGTGGTGGGCCATTTAAATGAAGTGATGGAGAACATAAAATGAGTAGTGGGCCAGATTAAATGAAGTGATGGAGAACAAAATGTGTGGTGGGCCGACGTAAATGAAGTGAAGGACAACATAAAATGAGTCCTGGGTGACATAAATGAAGTGGTGGACAACATACAAAAAAGTAGTGGGCCAATTTAAATGAAGTGCTGGACAACATAAAATGATATGATGGGCCACTTGAAATTAAGTGGAGGACAACATAAAATGAGTGGTGGGCCACATTAAATGAAGTGGTGGAGAACATAAAATGAGTGGTGGGCCACTTTAAATGAAGTGGTGGAGAACATAAACTGAGTGGTGGGCCACAGTAAATGAAGTGGTGGAGTGCATAAAATGAGTGGGGGGCCACAATAAATGGTGTCACATTGTCTCTGCTTCCAGGCTGCTAAAGAATAAGAGGCAGAGCATCTTAATGAACATTGGATGTTGTGTGGATGTTTTAATGAGCGGTCTTGCTCGATCAATTCCTCTAATTGATGTTCCTTAACGAGGTGACTTCCCCGGGCTATATGGATCTTTTTATTCCTGCTGGACTCAGCGGGGAGCTGTGAGGCCGCCTCTCTTTCAGACTTCACACTTGTTTCCCACAGAAGGAAGTCAGCGTGAGGCTGAGCTGCTCTCTCTCTCTTTCTCTCTTTCTCTCTCTCTCTCTCTCTCTCTCTCTCTCTCTCTCTCTCTCTCTCTCACTCTCTCTCTCTCTCTCTCTCTCTCTCTCCCTCTCCCCAGAAGTCAGGAGGAGCAAAAGGGCGAGGCGAGGTGATGCCCACGCTGGACATGGCGCTCTTTGACTGGACCGACTACGAGGACATGAGACCTGCGGACGCCTGGCCGTCCTCCAGGAAGAAAGGTACTCTGAGACAGGAAGACCCTTTTGAAGGCGTGACCCTTTTCACGGTTGTCTTCCTCCACCGCAGACAAGAGGCGGAGCAAGAACCTCAGCAGCGGGAACGCCACGGTGGACGCTGACGTCATCGAGCCATGTGACCACCATCTGGACTGTCTTCCTGGTCAGTCAGCATCCCGGATAGTGCACTTTATCCTTAAAGCAATAACACAATCTTCTATAAACAGCAAATGTAAAAAAAAAAAAAAAAAAATCAGGCTTTGCTACACATCTTAAAATGTAGCCTGTTAGTCAGCCAGAAAGTTGTTAGCTGTTTGTCACATTTGTAGACACACTTGTTTGTCACATTTGTAGACACACTTGTTTGTCACATTTGTAGACACACTTTTTTGTCACATTTGTAGACACACTTGTTTGTCACACTTGTAGACACACTTGTTTGTCACATTTGTAGACACTTTGTAGACACACTTGTTTGTCACATTTGTAGACACACTTGTTTGTCACATTTGTAGACGCACTTGTTTGTCACATTTGTAGACACACTTGTTTGTCACATTTGTAGACACACTTGTTTGTCACACTTTGTAGACACACTTGTTTGTCACATTTGTAGACACACTTGTTTGTCACACTTTGTAGACACACTTGTTTGTCACATTTGTAGACACACTTGTTTGTCACATTTGTAGACACACTTGTTTGTCACATTTGTAGACACACTTGTTTGTCACATTTGTAGACGCACTTGTTTGTCACATTTGTAGACACACTTGTTTGTCACATTTGTAGACACACTTATTTGTCACATTTGTAGACACACTTGTTTGTCACATTTGTAGACACACTTGTTTGTCACATTTGTAGACGCACTTGTTTGTCACATTTGTAGACGCACTTGTTTGTCACATTTGTAGACGCACTTGTTTGTCACATTTGTAGACGCGCTTGTTTGTCACATTTGTAGACGCACTTGTTTGTCACATTTGTAGACACACTTGTTTGTCACATTTGTAGACACACTTGTTTGTCACATTTGTAGACACACTTGTTTGTCACATTTGTAGACACACTTGTTTGTCACATTTGTAGACACACTTGTTTGTCACATTTGTAGACGCACTTGTTTGTCACATTTGTAGACGCACTTGTTTGTCACATTTGTAGACGCACTTGTTTGTCACATTTGTAGACGCACTTGTTTGTCACATTTGTAGACGCACTTGTTTGTCACATTTGTAGACGCACTTGTTTGTCACATTTGTAGACGCACTTGTTTGTCACATTTGTAGACGCACTTGTTTGTCACATTTGTAGACGCACTTGTTTGTCACATTTGTAGACGCACTTGTTTGTCACATTTGTAGACGCACTTGTTTGTCACATTTGTAGACACACTTGTTTGTCACATTTGTAGACACACTTGTTTGTCACATTTGTAGACACACTTGTTTGTCACATTTGTAGACACACTTGTTTGTCACATTTGTAGACGCACTTGTTTGTCACATTTGTAGACGCACTTGTTTGTCACATTTGTAGACACACTTGTTTGTCACATTTGTAGACACACTTGTTTGTCACATTTGTAGACGCACTTGTTTGTCACATTTGTAGACACACTTGTTTGTCACATTTGTAGACGCACTTGTTTGTCACATTTGTAGACACACTTGTCACATTTGTAGACGCACTTGTTTGTCACATTTGTAGACACACTTGTTTGTCACATTTGTAGACGCACTTGTTTGTCACATTTGTAGACACACTTGTTTGTCACATTTGTAGACACACTTGTTTGTCACATTTGTAGACACACTTGTTTGTCACATTTGTAGACACACTTGTTTGTCACATTTGTAGACACACTTGTTTGTCACATTTGTAGACACACTTGTTTGTCACATTTGTAGACGCACTTGTTTGTCACATTTGTAGACACACTTGTTTGTCACATTTGTAGACGCACTTGTTTGTCACATTTGTAGACACACTTGTTTGTCACATTTGTAGACGCACTTGTTTGTCACATTTGTAGACACACTTGTTTGTCACATTTGTAGACGCACTTGTTTGTCACATTTGTAGACACACTTGTTTGTCACATTTGTAGACACACTTGTTTGTCACATTTGTAGACACACTTGTTTGTCACATTTGTAGACACACTTGTTTGTCACATTTGTAGACACACTTGTTTGTCACATTTGTAGACGCACTTGTTTGTCACATTTGTAGACACACTTGTTTGTCACATTTGTAGACGCACTTGTTTGTCACATTTGTAGACACACTTGTTTGTCACATTTGTAGACACACTTGTTTGTCACATTTGTAGACACACTTGTTTGTCACATTTGTAGACACACTTGTTTGTCACATTTGTAGACGCACTTGTTTGTCACATTTGTAGACACACTTGTTTGTCACATTTGTAGACGCACTTGTTTGTCACATTTGTAGACGCACTTGTTTGTCACATTTGTAGACACACTTGTTTGTCACATTTGTAGACGCACTTGTTTGTCACATTTGTAGACACACTTGTTTGTCACATTTGTAGACGCACTTGTTTGTCACATTTGTAGACGCACTTGTTTGTCACATTTGTAGACACACTTGTTTGTCACATTTGTAGACACACTTGTTTGTCACATTTGTAGACACACTTGTTTGTCACATTTGTAGACACACTTGTTTGTCACACTTGTAGACACACTTGTTTGTCACATTTGTAGACACTTTGTAGACACACTTGTTTGTCACATTTGTAGACACACTTGTTTGTCACATTTGTAGACGCACTTGTTTGTCACATTTGTAGACGCACTTGTTTGTCACATTTGTAGACACACTTGTTTGTCACATTTGTAGACGCACTTGTTTGTCACATTTGTAGACACACTTGTTTGTCACATTTGTAGACGCACTTGTTTGTCACATTTGTAGACGCACTTGTTTGTCACATTTGTAGACACACTTGTTTGTCACATTTGTAGACACACTTGTTTGTCACATTTGTAGACACACTTGTTTGTCACATTTGTAGACACACTTGTTTGTCACACTTGTAGACACACTTGTTTGTCACATTTGTAGACACTTTGTAGACACACTTGTTTGTCACATTTGTAGACACACTTGTTTGTCACATTTGTAGACACACTTGTTTGTCACATTTGTAGACACACTTGTTTGTCACATTTGTAGACACACTTGTTTGTCACATTTGTAGACGCACTTGTTTGTCACATTTGTAGACACACTTGTTTGTCACATTTGTAGACGCACTTGTTTGTCACATTTGTAGACGCACTTGTTTGTCACATTTGTAGACACACTTGTTTGTCACATTTGTAGACGCACTTGTTTGTCACATTTGTAGACACACTTGTTTGTCACATTTGTAGACGCACTTGTTTGTCACATTTGTAGACGCACTTGTTTGTCACATTTGTAGACACACTTGTTTGTCACATTTGTAGACACACTTGTTTGTCACATTTGTAGACACACTTGTTTGTCACATTTGTAGACACACTTGTTTGTCACATTTGTAGACGCACTTGTTTGTCACATTTGTAGACGCACTTGTTTGTCACATTTGTAGACGCACTTGTTTGTCACATTTGTAGACGCACTTGTTTGTCACATTTGTAGACACACTTGTTTGTCACATTTGTAGACGCACTTGTTTGTCACATTTGTAGACACACTTGTTTGTCACATTTGTAGACACACTTGTTTGTCACATTTGTAGACACACTTGTTTGTCACATTTGTAGACACACTTGTTTGTCACATTTGTAGACACACTTGTTGCTGCACATGCAGAAAACTTCTGCATCCAAAGGAAGCTGCCGTCCTAACACCAGCAATTGTGGAAGTGACACTTTCAAAGCAAAAACTTTCAAAATAAGAGTCTCCATGTAAACATAAAGAGTCCTCAACACGCAGTGACAAATATATTGAATCTTTAAAGTGGTCCGCCATGCATTCAAGGAGGGCCGCCACGTCAATTAACTGGCCCAGCATGTTATTCACTTTGGCCCACCACGTCATTGAATGTGGCCCACTACATCATTTAATGGGGTCTGCCACATTATTTATCGTGTGATGACATGTCATTAACACATCATTAAACATAGTCCACCACTTCATTCAATGTGGTCTGTGACGTCATTGAAGGTGGCCCGCCATGTCACTCAGCATGGTCTGCCATGCATTCTAAGTAGTCCGCCACTTCATTTAAATTGGCCCCTCAGGTCATTCAATGTGGTCTGCCACCACATTCAACGTGGTCTGCCACATCATTGATCGTGGTCCACCACTTCATTCGACATGGTCTGTCACGTCATTTAAAGTGGCCTGCCATGTCATTCAAAGTGGTCTGTCGCAACATTTGATATGGTCCGCCACACCATGTAATGTGGCCTGCCTTGTCATTCAATGTGGTTCGCCATGTCATTCAACTTTGTCCGCCACACCATTTAATGTGGCCTGCCATGTCATTCATTGTGGTTCGCCATGTCATTCGAGATTGTCCACCACATCATTAAATTTGGCCTGCCATATCATTTAAGGTTGTACGCCATATCATTTAAGTGGCCTGCATGTTATTTATTGTGATTCACCTTGTCATTTAAGGTTGTCCGCCATGACATTAATGTGGCCTGCCTTGTCATTTAATGTGGTTTGCCATGTCATTCAACTTTGTCCGCCACATCATTTCATGTGGCTTGCCATGTCATTCATTGTGGTTCGCCATGTCATTCAAGGTTGTCCACCACATCATTAATATTGGCCTGCCATGTCATTCATTTGGTTCGCCATGTCATTTAAAATAGCCTGCCATGTTATTTATTGTGATTCACCTTGTCATTTAAGGTTGTCCGCCGCAACATTTAAAGTGGCCTGTCATGTAATTCATTGTAGTTTGCCATGTCATTTAAGGTTGTCCGCCACCTCATTTAAGGTGGCCTGCCATGTCACTCATTGGGATTCACCATGTCATTTAAAGTTGTCCGCCATTTCATTTAATCCGGCCTGCCATGTTATTCATTGTGGTTCACTATGTCATTTAAGGTTGTCCGCCATATCATTTAAAACTGGCCTACCATGTCATTCATTGTGGTTCACCATGTCATAAGGTCTTCCGCCATACCATTTAAGGTGAATTGCCATGTCCTTCATTGTGGTTTGCCATGTCATTTAAAGTTGTCCGCCACATCATTTAAGTTGGCCTGCCGTGTCATTCATTGTGGTTCAGCACGCATTTAAGGTTGTCCGCTATGTCATTTATCGTGGCCTGCCATATCATTTATCGTGGTTCGCCATGTCATTCAACGTTGTCCGCCACATCATTAATCACGGCCTGTCGTGTCATTCATAGTGGCTCGCCATGTCATTTAAGGTTGTCTGTCATCATTAAACTATGTCCGCCACATCATTAATTGTGGCCCACCACATCATTTATTGTTGTCCACCACTTCATTAGTAGCGGCCAGCCAAGTCATTAAATATGGTTTGCCATGTCATTCAACGTTGTCCGCCACGTCATTTAATGTGGCCTGCCGTGTCATTCATTGTGGTTTGCCATGTTATTCATTGTGGTCCGCCACATCATTTCACGTTGTCCGCCACTTCATTAATTGTGGCAAGCCAAGTCATTGAATGTGGTCTGCCACATCATTTAATGTGGCCTGCCATGTCATTAAATGTGGTCCCTTAAGTCATTTAAGTTGGCCTGCCACATCAATTAAAATGGCCCTCTTAGGGCAGCCATATTTGCGACTCAATAAAAAAGGAGTTTGCCACTCCTGCTGTCAGGTAACATCCATGATTAATCTGCACTCATCATGATTAATGCCATCATTCTCACTCTTCATCTATAACCTTTGACCTTTGACCTTTGTCCCCCCACTCCAGGTTCCTGCTGTGACCTGAGGCAGCACGAGTGCAAAGCTCACAACCGAGGGCTGAACAACAAATGTTACGACGACTGCATGTGTGAGGAAGGTGAGCCCCGGGCCACACTCCAGGCCACGCTCCCCCAGCGCACCCCCAAACACTCCCTGGGTCTTGTCTCACAGGTTTCAAAAAGACACCCTTGGTCTTGTCTCACAGGCTTCAAAAAGACACCCTGGGTCTTGTCTCACAGGCTTCAAAACCAGACTCTCTTGGTCTTGTCTCGCAGGCTTCCGCTGTTACGCCAAATTCCACCGTAAGCGCCGCGTGACGAGGAGGCGGGGCCGCTGCGTGGTCCCCGAGTCTGTGAGCAGCGACCAAGGAGGCTTCATCACCATTTGAGGAGGAGGGGGCGTGGCCTGCGGGGAGGAAGGTGAAGGCCTCCGCACCGCTTGTCTGTCAGGCGGACATTTTTAAGCACAAGTGGATGCTTTTTATGTATGGATTTGCTTGTTAATGACGTTGCGACGTCTCCTGGTTGACCAAAGTGTTTGTGGCTGTGTTTTATTTTGTAGTTTGTTCAGTAGTTCTTCTTCCAGGTGGATCACGCAGAGAAGTGCTGTAAAGATTCTGCAAGGTGACGTGAAGTAAGATTGTTGTTTAGCCCTGCAAGTAACCTGTCTGAATATTTGATCTTTGTTCTGAATATTTGATCTTTGTTTGTGCTTCAAGATTAAACTGTGTTGTGGGACCAGTGAGCACGCTTGAAACTGACGCTATGGAACCCCCAAAGTGGTTCTAATTGGATCTTCCCACACTATAGGAAGTAATGCAACTTGAGAGCGTCTGTTCCAGGGTCAAACTGCGACCATATATATATATATATATATATATATATTACGAGCAGGGAAATCAGTTAATCAATCAATGTTTACTTATATAGCCCTAAATCACAAGCCACAACGACATCCTCGGTTCACAGCCCACAAGAGGGCAAAGAAAAACTCACAACCCAGTGGGACGTCAATGTGAATGACTATGAGAAACCTTGGTGAGGACTGCAGATGTGGGTGACCCCCTCACCCCCCCTCTAGGGGAAACCTGCAAAACAGGCTTATAGGGATTATATGGCCTATATTTATATATATATATATAATGTGTATGTATGTATATATATATATATATATATATATATATATATATATATATATATATATATATATATATATATATATATATATATATATATATATGTGTGTACTGTATATACATATATGTACACTGTATATATACATGTATATATGTAGATTTGAATATGTATATATGTTTATATACATGTGTATATGTGTTTATATATATGTATGTATATATATATATACATATGTGTGTGTATATATATGTATGTAAGTATATATATATATGTATATGTGTGTATATGAATATATATATATGTGTGTGTGTGTATATACAATATATATATATGTTTATATACATGTATATATGTATGTATATATGTATATGTGTTTATATATGTATGTATATATATATACATATATGTGTGTATATATGTATATGTGTTTATATATGTATGTATATATATACATATATGTGTGTATATATGTATATGTGTTTATATATGTATGTATATACATACATATATGTGTGTATATATATATGTACGTGTTTAAGTGTGTATATATGTATGTAAGTATCTATATATATATGTGTATATATATATGTATATATATATATGTGCATATATATATATATATATTTTTTTGTTTTGTTTTGGTTTTGGTTTATTTCAGTCATGCTTTAACTCAAAAGGTTACATCAAGAAAGAGTAGAATAGATGCAGTGGTCACAAGAGGGCCTTTGCAGCGAAAGGGCCCCCAGAAAAGCAGAAGTATGTAGTCATGGTGTTGCAGGAGGGGGCGAGGGCGAGGGCGAGGGCGAGGGCGAGTCACATGGGAAGCAGTCAGGGTGCTGTCACATGGTTTGTGTTTGCAAGCTGAAGCAAGAGGGAGACTTCCTTCCACACAAAACTTTGGTACGTTTCAGCCAGCTTTGACAAGACGGCCGGTTATGGAAATCCCTGCCATCAATCTTAAGGTGAGGCCGACTTTTTTTTTGTATTTACTCTTGGATGTTTTTTGAACGCAACACTCTGCTGTTGCTTGAGTCCACTTCCACATTCCTACGTGTTGGAAATGTGCGTCACAGGGAGACGGCAAATACTTTCACCGTAATGATGGAGTTTTATTGATGAAATACCAAAATAAGATGCTTTAGCCAAAACATTTATTTTGTCATGAATATAACAAGTATCTGAAACATGCTTACAATGTGCTTCCATTTGAAATAACATCACAATGTAACATTTAGTCAAGTCTTCTTCAAACACTTTCTGTCAGCAACCACCTTTAAAAATCATGTGGAGTGCATGAGAAAGCAGACAGCAAACTGTTGCTCTCTTCGAGCACACAGTCATGAAGGAACAACTGCTGGAGAACCACAACTTATGTGCAATTCATTGGTTCCGGGATGGAGCTCTTAACGCAAAACACTTGTATCTAAAATCAAGGTCTGCTATTGAAATTAATTTCAAGAAAAAAAACACAATTTTAAACAAACAACGTGCATTTTGAAAAGAAAACCACACTTTTAGATAAAGAGTATTGCATAAAATAATACGGTGGGATGTCGTAAAATTGAATTGAAATATATTTATATAGTGCTTTTCTCTAGTGACTCAAAAAGCTTTTCATAGTGAAACCCAATATCTAAGTTACATTTAAACAAGTGTGGGAGCAGGTGGGTAAAGTGTCTTGCCCAAGGACACAATGGCAGTGACTAGGATGGCAGAAGCGGGGATCGAACCTGGAACCCTCAAGTTGCTGGCACGGCCACTCTACCAACCGAGCTATATGGAAATGGCGAGGACGACACAAACAGACACTTGCCAAAGATTATGAGTCATTCGTCACCTTAATGGGAATATATGAACATCCTAGCAGCCGGCATCCTGGTGACAGCAGACATTGTACAGTAAGTGAGGTCTTGTTACGCTTAAAAGTCTGCAGTGAGTAATAATCAGTGATGTTGTTGGCAGAAAAAGCACATGTTGTGATGCGTTTTTGGAATTAATGCTTAAAATGATCAAAATACGTAAATTTTAAATGTTATTATAAATATTACTACATGACATATATACTTACATCATGTATATATTACATGTTATTATGAATGTTACTACATGACATATATACTTACATCATGTATGTATTACATGTTATTATGAATGTTACTAGATACTACATATATACTTACATCATGTATATATTACATGTTATTATGAATGTTACTACTTGACATATATACTTACATCATGTATATATTACATATTATGAATTATACTAGATACTACATGTGTACTTACATCATGTATATATTACATGTTATGAATGTTACTAGATACTACATATACTTACATCATGTATATATGACATGTTATTATGAATGTTACTAGATACTACATCAATCAATCAATATTTATATAGCCCTAAATCACAAATGTCTCAAAGGACTGCACAAACCACTACGACATCCTCGGAAGAACCCACATACATATATACTTACATCATGTATATGTTACATGTTATTAGATTAGATTAGATTAGATAGTACTTTATTTATTCCTTCAGGAAAATTAACATTTTCAGCACAATCCCATTCAAGATCAGACAAACATTACAGGGAGACAGAACAGGACGGCTGACGGGTCTGCCGGCTTCCAGCGCCCCTTACAAAAATGGTGAGATACAGGTAAACAAGGGGGGGGATGGGAGAAAAAAGATTAAACTAAAATAAAATTAAAAAACTCGGTCTAAGCCTGGGACCTCTAGAGGGGGTCCAGACTGAGGCCAAGGGGAAAAAAAACAACAACACATAGCCATAGTACACATCCGTCTTACATGTGTGTAAGAGGGAAACATCAAAGAATACAAAGGACATTAAAGACATTAAAGCAGCAGATACAAGCAGACACTTCTACATACAGCTATGAATAAAAAGTAAAAAAAACATATCCACTGTGGTGGCCTCTGGGGTGTTCCACGCCATGGTCTGCTGGGGTGGAGGGAGCATGGCCAGAGACAGGAGCAGACCCAACAAAGCAACCAAGAGAGAACCACTCCACTCTCGATTGCCAAACAACTCTCGACCAGTGTCCAGTCCGCATGGATGAGCGAGGATACGTCCAAGAAGACTGAGGTGTCCGACACCTGCTCACCCAGCCAAGACACCACGAAGCCTCTCCGTCCCGGCGCTCAGTGCTAGCTCCACAGTCCTGTCCCCTCATCCGCATCTCCTCCAGTCCCTCCAAACCGACTCCGGTGTGGCAGACACCCAGCAGCTGGTCTCCACGGCCAAAAGGCTCCCAGGAGGCAGATCCAGAAGTCCACAAAAAAGCACCGCAGAGGTCACAAAAGTGGCACACCTTGTCACACAGTCCCAAAGGGTCCCGGAACAAAAGGCAAATAAATATAATAACACATGAAAACAAGAGGGAAACACAAAAGGATGACACAAGAACACAGAGCTCCTGCCAACAGAAGCACTAACAAAAAACTGCTTTTTCTCTAGTGACTTAAGGCGCTTTAAAGCCAATATCTAAGTTCCATTTAAAGCAGTGTGGGTGGCACTGGGAGCAGGTGGGTAAAGTGTCTTGCCCAAGGACACAACGCCAGTGACTAGAATGGCAGAAGCGGGGATCGAACCTGGAACTCTCAAGTTGCTGACACGGCCACTCTACTAACCGAGCTATACCGCCCCGGCAAGTGCGTGTTCAGACCCTTCAAAAAAAACGTTTCTGTTCTTTTTGGCTTTCAAGAAGGAGTACCGTATTTCCTTGAATTGCCGCCAGGTATAAAGTATGCGCCTGCCTTCAATTACCGCCGGGTCAAACTCGTCACGTCACTAGTGACACTTCACCTGTCATCATTTTCAAAATGGAGGAGGCTGATATCAATAATTTTAAATCACATAAAGGGAAGAAGATTAAGAGCTATTCAGTAGGATTCAAGGTCCAAGCTATTAAATATGCTAAAAAGAACAGTAAGCAGCTATGTTTTTTTCAATATACCATAGCTGCGTGTGTCAAATATGAGTCATTAAACGACTCCCGCCTCCTGGTGGTAGAGGGCGCTAGTGATCCATCTTGCGACTACTCGGCTGCAGAAGAAGTGACAACAAGTGTAGTGATATGTGCTGGGAACGGATTTGTCGCGGGGGATGCACGACGGACCTTTTAGGATGTAACACCACTACTCCTATGCTGGCCAAGTAAACAACCGGGCTGAAATAAAGCATGTTCCAGTCCTAAATACCCAGTGTATTATTTGTACAATAACCCTTCATGGTGGCAGCGGTGGGATAAAGAGATCACCCACGGAGCAGAAAGGGAGGGGGAGTTGTTTGAGGATAATTCTGTCGTCGCCCGCACGTGAGGAGTCGAGCTAACTGATAGCAGCGGTCTGATAGCAGTTTTCTAAACTGGACTTTCAATGGAAGCAGGAGGTCCATCCATCCATCCATCCATCCATCCATCCATCAGCTTCCGCTTATCCGAGGTCGGGTCGCGGGGGCAACAACCTAAGCAGGGAAACCTAGACTTCCCTTTCCCCAGCCACTATGTCCAGCTCTTCCCGGGGGATCCCGAGGCGTTCCCAGGCCAGCCGGGAGACATAGTCTTCCCAACGTGTCCTGGGTCTTCCCCGTGGCCTCCTACCGGCTGGACGTGCCCTAAACACCTCCCTAGGGAGGCATTCGGGTGGCATCCTGACCAGATGCCCGAACCACCTCATCTGGCTCCTCTCCATGTGGAGGAGCAGCGGCTTTACTTTGAGTTCCTCCCGGATGGCAGAGCTTCTCACCCTATCTCTAAGGGAGAGACCCACCACACGGCGGAGGAAACTCATTTGGGCCGCTTGTACCCGTGATCTTATCCTTTCGGTCATGACCCAAAGCTCATGACCATAGGTGAGGATGGGAACATAGATCGATCGGTAAATTGAGAGCTTTGCCTTCCGGCTCAGCTCCTTCTTCACCACAACAGATTGATACAGCGTCCGCATTACTGAAGACGCCGCACCGATCCGCCTGTCGACCTCACCATCCACTCTTCCCTCACTCGTGAACAAGACTCCTAGGTACTTGAACTCCTCCACTTGGGGCAGGAGGTAATAAAGGAATATCTCCATCGAGACAGAGAGACTTTTAAAACTGAAGAAAGATAAGGAAGACTTCTATAAACAAGTTATCGATGCTTTTGATCAGAAGGAGCAAGGCATGGACTTCATTTATAAGTAAAGGTAAGACCATAATAACGTTGTTTTTTTAATTAAATGTGCTTTTCATGACGGTATCCTTACATCACACTTAAATTTTTACCGCATGCCTTTGGTAAGTGCCAATAATAATTAGTGCCCTGGCGTTAATTCAAGGAAATACGGTAAATGAAACGGAATTTCCCAGGAAGGTTGAATCAGTATGTTGCCTACAGCCACGGCGGTGGACCAGACACCTGACTGGATGGAAGACTGTGCTGCTCAGTGAAAATGAAGCCATTGAAGCGTGTTTTTATCCAAATGAATGTTGATGAATGTGTTTGACCGGCAGGCCATCGTGGTAGTGCACTGGCTGCTTACGGTCTGGTGAGTTCAAGCACCTTTTCTTTCTTTTCTCACCATTTTGTCTTCACTGAGAGTGTTGAAGGTGTGTGTGTTTGCTCCAGGGGTTGCATGGCCTGGCTGCCCTCCTCCTTCGCCTGGAGTAACTTCAGCGTGCTGGCCGTCGGCGTGTGGGCCATCGCTCACAGGGACTCCATCGACGCCGTGCTCATGGTGAGACTCCGCCTCCGCCGTGACGGTCACGTGACCCCCGGTCATCTACGGTCTCAGCTGGACCACTTTGTGCGCTCGGACCACGTTTGTTTCACCGAACGCTGGCAGCTCCACGAGCGACGAACAATGGAAACTGTAAAAAGCGAGCCCCCTTGAACGCATCGCCACGTGCAACGGTGTCCTAATACATTTGATTAAAGTTAAAGGCCACTTTTATACATTTTATGGATTAAAGATACTAAAAACAATATATTAAAGGTCAAACAAAATATTCAACATCCTCATCTTACTTTCTTTTATCGGTAACAAAGCATATTCTACGACATTTTGACCGAAATGAAGCATCTTCAAGCACAAAAATGGCTAAATGAACTAAAAAGACTAGATTAGCTAATGCTAATCGAGACCAAATCAATCACACCGTGCTGTATTGTGGCTCAGCCTCATTGCTAACATTAGCATGCTAACTTTTCCCGCCAATTTCGCGTGCAACTTGGAACCCGGTACATTCTAACTGTTAGCATTGCTATCATTAGCAAGCTAACTTATTTAGCCCGCGTTGCAGCCGAACAGCTCGAAATCATAACTTGGTGCTTGACACATGTCAACTGTTAGCGTGCTAAACTTAGCACGCTAACTTTATAAAGTTAATCCTACATGCTTCATATGTCATACGACGCAGTACTTGACGCATTGTAACTGTTAGCATGCTAATGTTGTTATTATTTAAGTTTTTCTTGCGCATTTCAGCATTCACCGGCATTTCTCTCAAATTTGCATATTCTATTTTTATTTTTATTTTTATTTTTTATTTTGTCTTTAGAATGTGTCACGGGCAAACTATGATACATGTTAACTGTTAGCATGCTCAAGTTAGCATGCTAACTATTTTATCAAATTTTAAATGCTTACGCTGTATAGTCATATAAGGCCACTGTTATACATTTTATGGATTAAAGATACTAAAAACAATATATTAAAGGTCAAGCAACATATTCTACATCCTCATCTTACTTTCTTTTATCGGTAACAAAGCATATTCACCATTTTGCCCGAAATGACGCATTTTCAAGCACAAAAATGGCTAAATGAACTAAAAAGACTAGATTAGCTAATGTTAATTGAGACTAAAACAATCACACCATGCTGTATTGTGGCTAAGCCTCATTGCTAACATTAGCATGCTAACTTTTCCCGCCAATTTCGCATGCAACTTGGCACCCGACACATTCTAACTGTTAGCATTGCTAACATTAGCATGCTAACTTTTCCCGCAAATTTCGCGTGCAACTTGGCACCCGGCACATTCTAACTGTTAGAATTGCTATCATTAGCAGGCTAACTTATTTAGCCCGCGTTGCAGCCAAACAGCTCGAAATCATAACTTGGTGTTTGACACATGTCAACTGATAGCGTGCAAACGTTAGCACGCTAACTTTTTAAAGCTAATTTTACATGCTTCATGGTCACATGACGTGGTATTTGATGCATGCTAACTGTTAGCATGCTATCATTAGCAGGCTAACTTCTTTAGCCCGCGTTGCAGCCGAACAGCTCGAAATCATAACTTGGTGCTTGACACATGTCAACTGTTAGTGTGCGAACGTTAGCACGCTCATTTTATAAAGCTAATTTTACATGCTTCATGGTCACATGACGTGGTATTTGATGCATACTAACTCTAACTGTTAGCATGCTAACATTAGCAGGCTAACTTCTTTAGCCCGCGTTGCAGCCGAACAGCTCGAAATCATAACTTGGTGCTTAACACATGTCGACTGTTAGCGTGCGAACGTTAGCACGCTAACTTTTTAAAGCTAATTTTACATGCTTCATGGTCACATGACGTGGTATTTGATGCATGCTAACATTAGCAGGCTAACTTCTTTAGCCCACATTGCAACCGAACAGCTCGAAATCATAACTTGGTGCTTGACACATGCCAACTGTTAGCATGCTAAACTTAGCACGCTAACTTTATAAAGCTAATCCTACATGCTTCATATGTCATACGACGCAGTACTTGACGCATTGTAACTGTTAGCATGCTAATGTTTGTTATTATTTAAGTTTGGCTTGCGCATTTCAGCATTCAGCGGCATTTTTCTCAAATTTGCATATTCTAGTTTTTATTTTTATTTTTTATTTTGTCTTCAGAATGTGTCACGGGCAAATTATGATACATGTTAACCGTTAGCATGCTCAAGTTAGCATGCTAACTATTTTAGCTAATTTTAAATGCTTACACTGTATAGTCATATAAGGTCACTTTTATACATTTTATGGATTAAAGATACTAAAAACAATATATTAAAGGTCAAGCAACATATTCAACATCCTCATCTTACTTTCTTTTATCGGTAACAAAGCATATTCTACGCCATTTTGACCGAAATGAAGCATTTTCAAGCACAAAAATGGCTAAATGAACTAAAAAGACTAGATTAGCTAATGCTAATCGAGACCAAAACAATCGCACCATTCTGTATTGTGGCTCAGCCTCATTGCTAACATTAGCATGCTAACTTTTCCCGCCGATTTCGCGTGCAACTTGGCACCCGGCACATTCTAACTGTTAGCATTGCTATCATTAGCCAGCTAACTTTTCCCGCCAATTTCACATGTTACTTGGCACCCGGAACATTCTAACTGTCAGCATGCTAACATTAGCAGGCTAACTTCTTTAGCCCGCGTTGCAGCCGAACAGCTCGAAATCATAACTTGGTGCTTGACACCAAGTTTAGCACGCTAACTTTATAAAGCTAATCCTACATGCTTCATATGTCATACGTCGCAGTACTTGATGCATGTAACTGTTAGCATGCTAATGTTGTTATTATTTAAGTTTTGCTTGCGCATTTCAGCATTCAGCGGCATTACTCTCAAATTTGCATATTCTATTTTTATTTTTATTTTTTATTTTGTCTTTAGAATGTGTCACGGGCAAATTATGGTACATGTTAACTGTTAGCATGCTCAAGTTAGCATGCTAACTATTTTAGCAAATTTTACATGCGTACGCTGTATAGTCATATAATGTGGTACTTGAGGCATTTTTAACTGTTAGCATGCTCACGTTAGCATGCTAACTTCCCGGCTTTCGTCATTGGACAAAACAAGTCAAAAGGTCATTTGAGCGGCTGCCTTCTCTTTTGGCGCAGTTTCTGATCAGCATGGCCGTCACCATCCTGACGGACATCATCCACTTCGGCATCTACTACTCCCTGAGCGACCTGGCCACGGAAAAAGGCCGCGACGTGTTCCGCTTCAGCGCCGGCATGGCCATCCTCAGCCTGCTGCTCAAGCCCGCCTCCTGCTTCTTCGTCTACCAGATGTACCGCGAGCGAGGGGGCGACTACAACGTCAACTTTGGTGAGTCCTAGACCGCCTCGCCAGGGGGCGATAAAACCCTCAAAGTTGTGTCACATTTCAAACTCTCCCCCCAAAAAGAGGAAGAAGAGTTAAACCTTCTAGAAACATTTATTTATTTAAACTCTTTTTTCAAGGGTGGAAATGATAACACAATAACATCCTTCAGAACAGGACTTAGGTGCAATAGAATGTTCTCTAATGTACAAAAGCCAAAAGCAGTGAAGTTGTCACTTTCAGGACTGTGACTTGGGCGTGGATTGTTTTGGAGTTGATTGGTGCCCCTGGGCCGGGGCCCCAATCAAAATATTAACACTCTTGAGTTGTGTCAGGATTTGATAAAAGGATTTGGACTCAGATGCAGATTTGGGACTTTAGACATGCTTTTATTTTGACAATTTCCTTTTACCTCCCGAGTCAAGAAAAAAACTTGATCTATAATCACAAAAATAAACTACTCGGCGAAAAGGTTCCAGAAAAAGTAGGAATAACCGAAAATCACTCCGAACGGAGGAAAACACAAAAGTAAAGACGAACTATAAACAGTATTTAACAAAAAGCGCTGCAACAGGAGGACCAAAACAACATCTATGAAAATTTCTACACTAACTAATCTAATAAACCAGGGGTGCCCATTACGTCGATCGCGAGCTACCAGTCGACCGGGGGGGGTGTGTCAGTCGATCTCCAGCCAGGCTTTTAAAAAAAATAGACCTAAAAATTAGTGATCATCGATCTTCACCAAGACGTCACTTAAATGACATTCACGGCACCCGAGGGTCTTGTGAGATGACGCTGGCTGCTGCAAGATCATTATTATGAAAATATGACCGAGAGGAAGGCGAGAAACACTTTTTATTTCAACAGACTCTCGCGCCGTACCTTCCGTCAAAACTCTAAAGGCCGACTGCACATTTCCTATCTTCACAATAAAAGCCCTGCTTCATGCTGCCTGCGCTAACTAAATACAGAGTCTCGGAAAACTGGCGTGCACAAGCGATCCCTCAGAAAGCTGGCGTGCACATCACTTGTGCACGCCAGCTTTCCGAGACTCTTATTTTGTTAGCGCAGGCAGCATGAAGCAGGGCTTTTATTGTGAAGATAGGAAATGTGCAGTCGGCCTTTAGAGTTTTGACGGAAGGGACGGCGCGAAAGTCTGTTGAAATAAAAAGTGTTTCTCGCCTTCCTCTCTGTCATTTTTTCAATTATAATGAACTGGCAGCAGCCAGCGTCATCTCACAAGACCCTCGGGTGCCGTGAATGTCAATCAAGCAAGCTACGGAATTTGCCGCCAATGTTTTTCTTGTAAAGTGTATGGAAGCTGGATGAATTAGATGCCAAAAACCAACCACTTTCATGTGGTATTGTACAGAAAGGACAACATTTTTTCTCCTCCATTTGAAAATGTGGGCGTTATCATCATTACTGTCTGATTCCAATCAATGCAAGTCATCAGAATCAGGTAATACACCAACTTATATTCTTGTCTTCGTGAAAGAAAGACATCTATATGTGTTACACATGCTTGTATTATCATTAAACACATTTAACTTGTTTACAAAAATGTCTCTTTCATAAATAAATAAATATAAATGACGCCCCCCGCGACCCCGAAAGGGAATAAGCGGTAGAAAATGGATGGATGGATATATAAATGAGGTAGATCCCCTCGAGTTGGTCAATTGAAAAGTAGCTCGCCTGCAAAAGAAGTGTGGGCACCCCTGTAATAAAGTATTTAACAGAAATAGTCACTCAAAAAGTTGAGGAATGAATGAAAAACTTTTAACTGAAACTTACCACTGCGGCTGAATAACTCAATAATCAAAATCACTCTGCTGAGGAGGAAGAAAGGAAAACTCCAAATATTCATAAAGGGGTTCAGGATCAAGGGACATAGGCACACAAGACAAAGACATGGACGCCAGAGAGCACCAATAAACCAGACAATCTGGCACAGAACAAAGGAAGGAGTGAGCTTATAAACACATGAAGGTAATAGGGAGCAGCTGGAAACAATCAGAGAACAGGGATGACGTCAGACTGATGACACAAAAGGAAAGGCAAGTGACCTGAAACCAGAGGAGAGTTACTTTTCAAATTAAAACCATAGGACAAAAAACCCAAAACAAGACATCCCTCACCGCGGTGTGACAAGTTTATTGTTAATCAATAATTATACTCACAGCTGACGACTTTAAATGATAAATGGTAAATAGGTTCTACTTGCATAGCACTTTTCTACCTTATTTTGAGGAACTCAAAGCGCTTTGACACTATTTCCACATTCACACATTCACACACTGATGGAGGGAGCCATCAATTCTACCTCTAAATAACTTTAAAAATGTACTCAAAAACTGTCAATACTTAATTTACGTTCCATAACCTGTATAATAACCGAGCTGTAGCGACTTTATTGTAAGATCCAAGACTGAGGAACTATTTTTCTATCGTTGCAACACATCAGCGTGCTACGTTATTAGCCGTAAAAGCTAACTACGGCAAGACACTAACTAGCTTCTACAACAATAAAACGCGTTTGAGTTTGTAATGCAGAACACTGCGATAAGACACCAATTTGTACTGACCAAAAAACATGAACACTCCTATTACAGTATCTGTAAAGTAATAGCCCACATTTCATGTTTTGTTTGTCCACAGCTGAGCTAGCCAGACAGCATTTGTACTGAAGTTGAACTAACACGCATGGCGTGCTGCATGTATCATAATCAACATTAAAGTGACTCACTTGAAGGACAGTTTTTCACTGGTCCAGCTGGCCGGGGACGTTTCCTGTTAATTTTGGGTGAGCACTCCATTTATGTTGAAATAGCTTGTCTCAAAGTTCCATATTTATAGCCTCAAAATCACTTTCCAAAGGATCCCTTTGTCAAATGTTTTGAAACCATGTGTTAGTCACAAAGATTACTGTCTATTTAACACGTACAATTTAGGCTTAGGTCAGACTGATTAGAAAAGTAAGTACTCACCAAACTTACTGCATCAGAAGGGACTATTGAGGAGAAATACATTTCCATATATTTATGTTGTGTTAGAATAAATAAACTAAATTATCCATGAATACGTTTCCTAACTAGGCTGTCAATAAAACACAACTTCACCCCTCTAGTCATAATTTTTGCGCTTAATAAACTTCTTCTGTTTGTTTGATCGATTGATTGATTGATTGATTGATTGATTGATTGATTGATTGATACTTCTATTAGTAGATTGCACAGTGCAGTACATATTCCGTACAATTGACCACTAAATGGTAACACCCCAATAAGTTTTTCAACTTGTTTAAGTCGGGGTCCACGTTAATCAATTCATGATACAAATATATACAATGAACATAATACAGTCATCACACAAGTTTATCATCATAGTATAAACATTGAATTATTGACATTATTTACAATCCGGGGGGTGGGATGAGGAGCTTTGGTTGATATCAGAACTTCAGTCATCAACAATTGCATCAACAGAGAAATGTGGACATTGAAACAGTGTAGGTGTGACTTAGTAGGATATGTACAGCCAGCAGAGAACATAGTGAGTTCACATAGCATAAGAACAAGTATATACATTAGACGTACATTTGAGTTGTTTATAATCCGGGGAGATGGGATGTGAATGGAGGAGGGTATTAGTAAAGTGTTGAAGTTGCCTGGAGGTGTTGTTTTAGAGCGCTTTTGAAGGAATATAGAGATGCACTTACTTTTATACCTGTTGGGAGTGCATTCCACATTGATGTGGCATAGAAAGAGAATGAGTTAAGACCTTTGTTTGATCGGAATCTGGGTTTAACGTGGTTTGTGGAGCTCCCCCTGGTGTTGTGGTTATGGTGGTCATTTACGTTAAGGAAGTA
>NC_084612.1:77736600-77746600 GCF_033978795.1 Nerophis ophidion
TTAACAACACTTTAACAACACTTTAACAACACTTTAACAACACTTTAACAACACTTTAACAACACTTTAACAACACTTTAACAACACTTTAACAACACTTGAACAACACTTGAACAACACTTGAACAACACTTGAACAACACTTGAACAACACTTTAACAACACTTTAACAACACTTGAACAACACTTGAACAACACGTGAACAACACTTTAACAACACTTGAACAACACTTTAACAACACTTTAACAACACTTGAACAACACTTGAACAACACTTGAACAACACTTGAACAACACTTGAACAACACTTGAACAACACTTGAACAACACGTTAACAACACTTTAACAACACTTTAACAACACTTGAACAACACTTGAACAACACTTTAACAATACTTTAACAACACTTTAACAACACTTTAACAACACTTTAACAACACTTGAACAACACTTGAACAACACTTTAACAACACTTGAACAACACTTGAACAACACTTGAACAACACTTGAACAACACGTGAACAACACTTTAACAACACTTTAACAACACTTTAACAACACTTGAACAACACTTGAACAACACTTGAACAACACTTTAACAACACTTTAACAACACTTTAACAACACTTTAACAACACTTGAACAACACTTGAACAACACTTTAACAACACTTTAACAACACTTGAACAACACTTTAACAACACTTTAACAACACTTTAACAACACTTGAACAACACTTGAACAACACTTGAACAACACTTGAACAACACTTTAACAACACCCACTCTTCACTCAGGCTGAAAATCAATGTTTAGTGTGTGTGAAAAGAATGCTTGCATTATCCATCCATCCATTTTCTACCGCTGGTACCTTTCGGGGTCGCGGGGGCTGCTGGAGCCTATCTCAGCTACAATAGGGCGGAAGGCGGGGTACACCCTGGACAAGCCACCACCTCATCACAGGGCCAACACCGATAGACAACATTCACACACTAGGGACCATTTAGTGTTGCCAATCAACCTATCCCCAGGTGCATGTCTTTGGAGGTGGGAGGGGCCTATCCCCAGGTGCGTGTCTTTGGAGGTGGGAGGGGCCTCACCCCAGGTACATGTCTTTGGAGGTGGGAGGGGCCTACCCCCCGGTGCATGTCTTTGGAGGTGGGAGGGGCCTATCCCAAGTTGCGTGTCTTTGGAGGTGGGAGGGGCCTCACCCCAGGTGCATGTCTTTGGAGGTGGGAGGGGCCTACCCCCAGGTGCATGTCTTTGGAGGTGGGAGGGGCCTATCTCCAGGTGCATGTCTTTGGAGGTGGGAGGGGCCTATCCTCAGGTGCATGTCTTTGGAGGTGGGAGGGGCCTACCCCCAGGTGCGTGTCTTTGGAGGTGGGAGGGGCCTCACCCCAGGTGCATGTCTTTGGAGGTGGGAGGGGCCTACCCCCAGGTGCATGTCTTTGGAGGTGGGAGGGGCCTATCCCCAGGTGCATGTCTTTGGAGGTGGGAGGGGCCTATCCTCAGGTGCATGTCTTTGGAGGTGGGAGGGGCCTATCCTCATGTGCATGTCTTTGGAGGTGGGAGGGGCCTATCCCCAGGTGCATGTCTTTGGAGGTGGGAGTGGCCTATCCCCAGGTGCATGTCTTTGGAGGTGGGAGGGGCCTATCCCCAGGTTCACGTCTTTGGAGGTGGGAGGGGCCTATCCTCAGGTGCATGTCTTTGGAGGTGGGAGGGGCCTATCCTCATGTGCATGTCTTTGGAGGTGGGAGGGGCCTATCCCCAGGTGCATGTCTTTGGAGGTGGGAGGGGCCTATCCCCAGGTGCATGTCTTTGGAGGTGGGAGGGGCCTATCCCCAGGTTCACGTCTTTGGAGGTGGGAGGGGCCTATCCCCAGGTTCACGTCTTTGGAGGTGGGATGAGGCCGGAGTAGAACCCACGCAGTCACGGGGAGAACATGCAAACTCCACACAGAAAGATCCCGAGCCCGGGATTGAACCCACGACGACTCAGGACTTTCATATTGTGAGGCACATGCACTAACCCCTCTCACACCGTGCTGCCCTGCTTGCATTCTTTTTCTTATTATTCTAATCATTATTATTATTCATTTTAGTTTTTTGTCATGATGACATCACTGCTTGATTTAATCCCCAAAATAATGCCAACAAAAATATTGTTTATGCGTAATATTTTTATCCAGGAAACTTAGGAAATTAAAACAATAAAAACAGAAATGTAGACATTTTATTTTTTGCCCCAAAAATTACCTTAAAACGATAGTATTACAAAACAGTCACATCTCAACATGTTATTTCAGTAGTTCAATTATAAAATGAAAGTTGTCTTAATATTTTAATTTGTTTTGATTTAAAGCAAATTCAATATGTTTTCAAATGTGATAAATTGTCAAAAAGTCAAATATTGTGCAAATGAGTGTTGTGTTGTGTTGTCTCCTGCTTGTTGTTGTCCTGTCCTCACCTGTCTTCTCTCCTCTGACCTTTGACCTATCAGACTTAGAGACCTCAGTGGACAGTCGCTGCACTACGGACAGTGCTGACAGTGCATTTATCGGCCGCCGCTATTGAGCCCCCCCCTCCCCCCCCACTTCCTTCTCTCGCTCTCAGGAAGTGGCGTCCATAAAAAAGGGAAGAGACAAAGGAGGACACGTTACCTTTCCTGGGAATTCCTTGTTTTGTTGTTCTTGTCTTTGTGTACGTGTGTGTGTTTCTTTCACAAGTTGTGTGTATTATTCATGCGTCCACTCCCCAGTGTTTGTGTGTCAGCACTAATATTCCAACACCACAATAAAACAAAACAAAACATGCTGTATTTAATAAGAGTGATGTCATGACCTTTCACCTCAGGTCAAACTTTAGGTTCTGGGTTTATTTTCTTGTTTTGTGTCGCGTCATCCTGCCCGCGGGGACTTTTTTTTTTTTTTTTTTTTTTTTTTAAATCTCCTCACCTGCCTCTCGTTAGTGATCAGGAGACTCACCTGCTTCTGATCACTAATCAGAGAGTTTTATGATCCAGCCTCACACCTGAGTCGGGGGCTGGATCAATGTTTGGTTACTGGTTTTTCCAGTTCAGTTCCGGTTTATTTCCAATGTGCACACAGTACGATGTGAAGTGAAATTAATTATATTTATATAGCGCTTTTCTCTAGTGACTCAAAGCGGTTTTACACAGTGAAAGCTGACATCTAAGTGACATTTAAAGCAGTGTGGGTGGCACAGGGAGCAGGTGGGTAAAATGTCTTGCCCAAGGACACGGAGTGGGGATCGAACCTGGAACTCTCAAGTTGCTGGCAAGGCCACTCTACCAACCTGAGCAATACAGCATGTCCAAAAATAGTAGGAAGAAGCTAAGCTTATTTAATTTGAGCCCTTGTCATAGCGTAGCAATTTTTATCCCATTTCCTTGTTCTCTGTAACAGAAAAGTGAATAAATGAATAGTAAATATATACCATAATATGTAAACAAATATTAAACACATAAATAATTTTTATCTCGAAAAAAATATATCATATTTTTGGATCCTATGTCTTAGTTGATGCTTCCTGTGCACTTCTCTGCTGCACTTGCTCTTTGTTGTTGAGGATCAAACTCTTTTACTTGCACATTTCTGCATGTCGGGGCGGCATAGCTCGGTTGGTAGAGTGTTGCAGGTTCGATTCCTGCTTCCTCCATCCTAGTCACTGCCGTTGTGTCCTTGGGCAAGACACTTTACCCACCTGCTCCCAGTGCCACCCACACTGCTTTAAATGTAACTTAGATATTGGGTTTCACTATGTCAAAGCGCTTTGAGTCACTAGAGAAAAGAGCTATATAAATATAATTCACTTCACTAATTCACAACTACCGCAGCAATGCCAAAGTGTCTTAATGTCTTCCAAATGTTTACTGTATATAAACCTAAATATGGTAGCTACTGCCTTTCCCAGACTATAGAGCATGCACCCGTGTATAAGCCGCACATTTTAGAAGAAAAAGTCAGTTCCATATATTAGCCGCACCGGACTATAAGTTGCTGATATATACGTTGTGAAATTACTTATTTACACATAAATATTTTATAAATATTTACATACCTTCATTGTTTCCAAAGGGTATCTGTAACAGGGCAGTAAAATGGCTGATCAAACAAAACAGAAGTCATGGTCATGGACCCACTAGCTGCGCAAGCTAGCTCTCCAATCAGCAAAACAGACTCAATAACTCCACGGTAACATTGGTGAATTTACCGAGGAATTATCCAACTAAAACAAACGTGTTCGCATATGTGCTAATGATAACGACACTAGCTGCATTACATCACCATAGCACGCACAAAAGTGCATGAAAACAGTCCGGTTTCGTAATTGTGAATTGTTTTGGGTAAATTGTAAACTTATAAACGTTGCTTGGAGGGGTGGAGGATGTAGAACCGCTATGGATGGCTAGAAGGTGGTACGGCACTTGTATTTGGGGTTGAAAGGACTGAACGGAGGAAAATACTGTAGACATGCCCCCAGCAACACCTGCAGTGAGGGAACTCGTCCAAAAGATGGCGCCGCAGCACAAACAATTACACAACTTTTCAGTGTTTTCATGTGTTTTATGAAACAGCTTGCGACCCCGAGAGGGACAAGCGGTGGAAAATGGATGGATTTGCAAGGTCAGTGAAAAAAAAAATCATAAAATAGCCACACTGTTTTATAAGCCGCAGGGTTCAAAGCGTAGGGAAAATGTTTCCGCTTATATTTGCGGTGTGTATGTTTTTACATTGAATTGCCACAAAGTTGGAATTGCCAAAAAAATCGTTTTAAGGCGGGGCTATTCAACTACACAGTGATTCAGGGGCCAAAGGTCTCAGGGGCCGGACGTTGAAATGTGGATGTTTCGTCAGAAAGTGCCTCCGCAGATTATATTTCTGTGAGACTTAGTTTACTTGATTGCAAAGTAAACACATGGTCTTCAAATTCAGTAAAGTCATTATTCTGCCCTCGCTACTCACTTCAAGCGTGTGCAGCTGGACAGATAGTTAACAGCATGTAGAAACAGAAGTTCCAGAACTTTTATTGATTGATGTTCCTTCTTTTGAATTACTTTCCTTTCTCAGTTTTATTCCTTTACACTTCTTTCTTCATTAAGGTTTGCAAGACTGAAAATATGAACATAAAAATTTCAAAAGTCTAATGTACATTATGTATTTTATGTAAATACACTAGAAGGTTTAGTGTTAATACATTCACACAATAAACCGCAGATGTTTATGCATATTAAAATGATGCATATTAAATTTAAACAACAGCCACAGCAAACACTGCACACAAAGTATTTGGCTCAACACAATTAAACCTAAGGTGTAGTTATCGCCCTTTACTGGTCAAATTCAGCTATGCATGTACTTAACGAACAACAGCACACATATAAAATACATCACAAAGTCAGCAACTTCAATACATTCATGTTTTTTCATCCAGCCGCTGTTAAAAGTCAGATTTTTGCTTCTTATTTGGATTTTTTTTCAGGGTAGATGGTGCCATTTTAGGGCTGAATGAGTCGTCTTCTTCTACTCCCCACATCGCTGCCACTGTGACAGATATGTCTCACTGTTGCCCCCTGCAGGAGTACTGCATACACGAGCAACCTTCGTTTTAATTGTTTTATCAAACTTAATTGGATTTGGATTTATTTGGATTGACAGTGATTTATCACTAATAGCGTCGTCGCCCTCTGCTGGTCAAATTTAGTACTACATGTATTAAGATAAGATTCATCATTACTCTCAAACAAAAAAACCCGCCTTCCGCCCGATTGTAGCTGAGATAGGTGCCAGCGTCCCCCGCGACCCCAAAAGGGAATAAGCGGTAGAAAATGGATGGATGGATGGAAAAAAAACAACACGATCAAAAATACAAAAGACATCACAAAGTCAGCAATTTCATTACAAAACAAACTAAATATCTTACATTCTTACTTTGCTGCCAAGTCGTTGTTAAAAGTCCCATTTTTGCAATTTAATTCGATTTTTTTTCCCAGGCTTGGAAGGGTAGTATTCTTCTACTGACCGCATTGCTGCGTCACTGTGACACACATACCTCGCTGTTGCCCCCTGCGGGGTGAAGGGAGTACTGCAAACACGATCAACCCTAGTTTTAATGGTTTCATCAAACTTATGTGATGTGTCACTATTAGCGTTGTCGCCCTCTACTGGTCAAATTTAGTACTATATGTATTTAAATTGGTTTCATCATTACTCTCAGACAAAAAACAACATGATCAAGAAATCAAAAGACATCACAAAGTCAGCAATGCCAATACAAAACAAAGTAAATATCTTACACTCTTACTTTGCTGTCTAGTCGTTGATAAAAGTCCAATTTTTGCAATTTATTTTGATTTTTTTTTCCAGGTTTGAATGAGTAGTCTTATTCTACTCACCACAATGCTGCGTCACTGTGGCAAATATGCTTGGTTGTTGCCCCCTGCGGGGTGACGGGAGTACTGCATACGTGATTTTATTGGTTTCATCTTTCCTTATTTGGGCAATGTTGGGCGGGGCCGGATGTAAAGCTATGGCGGGCCGGATGCTGTAAGGTATTTACTCATATTTCAAGGATTAAAACGTGTTTTTTTAACATTGGATGAATTGTGTTTTAAACATCGTTTTGGGAATAAAAAAGGTGGTATTTACATTGCTAATGAGTCATGGTGCTTCAGGAGGTGGCGCACACAGAAAAGTTAGCAGCTTCGGGGGTGGGGGGTGTTACATGTTGAAGACGTCCCCCTCGTGTGTTACATGTTGAAAATGTCCCCTTGTGCGTGTTACATGCTGAAGACGTCCCCCTCATGTGTTACATGTTGAAGATGTCCCCCTCGTGTGTTACATGTTGAGACGTCCCCCTGGTGTGTTACATGTTGAAGATGTCCCCCTTGTGTGTTACATGTTGAAGATGTCCCCCTCATGTGTTACATGTTGAAGACGTCCCCCTGGTGTGTTACATGTTGAAGATGTCCCCCTCGTGTGTTACATGTTGAAGACGTCCCCCTGGTGTGTTACATGTTGAAGATGTCCCCCTCGTGTGTTACATGTTGAAGATGTCCCCCTTGTGTGTTACATGTTGAAGATGTCCCCCTCGTGTGTTACATGTTGAAGACGTCCCCCTGGTGTGTTACATGTTGAAGATGTCCCCCTGGTGTGTTACATGTTGAAGATGTCCCCCTTGTGTGTTACATGTTGAAGATGTCCCCCTCATGTGTTACATGTTGAAGACGTCCCCCTGGTGTGTTACATGTTGAAGATGTCCCCCTTGTGTGTTACATGTTGAAGATGTCCCCCTTGTGTTACATGTTGAAGACGTCCCCCTGGTGTGTTACATGTTGAAGACGTCCCCCTGGTGTGTTACATGTTGAAGATGTCCCCCTCGTGTTACATGTTGAAGATGTCCCCCTCGTGTTACACGTTGAAGACGTCCCCCTCGTGTTACACGTTGAAGACGTCCCCCTCGTGTTACATGTTGAAGATGTCCCCCTCGTGTGTTACATGTTGAAGATGTCCCCCTTGTGTGTTACATGTTGAAGATGTCCCCCTCGTGTGTTACATGTTGAAGACGTCCCCCTGGTGTGTTACATGTTGAAGATGTCCCCCTCGTGTGTTACATGTTGAAGATGTCCCCCTTGTGTGTTACATGTTGAAGATGTCCCCCTCATGTGTTACATGTTGAAGACGTCCCCCTGGTGTGTTACATGTTGAAGATGTCCCCCTCGTGTGTTACATGTTGAAGATGTCCCCCTTGTGTGTTACATGTTGAAGATGTCCCCCTCATGTGTTACATGTTGAAGACGTCCCCCTGGTGTGTTATATGTTGAAGATGTCCCCCTTGTGTGTTACATGTTGAAGATGTCCCCCTTGTGTGTTACATGTTGAAGACGTCCCCCTGGTGTGTTACATGTTGAAGATGTCCCCCTGGTGTTACATGTTGAAGATGTCCCCCTCGTGTTACACGTTGAAGACGTCCCCCTTGTGTGTTACATGTTGAAGACGTCCCCCTCGTGTTACACATTGAAGACGTCCCCCTCGTGTTACACATTGAAGACGTCCCCCTCGTGTTACATGTTGAAGACGTCCCCTTCGTGTGTGTCCCCCGCAGGTTTCCCCTCCTTGAGCCGAAACCGAGAGGCCTACCAGTCCATCGAGCAGCAGGACCAAGCCAGCGGACAAGACAAGTCCTTCCAGCAGGCGCAGGACAACAAGGCCGCCCGGGCATACTAACTAACTAACACTCAGCACCAACCTTCACCTTCGGACTTTTGACACAGCAGGACGTCACGGCTCAGAGATTTTTTTTTTTTTATCAGATTCATCTTTCTATGCTGTTCTTAAAGACTTTCGTTGTATTATTTTGTGTTTTTGTATTCCCCTTTCAAAGGTGGCACTTCATCATTGTCTCTCTTTTAAACTTCCATTGTTTCGAACGCCTTCCATCTGCTCTCAGCTGACAGTTTATTAGGTACACCCGGATAAACACGATCATAATAACCACCTCGTGCCGATAAAGCATCCTTTTTTTTAGCAGCATGTTTGTTTTGATGTTGTTTATTCCGAGGGAGCTGCAAAGTGTAGTGTGCGCGCCAGGCCGCTAGTTGGCAATGTAACGATCGAGAACAGGAAGTGAGGACGAGTATTGAGGTGACATGAAAGGTGAAACAGGAAGTGAGGCGCAGAGCGGAAATCAGCCGGAAGTGTAAATACATTTAAAGGAAGTTTTGTTGTACATAACATGAATAATATCTGTTGTTAGTTCAGGATAAGATATTGATTTTTGAAGTTTAAATCAATTTCAAATAACAATTCTTATTTGAAAAAAGAACGAGAACAAAAATGTAGATTAGCATAAATTTTGTTTAGTGTAGTTCACCAAAGAGCACTTTAGAAAACACAAACCAAGTACCACCATACAGTAGTCTAGTAGACCTAAGTATTCATTAAGTACCACCATCATGACAACATTAAATACAGTAGTGTAGTAGACCTAAGTATTCATTAAGTACCACCATCATGACCAACATTAAAATACAGTAATGTAGTAGACCTAAGTATTCATTAAGTATCACCGTAATGACAACATTAAATACAATAGTGTAGTAGACCTAAGTATTCATTAAGTACCACCATCATGACTACATTAAACACAGTAGTGTAGTAGACCTAAGTATTCATTAAGTACCACCATAATGACAACATTAAATACAGTAGTGTAGTAGACCTAAGAATTCATTAAGTACCACCATAATGACAACATTAAATACAGTACTGTAGTAGACCTAAGTATTCATTAAGTACCACCATAATGACCACATTAAATACAGTAGTGTAGTATACCTAAGTATTCATTAAGTACCACCATGATGACAACATTAAATACAGTAGTGTAGTAGACCCAAGTATTAATTAAGTACCACCATGATGACGACATTAAATACAGTAGTGTAGTAGACCTAAGTATTCATTAAGTACCACCATAATGACAACATTAAATGCAGTAGTGTAGTAGACCTAAGTATTCATTAAGTACCACCATAATGACAACATTAAATACAGTAGTGTAGTAGGCCTAAGTATTCATTAAGTACCACCATAATGACAACATTAAATACAGTAGTGTAGTAGACCTAAGTATTCATTAAGTACCAACATAATGACAACATTAAATACAGTAGTGTAGTAGACCTAGGTATTCATTAAAAACAATGCAGGGGTTATTGTTAACACGTATATTTCTGGCCACTTTGTAGTTACACACAGTTTGAACAGTAACACTGTGTTTGAATATGTTAATTGGATGCTTATTTACATTTGATTTTCCATAGACAAGCTACTGATTAGCATTACCGATTTTACATGGCGGTTGCAACGCCTCCAAGTTTGTTGATGAAAATTACAACTAAAAATTACAATCAAACGTGTTAGAAGTACAACACTTGCAGTACAAACTCTTTGTAAGGCGCAACAACAAAATCTACAATTCA
>NC_084612.1:77754100-77869100 GCF_033978795.1 Nerophis ophidion
ATTCCTCATATTGGTCCTTATTTACCTGACACGTGAAACGTGACGATTTATGAGGTTGCTGGAGCCACGCCGACACACATCTAATTCTGTTTCCTACACCATGCATGGATGTAAGTGTTTAATACTGAATATAAGTGCTGTCTGACCTTTTTGCCAACAGTTTTTAATCAGATAAGTCACTCATTTTAAAATCTAAAATAAGGACATTGTTGAATTTGAATTAATCATGATTAATCACAGGTTACTACTGGATTGCATCATTTTAAGTATACTTAAACACAACGGTCCAATATTTGGACACAAATGCAATTTTATTGTCAGAATGTCTTTTTATTTAAATTTTTTATTTTGCAGATTAATCTGATTTTTGAATTTGGATTAATTATGATCACATGTCGTTTTTTTGCTTTCATAATTTAAATTCATTTAAAGAAAGACCCCAATATGGATAGAAATGCAATTTTATTGTCAGAATGTCAACCGGGAACATTTCCTTATGTTTTACTTAGAGAAGTCAAACTATTTAAAAACACATCTCACTAATCACGTATTTGAAATGGAATCAATCGCCATTAATCACAGATTATTACTTTTGCTTGATTCAAAATAACTTTTAAAAAAAAACTACAATATTTGGACATAAATGCAACCCAGGACAACAAAATATTTAACATGGTGTTGTCGAATTATATATATTGGTTTCAAACTAAATTTGATTTCAATACACTGTGCAATAAAGTGGGGATCATTGAAAGTCTTCTCGGTTATTGATCCATGAATAGAGGTATTTCTTTTTCCTCAAATACTGTACGTTGTTCGTAACCCGCAGCTAGCTTAGTTTAGTTAACACTAACATTCTACTGAACGCTATGTGTGCAACAGAATAAAACAGGCTTTGATTTAAACTTACCAGTGTGAAAATGCACCGGGTGATGGCGTTAAAAGTCATGTTTGATGGTCTCACAGTGTCTCTTGGCTTTTGCTTCTACGCTAAAATGAAACAAATATCCAGTAAATCTTTTTTTTTTTTACTAAAGTGATTGTGGTGTTTATTGATGTCGCCCGTTTGCAACATATTTGGAACTTGTCAAAAAAAAAAAACACAACTTTAGGACGCGGTCTTGCATTCAGCCCAATGTAAAGATGCTATTCCCGTGCAGTGAGACCCAGTGCCTACTTTGGAACCTGGTCCAAACCACAGGACTTTCAAATACTGTCTGGGACCTTTGCTACGTTGCAGTGTGAAAGAGGCCGTGGCCTCCATGTTGTTACCTCGTTGGCCCTGAAGATCCACAGGTCTTCACAGGGACCATGAAGTGGGTCCACATGAGGTTGTGACACGCCGGCATGGGGGCGGGGCAATCAGACCACAGCTTGTTTTGTTTTTTTGCGATGTGGGCGGGGCTAGAGCATGAGAGGGTGGGTGTTCTTGTCTCGGTCTTGGTCGGTCACACATGTCTGTTTGCCGCCGCTGAGGAAGACAATGCAATAGGCCACAACATTAGGGACACCTGCGCCCTCAGGGGGAGCATACTTGCCAACCTTCAGACCTCCAAATCCAGGAGATGAGGGGGTGTATATATTTTCAAGTATTTCTTACTTATATATATATATATATATATATATATATATATATATATATATATATATATATATATATATATATATATATATATATATATATATATATATATATATATATATATATATATATATATACACACACACACTGCAAAAACTGAAATCTAAGTAAGATGCAATCTCTGAAATAAGGTTGATATTTTCTTAATTTCTGTCTGATAAGATCATTTTTCTCACTAAGCAGATTTTAAGGTCCTAAATGATGTCAGCAAGATATTACAGCTCAGAGCTGAGATTTGATGACCTTTATTGAGTAAAACATGCTTGAAACTAGAATATCAACTGAAGCTAAGCTGTGTCATCAACACTCACAAGTGTAAAACAAATTTTTTTAAATAAATAATTTCTTACTTCAAGCATGAAAAAAAAAGTCATGAAGCTGAGCACATATCATGATGTCAAGATAATGGCACTAGCATTTACTTATTTAAGAGTATTTTTCAACATATTGAGCAAAAAGGTCTCTTTTCTTTTCTACACAGAAAAGTGTACTTGTTATTAATGAGAATATACTTATTTTAACGTATTTTTGGGTTTATTGAGGTGAGCTAATTTTACTTGTTTTGGAAAGTCTTGACAAGCCGAATTTTCTTGTTCTATTGGCAGATCATTTTGCTTACTTCAAATAAAATACCACTCATTTTTGTATTTTTTTTTTCTTGTTTTTGAACACTCACTTTTTGCATAATACATATGATATATATATATATATAAATAATCCATTGATGAATGAGTATATCCGTTCTGATCAACAAAATGTGCAGGCAACATACTCCTTCCCCTTTAAGCTGTCCTGGATGAACTAAAATTATTTTTTCCGATCATTTTGGAACTTGCAGGCGTACTTCTTCTTCTTACACGTCGTCGCCATGACTTTCTCTTCTTCCTTCTTCTGCTTCGCCTCTGTTTTGTTTTTGGACATTACTACTTGCCATAGTTTTGAAGCGATGCATGATGGGAATCCAGATGTTGTGTGTCAGTGTATTAATGTGTGGGCTGAAAAAGCACCGTGCTTGCCTACTTCATGGGTTATAGATAAACCTATGGATAACAGAGACATATATTATAGTCTCCTTTTCAGGTTGTAGAGGACGTTAAAGGTACGCCTCCAATATTGTTGTCCGGGTAGAAATTGGTAGAATGGTTGTATGGGAGAATTTATGGAGGGGCACTAAAATTCGGGAGTCTCCCGGGAAAATCGGAAGGGTTGGCAAGTATGCCGCCAAGGCTTAATTAGACACACAAGAAATACTTTTAGAAATGATCAACATGCTGAAAGTGCAGATCAAAATTAAACGCAGCAGATGTTGTACATAATACGTATTTTCTGAATATGTACAATAGTAAAATGCTGTTGAAAGGGAAGGCATTTAAATGGTAAAACTATTACTGTTGTGAAGTGAATTATATTTATATAGCGCTTTTCTCTAGTGATCAAAGAGCTTTTACATAATGAAAGCCAATATGTAAGTTTCATTTAAAGCAGTGTGGGTGGCACTGGGAGCAGGTGGGTCAAGTGTCTTGCCCAAGGACACAACGGCAGTGACTAGGACGGCGGAAGCGGGGATCGAACCTGGAAGCCTCAAGTTGCTGGCACGGCCACTCCACCGACCAAGCTATACTGTTACTATTATTGTCTAGCCATGTGATCAAAACAGAAATGTGCGGGGGGTTTTTCTATTTATATGTTTTTCTATTATTTCTATTATTCTTTGCAACTAACAGAGCTGCAAACTTAGTTTTGTTGTAAACATTATATTCAATGTTCAACAAACGTACAGTCAAAATACAGTATTTATATTTAATATAATACTATTTATAAATATTTTCATTACGTGTGTTATATTATCTTATGCCTCTAAAAGAGCTGCTAACCTCCTTTCATGTGTTGTGTGTGTGTGTGTATATATATGTGTATATATATATATATATATATATATATATATATATATATATATATAATTCAATGCGATTAAAAGAGCAACCAACCACATTTTATTTTAGCATTTATAATATAGTAAATATAAAACCTATTTACACATTTAATATAATACCCTGAGAGGGACAAGCAGTAGAAAAATGGATAGATGGTTGGATATATTTTTTCAAAACGTATTAGATTTTTCTATGCCTCTACTTCAATAGAGCCGCTTGCCTTATTTCTCCAAAGGTGGTAAGTTGGCTCTATCTAGTAGAACGCCAAATTTCACCTTATTGAATATTCTGTGTGTAATGTTACAGTGGCCAAAATATTTAATATACTTGTTAAATAATACCTCTGACTTGTTTTTAATGAATACTTAGACCGACTACGCTACTGTCAATTTGGTGGTACCTGGAGGACCAGGTTTTTCGAAAAAGTTTGAGAATCACTGCTGTACTTGATTCAATTTGATGAATGATACTTTCATATCTATTCTGTTACATTATTGAGGTACATGAGAGGAGGTAAAATTTTGAAAACTCTCTCTACAGAAGGAAGGGGGATTTATATGTCCTCATTTGTCACGATTGACCTGACACATGAAACGTAACAAATTGGAGGGTGTGCACTATCCATCAGGTTTGGGGCAATTCCAACTTTGACCACATCATCAGTTGCTATATAGAGTGGCACTTTCCTTCATTTTCAGCAGACTGCATTGCAAAATAATGAACCCCTTCTCTTCCACTCACGCTAGATACATAATCCCTTCCCTATTGTAAACTCCAGTCCTGGTTTTGCCTTAATGAAACACTACAAGAAGGTGTGTTGCAGGCATACCTGTCTTGTCTTTCTGACGCCATTGTGCTGTCTTCGTAAATCTTCAACATTGTTTCTGTGCGGTCGTCACAGTTCTCTTTGGGCTCCTGGAGTCTGGAAAATATTTGTTTATATTTTACGTACTTTTATTTTGAAGCCTCAGAACGTAGGAGCTGCAAGGCGTGTGTGTTACTTCCACTCCACTTAAGTTTTTGCCAATACAACTTCTTAGGGTTTGACATTTAGAATTATTGTTTTAATTTCCGCAATATTATAATAATATAATCGATATATTGTATTTTCCGGACTATAGCACTCACTGGGATATAAGCCACACACACAAAGTTTTAAAGGCATAATGTTTTTTTTCAATTAGCCGCACCAGACTATGAGCCGCAGATATATATATGTCGTGAAATTAGTTGTTTACTCAGAAATATTCTGTAAATGTTTATTCACATGCCTTAATCGTTTCCAAACCTTGCCTAAAACACGGCAGTAAAACAGCTGATCAAACAAAACAGAAGTCATTGTCATGGAACCACAAGCTGCGAAAGCTTGCTCTCCAACCTGCTAAACAGACTCAATAACTCCACCGTGACGTTTTGGTGAATTTACTAAGGAGTTAGTCAAACTTAAACAATACAAAAAGAATGCTGTTGTAAGTTAATAATACTAACACAAACACTTGTAAACGTTTTAGCATGCTAGCTAATGCTAATGACACAAGATTCATTACATTATGATAGCATGAACAAATATGCATGAAAACACTCCTGCAGACATCACACATGGGACGCTTTAGTAAGTAAGAATTGTTTTAGTTATATTGTAAAACTTAGTGATAAATGAAGAATCCATATGAGTAGAAACGCTATGGATGCTTATTTATGGTTTACAGCAGTAAAACAGGAAGTACATTCTCAACCTGCAAGCAAACCCGTCCCAAAGATGGCGCCATAGCACATCCAATAACCCACTTTTTCAGTCCTCTGCTTGGGTTTAATGCAAACTACTGAACACAAAACATTATGGGTGTTAGTGGAAAACAAAACAAAAAAAAATCATAACTTAGCCGCACCTTTTTATAAGCCACAGGGTTCAAAATCTGAAAGAAAAGCATCGGCTAATAGTCCAGGATTTATGCTAATTCATATACTGTATTTTCCGGACTATATGCCGCTACTTTTTCTCAACGCTTTAAACCCTGCATCTTATAAAACGGTGCAGCTAACTTATGAATATATCTTCGCTAACGGCCAACATTATTGTATTCAACAAATAGTTTTCCAAAAACACCAACAGAGACACTGAAAAGGTGAGTTATTATTGGCGCTTTACAATACAACTAAAAAAATTCTTACTCACTAAAGCCTCCCAAGTGTGACGTCTGTAGGAGTGTTTTCATGCATATTTGTACGTGCTATCATAATGTAATCAAGCGAGCGCCGTTAGCATAAGCTAATATGCAAACACGTTTACGAGTGTCTGTGTGAGTATTATCAACTTACAATTGTTTCAGTTTCACAAATTCCTCAGTAAATTCACCAAAACGTCACCGTGGAGTTATTGAGTCTGTTTAGCTGATTGGAGAGCTAGCTTCTGTGGCTCGTGGGTCAATGACCATGACTTCTGTTTTGTTTGTTCAGCCGTTTTACTGCCGTGCTACAAGCACCGTTTGGAAACAATTAAGGTATGTAAATGAAAATTTTTTAAATATATTGTACCGGTATATAGCTATTGCTTATGTGGCTAATATATGTGTAATTATTTATTTATTCTAAAATTGGGTGGGTGCGGCTCAAATAGCGGTGCAGTCTTTAGCCTGGAAAATAGGGTAATTGAAAAAAAAGTGTCCATCTTAAAGGAAGGGCAGTATGTGAAGCATCACCTGGGCTCCAGTCTCTCCTTGACCTTAGCGATGGACAGGATGTAAGGGCTTATCTGCCTGGCGATGGTGGTCAGGTAGGAGTTCTCCTGCTTCAGCTGCATCAGATCGTGAAGCTGTGCTGCAAGAGTCAGAGCGATGTGGGTGAGAAGAACTGCTACGTGAAGTCCGAGAGTTCAAGGACTGAACGCCAACCTTCGTAGATCTCCTGCTCATTGGTGACCCTCTGAAACGTCTCCTCCCAGATCTGTGAGGGTAAACAGATAAGATGATCGTGCTGAGGGTCTAGTAGTCCCATAGTGAGGGGGGAGGTCGGCTACCTCTTCAAACATGGCCCTCATGGTCTCCACCGTGGAGTACTGGGAAGCTATCTGGCTGTCGATGTGCAGCGATCGGTCCAGGATCTCGCCCATTTGGTCCGTGTTGATAATGGAGTGATGCTTGGTCAGATCTCTGTGCAGCTCCTGGACCTGGTCCTTCAGGTTCTGTATTTCTGTCTGCAGAGTCTGGAGACGCACGGAGTTGTAGACTGAAACATTATCTCCAAACTCTTTATAGAGATGTCCCAATCAGGGTTTTTTGCTGCCAATTCCGATACCGAGATCGGCTGATACCAGTATTGTATTTATTTTCCGGACAATAAGCCGCTACTTATTTCCCCACGCTTTGAAGCATGCAGCTCGTGACTAATTCATGGATTTTTCTTTGCTAATGACGATAATGTTTTGTACGCAACAAAAAAGGTGTTATTTTTTGTGCTACGGCGCCATCTTTTAAACGAGTTCGCTCAATGTACTTCCTGTTTCCTTCCTTGAACCAGAAGTTTAACCGCCCATAGCGTTTCAACTCATATTGATTCTCCGTTCATCACTCCAAGAAAGACTTGTAAAATTTTGCAATATAACTAAAACTATTCATACTTACTAAAGCGTCCCATGTGTGATGTCTGCAGGAGTGTTTTCATGCTTATTTGTACGTGTTATCGTAATGTAATCAAGCTAGCCTTGTTAGCATGAGAAAATATGCTAACATGTTTACAAGTGTCTGTGTTAGTATTATTAACTTACAATGGAATTCTTTTTGTATTGTTTCACTTTCGTAAATTCACCAAAACGCCACCGTGGAGTTGAGTCTGTTTAGCTGATCGGAGAGCTAGCTTGCGGAGCTAGCGGGTCCATGACGCTGACTTCTGTTTTGTTTGAGCAGCCGTTTTACTGCCGCTCTACAAACCCAGTTTGGAAACAATTAAGGGATGTAAATAAACATTGACAAAATCTTTGGTACCGGTGTATATATCTGCAGCTTATAGTCAGGTGCGGCTAATATATGGAAACATATTTATTTCTTCTAAAATCCAGTGGGTACATAGTCCATAGCCCGGAAAATACATTATAAACTACACATTTTCCAACGTATTATTGGTGAGTGCTATTGACAGTGTAACAATATCTACACACTATTTCAACTACCGGTACTTCCTTATTCTCTATTATTACACACATTTGTTTGAGCAAGACCAAGTCAATAGTACACAATAACTCAATAGCTATTACTATCTACTCCATCCATCCATCCATCTTCTTCCGCTTAGCCAAGGTCGGGTCGCGGGGGCAGCAGCCTAAGCAGGGAAGCCCAGACTTCCCTCTCCCCAGCCACTTGGTCCAGCTCCTCCCGGGGGATCCCGAGGCGTTCCCAGGCCAGCCGGGAGACATAGTCTTCCCAACGTGTTCTGGGTCTTCCCCGTGGCCTCCTACTGGTTGTACGTGCCCTAAACACCTCCCTAGGGCGGCGTCTAGGTGGCATCCTGACCAGATGCCCGAACCACCTCATCTGGCTTCTCTCCATGTGGAGGAGCAGTGGCTTGACTTTGAGCTCCTCACCCTATCTTTAAGGGAGAGCAGCGCCACCCGGTGGAGGAAACACATTTTGGCCGCTTGTACCCGTGATCTTGTCCTTTCGGTCAAAACCCAAAGCTCATGACCAAAGGTGAGGATGGGAATGGAGATCGACCAGTAAATTGAGAGCTTTGCCTTCCGGCTCAGCTCCTCCTTCACTTACTTCTTTCTTACTATCAACTATTCTTTTTAAATTGTTAGATTTTTGCCTTCGAAGTCCTCCTGTGTCAAGTAGTAAACATTGACAAAAGCAAAAATGATATAATTTGAGAAAATAAAGCTCTAATCACTCTGGTATCAGTCACAAACTGATACAACCCTTGGTATCGACACTACCAACTTACACATTGATCCGCCCTTTTACTTCTCGTGTACTGACAGTGTCAAAGTTGACTTGCCAAAAGTTGTCCTTATCTTCTCGAGTTTGAATTGAATTACTTTGAAAAACTTGAATGAAATAGACAGAGGGTGAAAGCATGCATCAAAAAGCAAAGAAATGAAGAGCGTTTGAGCTGCACTCCTCACCCTGTAGCTGTTCTCGTAGTTGTTACAGTGCTTGGTGAAGGGCGTCTCCCGGCCCTCGGCCAGCAGGACCTTGGTGCAGATGTTGCGGTGAGACGTTGGCCTCCGCCCCAACACCGAGCCCAGCGGCATCTCGCTGAGAGACAGCGAGCGGCAAGACATGGAGAGAGGCGACTGCAGCCTGGAGGTGAGGAGAGGAGGATATCAATCGCTGCTTTCCTTCTCTCTGCATCAACTCACACGCGTGGTTATTACAGTAATGTGCTGTAAAAACCACCACTGTACATCTTACTGTAAAAAAAATCATTTTACATCATTTTACTGTATCAAAACAGTGGTACCGGTTTTCAATTCATAGTAAATTGCTCTAAAAACGAAAATGTTGTAATAAAATTCAGAATTTTACAATACAATTCTGGCGGCAGAAGTGCTGGGGTTTTTTTCCGTATAATCCACAGTCGTTTTTACAGAAAATTACTGTGAAATTACTATAACTACTTTAAAATTCGGAATTTTACAGTAAGTGTCAGTTTTGTTTTTTTTTTAAGTAAAATCTACCGTTGTTGTTTTAACAGTGCATTACTGTAAATGAAAAAACCGTACCACTGCAGTTCAATTCTGGCGATTGAACTGACAGTTTATTTTACCGCAAAATCTGACGTCATTGTGCATATATATATATATATATATATATATATATATATATATATATATGTATATCTCCATTTTCTACCGCTTATTCCCTTGTGGGGTCGCGGGGGGCGCTGGCGCCTATCTCAGCTACAATCGGGCGGAAGGCGGCGTACACCCTGGACAAGTCGTCACCTCATCGCAGGGCCAACACAGATAGACAGACAACATTCACACTCACATTCACACACTAGGGCCAATTTAGTGCTGCCAATCAACCTATCCCCAGGTGCTTGTCTTTGGACGTGGGAGGAAGCCGGAGTACCCGGAGGAAACCCACGCATTCACGGGGAGAACACGCAAACTCCACACAGAAAGATCCCGAGCCTGGGATTGAACCCAGGACTGCAGGACCTTCGTATTGTGAGGCAGACGCACTAACCCCTCTGCCATATATATATATATATATATATATATATATATGCCTATTGTAGATTCACTCTTCCCAGTCTGGTGCAGGTCTACAATTCTTTTCCTGGTGTCCTTCGACAGCTCTTTGGTCTTGGCCATAGTGGAGTTTGGAGTCTGACTGTTTGAGGCAGTGGACAGGTGTCTTTTATACAGATAACGAGTTCAAACAAGTGCCATTAAAACAGGTAACGAGTGGAGGACAGAAGAGCTTCTTAAAGAAGAAGTTACAGGTCTGTGAGAGATCTTCCTTGTTTGAAGACATATATATACGCACAATGACAAACATTGACATGAAACTGAAACATCCTTATTTTCTCCAGTTTGAGAAAACACAAGACATCTTTAAACCAGCAGGTGTGGCAAGGAGGTGCTGTTGCCTTCCACTTTAGCACAATGAGTCTCCTAGCCAACAAAGTTGTGAATGCTACCAAGTTCTTTTTGGATTTGCTAAGGGTAGATGACCGAGGTGCTACACCAAATAGTCCACTTAGAGGAGTCGGTTCCATCTTTTTGCCAATTACCAGAGACAAAGTATTGCAAAGTTCAGTTCAATAAGTGCACAGGGATGGCCAAACCCAAAGCATAGCTATCAAGTTAGACAGAGATCCCATAACACAAATATTCCGACATACGTATTAGTCAGCCGGAACTTGTGATAACAAATACCATGTATTAGCTTGTTATAACAAATATCATGTATTAGCTTGTTATAACAAATATCATGTATTAGCTTGCATTGAATAATGCTGTGACCACACCATTCCTTTTATTTCGATTACATTTTGGGGGGTAACTATTTGATTCAGGATTGATTCTCGATTCAAAATCAACATTTTTTTAAAAGCATTGGGTGCCAGTTCTATGAATAACTGCATTTCTCCATAAAATATATAAACAGTTCTGGTACATTTCTATATTACTTACAAAAAAACTGGTTTTGGCTTATAATAAAATTATACCCAAACAATTAATAAGATCATCTACATCAGTGGTTCTCAACCTTTTTTCAGTGGTGTACCCCTTGTGAACACTTTTTTAAATTCAAGTACCCCCTAATCAGAGCAAAGCATTTTTGGTTGAAAAAAAAGTCAAATACAGCACTATGTCATCACTTTCTGATTTATTCAATTGTATAACAGTGCAAAATATTGCTCATTAGTAGTGGTCTTTTTTTAACTGTTTGGAAAAAAAGATATAAAAATAATTAAAAAATTGTTGAAAAATAAACAAGTGATTCAATTATAAATAAATATTTCTCCACATAGAAGTAATCATCAACTTAAAGTGCCCTCTTTGGGGATTGTAATAGAGATCCATCTGGATTCATCAACTTACTTCTAAACATTTCTTCACAAAAAAAAATCTTTAACATCAATATTTATGGAACATGTCCACAAAAAATCTAGCTGTCAACACTGAATATTGCATTGTTGTATTTTTTTTCACACTTTATGAACTTACATTCATATTTTGTCAAAGTATCATTCAATAAATATATTTATAAAGGATTTCTAAATTGCTGCTATTTCTAGAATATTTAAAAAAAAATCTCACGTACCCCCTGGCATACCTTCAAGTACCCCCAGGGGTACGTGTACCCCCATTTGAGAACCACTGATCTACATCAACTATGTGATTTGTCTGAGTGGCTGGACAGGACAGATTAAAAATATATAATAAAATAAAATATACATTTAAAAAAAATGGAAAAAACAATTTTTGATTTTTTTTTTCAACCGATTAAGAATCATTACAAATAACAAATGCGATTAATCTGAAAATCGTTTTTTTTTTTTTTTTTTTTGACACCACTGGGTTAGGATTAGGTTCACACGTATCGTTTAGGGTTAGGGTTAGCGTTAGAGGTCATACAAAAAATAGTCCCTTTTTTTGATGGAAGTAACCAAAAAAAGCTGTAAATATGACTAAGTGTCTAGGTGCCTGCCCCTCTGGATCAACACCTGGGTCAGGAACACAAATACAGTCCCAGACTGGCGTGGCGTGATAAACCTGCACAACACGACAAATAAAATACCTCACGTTCTGTTGCTTTAAGATGAAAACGCCGGAAGCTGGCGAGGAGCTCCAAGACGGTCTACGTGCACACCTGCACTGATTGTGGTCCACAGCGACCGGCAGCCACGTGGCTTAAATACCTGGCGCCCGCCCCCTGACCTCAGCAGCCTGGAACAAAGCTGCCCCTGCGTGCCAACTTGCAGACTGACTGTGCAGGCTTCTATGAAATGATGATAAGAATAGTGCCACTAATGTAATAGGCCTGTGTGCACGCCATCAGAGGAGTTAGTCTCTGGGCAACAAAACCTCCATCATTTTGTGTGCTTCTGATCAGAATGGACCCGCTAAACACAGAGACTCAGTGGTGTCATCAGGCCAGGAACCCTCGCTCACTGGCATTGCAAAACCATTTGGGGGATTTCGCTTTTGTTTTCCCGGAATCGCGGCGGCGATACACGGAACAGCGGAGCACTGCGAAGCCGATACTTGGGAAACCACCTCACCTCGTGGCGACGCTGGAGGTGACGGAAGGGGCGCAGCGCGGGCCAATCAGCAGCAAAGACTCCAGGCACCGGGCAAACTCGCTGCGGTAGTCCGTGTTGATCTGGAGGAAGACGGGAGGGTGCCGTCAGTGGACAAGAACATACGGCTTTTTCTTTGGCTTTTTCCCCACTCCAACTCCAGCTCTTTTGTGACGTTTGTAAAGTTAAAAAAGATTTAACGTTAGTGTTATTTGCAGAAGGCAGCACGGTAGGGGGGGTTAGTGGCTCGGCCTCACAATACGAAGGTCCTGGGTTCGATCCTGCGCTCAGGATCTTTCTGTGTGGAGTTTGAATGTTCTCCCTGTGACTGTAATATATAAATATATAATATAATCGCGGGAGTGCACTATCCACTTTAGCCGCCATCCCAACTTTGACCACAGCGTCAGCTGCTATGCGGAGTGGAGCTTTCTCTCGTTTTCAGCGGACTGCATTGCAATATGATTAACCCCTCCTCTTCCTCTCATGAGAGATCCACCCAGGAGTGGGGCCGTATATATATATATATATATATATATATATATATATATATATATATATATATATATATATATATTAGGGATGCACCGAAATGAAAATTTGTGGCCGAAGCCGAATAAAATTTAAACGCTTGGCCGAAGGTCAAATACCGAATAATGAATGCAGTTTTTCACAATTTTTTTAATATTGCATAAATAGCCTAGGATAAATTTTTAGACATGTTTTTCAAATAAAGTCAATTTTTATTGAGTATTGACATTTTTTAATATTCCAGTAGCCTTTGCTTTTCAAAAAAAGCACAGTTTTTCATTTATATTAGGCCTTCAAACAAAACATGCATTCCAAAAAAAAAAAAGTGCATTAAAGTGGATAAACCCACAACAAATGAATTATTGTCTTTTTGGCAAAAGTCTGCTTAGCCACAGTAGATATGCTAATAATGTAAACAGAAGGCTCAAGTAAATCTCAATAAGTGTGTGCTTGTAACCTCATACACTTATACAGGTAGCCTACACAACAGGCTAATAATGTAAACAGAGGCCCCACTAAATCTCAATAAGTGTGTGCTTGTAACCTCATACACTTATACAGGTACACAACATATCCCAACGTCACTGCACGTTGGTTGATTGCATCACCGCGTCAAAAAATTGCGTCACACTCCACTATTCGGCTTTGTTTTTAACTCATTCCGCCGAAGGCCAAATGTGGCTTTTTTTGCCATATTCGGCCGAATATATTCGGTTACCGATTAATCGGTGCATCCCTTATGTATGTATGTATGTATGTATGTATGTATATATATATATATATATATATATATATATATATATATATATCCTATTTGTCTTTACTTGACTTTGTAGTGCATCATTCAGTAGCAATATGCAGGTGATTAATCAGCGTTGCAGAAAAAGACAGTTATTTGTGACAAAACACTGCAGCAACACGTCGGTCTGCTTTCATTGTGTTTGTTTGCAAATAAAAGCACTGAAGACGAGATTGTTCATATGAAAGCAATTCAAAGTGTCACTCACTTTGCTGCTTTGCACCGGCCGAAGGCGATGAGGCAGCTTGACAATCCTCTTCAGTCGCTCCATCAGTTGCTGTGGAAGCAAAATCATCACAACGATGAACCAACTCCATTTTACAGCAAACAGTCCACGGAAGCCAGGAGATAATCTGCGGTAGCAGGTCACAAAGTGCTATAACTGGTCCTGGGCCAGTCCACTCACTCTGTGCCATTTGCATCTCCAGGAAAAAAAATATAAAGGCACGAGTGAAAATACATTTTCTTCGTAAGCAAAGAGTCCTGCACATCGGTCTGATTCCATATTTGATACATGTGATTACAAATAGGAATTTAAACTTCTTTAAATCAGTGATTCTCAAACGTTAATCCATTTAGTGGTATGCCAAAGAATCACTGAATTAAATATTCAAACACAGTGTTACTGTTCAAGCTGTGGCCAAAAAAATGTAATATCCTGGTTATGTTTTTAATGAATACATAGGCCTACTATGCTGCCATAGTTGAATGTTGGTCATTTTGGTGGTACTTGGAGGGGCCATAGTGTTTTCTGACAGGGTATTTGGTGGGAAAAGTGTGAGAACTATTGCCTTTAACACTCAAAAAATTGCATTTGATGCCTGTTCCCAACTTCTAAAGTTAGACTTTAACACGATATATGATCATATATATCATTCAGAAATGTATATTTTTCATATATTTGTGTTACTCCTTGAAAAAAATGATGAAGTTAAAAGTCCCTGGGTTTTTCCCGCTTGACCCTTTAGTGTCCACATTCTGTTTGCACCAATGCCATGTGGGTATACAGTATTTCATCCACCTCGGTTTTGTCATGTCTGTGTGATTTTGTTTTGTTTTTTGGACATTCAATTACTGTTTTCAAACTTCCTGGTTTGTTTTGTTACCATGACTACCCATTAGTTTTCACCTGTCTCACGTTTTGCACTCGCACACCTGTTTTCACTTATCATGTCATTGCTATTTAAGCCTGTCTGTTTCTGTTGTTTGTCCTGGCAACGTCACCTCCTTCACACCATCTATCACCTTCTATGCCTTCCATGCCGATGATCCGGGTTACTTTCTTGTTTAAAGTACATTTTTGTTAATCATGCCATAGTGCTAGTTTTTGTTTTCATAGTCAAGTTTGTTCTCCGCCATTGTGCGCGCCTTTTGTTTGTTCCGTTTTTTTCAGTTATAGTGTCAAGATAAAAAGATGTCTCTACCTTCACGCCGTTTCCACTCCATTCGCTTTGCACCTCGGGAAAACAATCCACGCCCAAGTCCAAGTCGTGACAGGTTTTTGTTACAATTCCATTGAGAAGGGTTTGTTGAAAACCGAATCTTACGGAAACCGGAACAATAAAGATAGGATAGAATAGAATAGAGTTTTATTGTCATTATTGCAATGAACAGGTTCAAAGAACAACGAAATTGGAGCAGCTCCTCCTAAGGTGCATATGCAATATGGTAGTATAAATAGTAAAAAAAAAAAAAAAAGATAGAGATGACAGATGTATCTATACGATACGATGGCACTTTATTGTCATCACACTCAAAAAGTACAACACAATGCAATTGTCAGCACAGACCCATTAAAGGTAGAAATATTGTCGGTGACAAGGTCGACCAGGGTTGTCCAAAGTAAGGTTTGGGGCCATTTGAGGCCCATAGTTAATTTTTCAACAGCCCGCTGTACAATAATTTTATTATTAGCATGCTAGCTGCTTTTTAGGCCAATTTTGCCAGTATGCACATCAGCGTCAACAATTTTGTTACTTGAGAAATTCTAACATTTAGCATGGCAAAGCTAATTTTATAGGTATACACTTGAGTCATATTTTGGTACTTGATGGATGCTCTGCATTTTTTTCTTTCTTACAAATTGTTCAGACATGCACCTCAGAATAATATATTTTGATGCTTACAACATGCCTCAGTTTGTATTTTAGCATGCTAACATTAACAAAGTAGCTTTTTTAGCAAATTTAACAGGTATACACCTCATATATTTTAGTATTTCACTAATGCTAACTGTAAGCATACTATGGTTAGCATTTTAACATTGTACTGTTAGCGGGCTAGCTTGTCTAGATAATTTTGCTAGTATAAACAAATGAGTCATTTTTTTGTTAATTGACACTATCTGGGCTAACTTACAATTTCTGTTCAGCTTTGGCTCATCAGCATTCACATAAAAAAATGATACCGAAATTGTATTTTTTTTGTTTTCTGCAAAAAAATCTAGTGGTGGGGGGGGGGGGTGAGTAAAAAAAAAAAAAAAGTCAAACCCACACTAGGCTGCTATGGGGGGCGGGGGCTCAGTTTGGGGCCAGGAAAAAAACTCAACAGCCAGAATAATCACATATACACACGTTACGACATATTAACCACAAAACTTGTTCCCATAGAGACCCCAAAATGTTAACAACCACTTTTTATAGCAAATAATTGTAGTTTTACAAGCAGTAAACAATATGAACTACATAAAAATGATGAAAGAAATGTATAAATAAAAATTCAACATCACTTTTAAGTTTATCAAAGACTCTTGTTGGCAGAGACGACGAACGAACGGGCACAAATGGCACCGCTATACTCAAATTAATGTTTCTCACCTATTTGATCAAAGTGTTGTAACATTTAAAAAAGCACAAGGACTGAGTCGCCAACTAGTGTTTAATCGTACCAAAAACTGCGACAAAGTACAAAAACCAGACACATTTTTTGTTAAAAATGTTTCCCTAAAATATTGTACTACTAAAACTGGACCATATTTAAACTGAAGTACAGTTATTTGATAATTCTGTGCTAAAAACCCCTATTACTTTAAGTCATTTTAGTCAAACATGTCATTTTTGGCTGGAGGAAGACGATACAATTACATAAAGTTGCCTGAGATGGGCGTAGAAACTGTTGGAGTAGTACAATCCCAGCAGGCACAAGACATTGAAGCAACATTGAAAACTTGTTGAATTAGGTCCTGATGTTGAGAAACTCAAACATAACGTTAAAACAACATGCTTTTGACAATGTTTAATCAATGTTGGGTTCTGATATTGATCTGACCGTTGAAATTTGGTCATTTCCCAACCAATATTCTACAACACAAAAACAACGTTGAAACAACATGCTTTTTGACAACATTTAATCAATGTTTGGTTCTAATGTATATTTGACCATTGAATTTTGGTCATTTTCTGACCAATATTTCATAAAACAAACATAACGTTGAAACAACATGCTTTTTGAAAACGTTTATTCAATGTTGGCTTCTAACATTCATTTGACCATTGAATTTTGGTCATTTTCTGACCAATATTCTACAACACAAGTACAACGTTGAAACAACATGCTTTTTGACCACCTTTATTCAATGTCAGGTTGTGACGTTGATTTGACGATGAAATGTGGTCATTTCCCCACCAACAACGTGGATCCAATGTAAGACACCAACGTTGTCTCAGTTAAAAAAATATAGGGCTATAGAGCGTTTTCCTTCCGGGCTCCAGTACTCTGGAATGCCCTCCCAGTAACAGTTCGAGATGCCACCTCAGTAGAAGCATTTAAGTCTCACCTTAAAACTCATTTGTATACTCTAGCCTTTAAATAGACTCCCCTTTTAGACCAGTTGATCTGCCGTTTGTTTTCTTTTTCTCCAATGTCCCACTCTCCCTTGTGGAGGGGGTCCGGTCCGATCCGGTGGCCATGTACTGCTTGCCTGTGTATCGGCTGGGGACATCTCTGCGCTGCTGATCCGCCTCCGCTTGGGATGGTTTCCTGCTGGCTCCGCTGTGAACGGGACTCTCGCTGCTGTGTTGGATCCGCTTTGGACTGGACTCTCGCTGTGTTGGGTAGTGTTGGATCCGCTTTGGACTGGACTCTCGCGACTGTGTTGGATCCATTATGGATTTAACTTTGACAGTATCATTTTAGACCCGCTCGACATCCATTGCTTTCGTCCTCTCCAAGGTTCTCATAGTCATCATTGTCACCGACGTCCCACTGGGTGTGAGTTTTCCTTGCCCTTATGTGGGCCTACCGAGGATGTCGTAGTGGTTTGTGTTGTGGTTTGTGCAGCCCTTTGAGACACTAGTGATTTAGGGCTATATAAGTAAACATTGATTGATTGATTGAACTATTTTCCAACGTTGTTTCAAAGTCCGTTTTAAAGGACATGTACATTGTAACAATGTCTTGTGCCTGCTGGGATACGTGATATTATCAGGTTTTTTTTTTCCAATCTGTTTTTTGGAGAGTTCTAACAAGCAAATGGCACTGTTTCAGTGGAATGGCCATTATACGGTGAAAAATGCAAATCACTCACGTAGCCCATGTCCAAAAACTCAAACATGTTGGCAGAGCTGAGGAAGGCAGAGCAGGTGACCAGGTGAACCTGCAAACACAATAAAAGTCAATGTTTGTCATTCAGAAATCCAGATGTGAATTTGGGGATTATTTCCAGTCACGTTTATTTCTATTGAGCCAGGCGGTGGTTATCACTGGTGGCTAGGAAACGTGGCGCCCTCGTGAACAGTGACGTTATGTGTATGATGCAAAGTGTTGAGCACCTGGAGTGTTGGCAGGAGGGATGTGAGGTGCGAGAGCTGCTCCTTCAGCGCTTTCTCCTTCTCCTCGTGTTGGCTGCAAACACAAGCGGAGCTGATACTTCTGAGGACATGTTTTTACTGCGGAGCTGCATGGTGCCAACAAAGTCCATTATTATTTCCACCAGCACTCTGCGGTAACAGCCCCCGGGCAGCCGAGGAGCGGCGGACACACAAATCCCGACTCAAATAGCCTGGAACAGCCTTCCAGGAAGCGGGCCGCCGCACCACTTCCTGGCAGTCTCAGTAAAGATCCACACAGACTGCAACCCGATCACTCGCTCCATCAAAAGCCAACGCTCGTTGCTCCTTTCCATGTCTTTCTTTGAAAAAACTAGGGGATGATATCGATTGGTCGTTAAAATGAGGCGTCTTGTGACTAATGGCTGCAAAAGCTTTGCTGACATTAAATCAAACTTAGCTATTCCTTAATGGCAATCAATCTATTGAAAGTAATGAGGCGGCCCATAGTAGTTGTGAAAAAATGTGGCCACTCTGACTCCGTATGTGATGATCACAACCAAGTACCAGGAGAACGGAAAAACGACTTTATTTATTGACTTAACTGTGTTCCATTGTGTGCATTAAACCAGGGGTCACCAACGCCGTGCCCGCAGGCACCAGGTCACCCATAAGGACCAGATGAGTCTCCCGCTGGCCTGTTCTAAAAATAGCTCAAATAGCAGCACTTACCAGTGAGCTGCCTCTATTTTTTAAATTTTATTTATTTACAAGCAAGCTGGTCTCGCTTTGCTCGACATTTTTAATTCTAAGAGAGACAAAACTCAAATAGAATTTGAAAATCCAAGAAAATATTTTAAAGACTTGGTCTTCATTTGTTTAAATAAATTAATTTATGTTTTTACTTTGCTTCTTCTAACTTTTAGAAAGACAATTTTAGAGAAAAAATACAGCCTTAAAAATAATTTTAGGATTTTTAAACACATATACCTTTTTAACGTTTAAATTCCTTCCTCTTCTTTCCTGACAATTTAAATCAATGTTCAAGTAAATTAATTTTTTTTATTGTAAAAAATAATAAATGAATTTTAATTTAATTCTTAATTTTAGTTCTGTTTTTTCGAAAAAGAACATTTGTGAAATATTTCTTCAAACGTACAGTATTATGATTAAAATAAAAAAAAATATTCTGACAAATCTAGAAAATCTGTAGAAGCAAATTTATATTTTATTTTAAAGTCTTTTGAATTTCTTTTAAATTGTTGTTCTGGAAAATCTAGAAGAAATAATTATTTGTCTTTGTTAGAAATATAGCTTGGTCCAATTTGTTGTATATTCTAACAAAGTGAAGATTGGATTTTAGCCTATTTAAAACATTTTGTCAAAATTCTAAAATTAATCTTAATCAGGAAAATTTATTTTTTTCATTTTTTCAAAAAGATTCGAACTAGATCGTTTTTCTCTTCTTTTTTTCAGTTGAATTTTGAATTTTAAAGAGTCGAAATTGAAGATAAATTATGTTTCAAAACTTAATTATCATTTTTTTCGTGTTTTCTCCTCTTTTAAATTCAATTAAGTGTTTTTTTCATCATTTATTCTCTACAAAAAACCTTCCGTAAAAGGAAAAAAAATGTACGACGGAATGACAGACAGAAATACCCATTTTTTTTTATAAACATACATTTATTTATTAAAGGTAAATTGAGCAAATTGGCTATTTCTGGCAATTTATTGAAGTGTGTATCAAACTGGTAGCCTTTTGCATGAATCAGTACCCAAGAAGTAGCTCTTGCTTTCAAAAAGGTTGCTGACCCCTGCATTAAACCTTTTCCAATTGTATTTACAATCCGCAAAGTTTCTGAAAATACCGTCTAAAGCAGTGTTTTTCAACCACTGTGCTGTGAGAGATAGTCCGGTGTGCCGCAGGAGATTATCTAGTTTCACTTATTTGCAAAATAGTTGTCTTGGTACATTGTTGATGTCCAACGTTGGAGTCACGTCGTTGTTTGGGAAATGACCACAATTCAATGGTCAAATCAACGTCACAAGCCGATGTTGATTAGACGTTGTCAAAAAGCATGTTGTTTCAACGTTATGTTGATGCTGAGATCATTATTCATGCGTTTCTTGCGTCTTGTCTCCATTACTCTAACGCACTGGTTCTCAAAGTGGGGGGCGGGCCAGCCTTGGGGGGCGCGGAGGCATGACTGGGAGTGACGAGAAGTTTTTTTTAACAAATTGTTGTTTTTTTGTTTTTTTCATACAAATACATGTGTCATTTCATTTAAAAACCCAGACAAGCATGAAATAAACATACAATAAAAAGAGGAATAAATAATGTCTCTTAGGGCGGAACACCATCTCTATGTCGACGTATTGAACAAATGGCGTTGTCCCGCTCGCCCACCACGGGTCACGCCCACCGCAAGTCAGAAAGCAGAAGACACAAACCGTGCTGGATATCAGAAAGCAGCGAGCTACCCTCTTTTCTAATCCCAACTCAGCGTTGAGCATGACTTAAGAGTGTCAGTATTAAGCCTGCAACCCCGCTTTGTGCAAAACAGGCTCATTGCAGCCACTAATACTGTGATAAAACTCTTTTTTTTTAGCAAGGTAGCTGTTCATCTTTTTACCAACGGGCTGCATTTTCTTTCATTTTTTGCAGAGATTGTAAAGTGAATTCACAAGTGAGTTTTTGTCACACCGCGGTGAGGGATGTCTTGTCTTGGTTTCTTTTGTCTTGTGATTTGCATGTTTTTATTTTGAAAAGTAACTCTTGTTTCAGATCACTTGCCCTTCCTCTTGTGTCATCAGTCTGATGTCATCCCTGATCCCTGATTGTCGCCACCTGTTTCCCATTACCCTCATGTGTCACATAAGCCCACGCCTCCCCTTGTTCTCTCCCCGATTGTCTCAAGTTTTCGTGCCTGTCTCGCTTCCATGTCCATGTCCATGCCTTGCCTCGTCCCACGCTTTTTTTCCTGGATCCTGAATTCCCACGCTGCTATTTTGAGTTTGACTTTTCTCCTCCTCAGTAGAGTGAATTTTGATATTTAGTTTTTTCAACCAAAGTGGTGAGTTATTTTTTTCCTACAATTCTTTCCTCAAATTTTTTGAGTGATTTTTTTGTTAACCATTAGTAGATTAATATTAAGTGTAGAAATGCTCACAGTCATAGTTTTCTTCCTCCTGTTGGAGCGTTTTATGTTAAGTTTTATAGCAGCTATGGCGCAAATTATAGTTTGTCTTTGTTTTTGTATTTTCCTCCTTTTAGGAGTGATTCTGGGTTATTCTTTTTTTTTGGAAACTTTTTCGCCGATAGTTTTTGTTATTTGTAGATATTGTATTACTCTGACTCTGGAGGTGAAAGAGCCGTCAAAATAAAAGCCCGACTAAGTATCCCTACTCTGCATCTGAGTTCATTCCTTTGTCCAACCCTGACAGTTTTATTTTTTTGAAAAATAAATATTTATGTTATGCCAATAAATGTAAACTTGATTAATTCTGTGACTATTGTGACTTTTGTTGGTGTGACGTGGGGCCCGAATGTTTTTTTTTCATCTGAAGGGGGGCCTGACAGAAAAAGTTTGAGAACCACTGTTGTAATGCATTGTAAAAGACGCTAGCTGCGGCAACTTTATTTTAACCTCTGGTGAGGATTGTGATTTGATTCTTCATCTAAACAGAAATATTTGAGCATCACGTCGGTCAGCATCGGAGCAAGAGTGGAAATATTACAGTAAGTGTTTTTTTTTTTTTTTAGCTTGTTATGGTTAGCTTGTATGTTTAGCACCTAGCAAGGTTGCTAATGCTATAGTGTCACAATAAAGCAACATCCGTTTAGCATCCGGCTTCTAAAACTTACTGCTCATCCTCTTTGTGTTGAGGCGCAAAAATATAAGGTCCTGGATCATCATTTTCGCAAATAGTCGTTGGCTCTCACAAAGTCTGCATGATTAGCATCCCGCCATCCGTGTGTAAATGTGTGAATGTGGAAGTAGTGTCAAAGCGCTTTGGGTTCCTTTAAAAAAGGGTAGAAAGGCGCTATACAAGAACAACCATTTACCATTTGTTGTTGATGGGGAAGGGATCTGTGGTTCCTCCTCTACATCACGGATCAAAATGTCGCGGGAATCTCTATGAGATTGATACTATTTTGATCGTATCTATTTTTTCCGCAAACTTAGTAAGTCTTTATGTGGCACAAATCAGATATATATGATAATTGCTGCAATGTAGAGGCAACTTGTTTTTCCACTCTACTGCTACTTTAAGATACAACAGCACAGTTTAATGCGCTCCAGTAAAAATGTACAATGTGTCTTTTTATTGGGGTTGGTGAAATGAACGCATTCTGCAGATTATTCCACCATTGATTATTAATCTGATTTAAAAGATGAATGCAATTAAACCCTATGCAGCAAACAATGACTCAAAATCCTCAGTTTGCCAAACGGGCAGTTGATGCGGTGGTGACAAGCTGCAGAAACCAAACGTGGTCTGTCTGTATATAATTGAAGTACAATACACGACATTCGATAAGTGAGCTTCAGCTTTGTTGGAATGTAATGCTACATACAAAAAAGGGTTTAATCACCTCTGTGCAGCTTTCAACAGAATCCTCTTCCTCTCAGCAAGTTTTTCCTGTTGGGTGAGAAAAACAAAACAAAAAACAGCATTCATTGCTTGCAAAGGCTGTGATCTATATAGTTACATTCTTTAAAACTGTACACTATTCACCCAATTCTGCTCCTTTAGCACTCCGGTTTTAAGCTAGATCAACAGTGACCTCCAGTGGTTGGACTGCTGCACTGCAGCAGCCTTATTATATTATCATCTCCTATATTAGATTTTTTTTTTTTTTTTAATCCAACAAATTGTTGGAGACCTTGGTTGTAAGCAGACACTCTACTTTCTTCACACGACTATTGTACCATTTATTTAAAAAGCATACCTGCAGACTGTTGAACAGAGAGCAAATGGCACTCTCCTCCTCCTCCACGTTCAAACACACTTCTCCTATCATGGACCTGAGCAGAAAGATGGCCTCCCGAGTGGACGTTTGCAGCTCCTTCACCACCTGCACACCGAAGGGAGAAACTCACTGCTTACACGCTGCTATGTAAAAGTAACGGTGTTGAGCTACATGACCGGGGCCATTAGAGAGTGGACAGGACTCTTTACCAGCACAGCTTGGTCCAACATCTCACATCCTTGCACGTAGGCCGTCTCGATGTCCATGCAGTGAGTGCGACTCTCTCTGAGGTGCAAATAAGTCAATGTGTAACGCACATTCCATATACTCAAATTAGATGTCTACAACAGGGGTGTCCAAACTATAGCTTTCAGGCCTGCAGACGTCTTCAATTTGGCCCGCGAGACGACATGAGTTTAAAAAGGAATTATTCATTTTAAAAGACTAATTCTGACGTGACTGTTTAATTCTCATCAAATGGTCAGTTTGGGTAGATCAATGACTTTTAGTTATGCTGCAATTGATTTCATGTGGAGCATTTACTAATACCCTCCTCCATTCACATCCCATCTCTCCGGATTCTAAACAACTCAAATGTACTTCTAATGTATATACTTGTTCTTATGCTATGTGAACTCACTATGTTCTCTGCTGGCTGTACATATCCTACTAAGTCACACCTACACTGTTTCAATGTCCACATTTCTCTGTTGATGCAATTGTTGATGACTGAAGTACTGATATCAACCAAAGCTCCTCATCCCACCCCCCGGATTGTAAATAATGTAAATAATTCAATGTACATACTATGATGATTAACTTGTGTGATGACTGTATTATGTTGATAGTATATATTTGTACCATGAATTGATTAACCTGGACCCCGACTTAAACAAGTTGAAAAACTTATTCGGGTGTTACCATTTAGTGGTCAATTGTACGGAATATGTACTGTACTGTGCAAACTACTAATAAAAGTATCAATCAATCAATCAATCAATGACCCAGTGCAGACAAGTTTCCTTAGTAATGGTGAAAAAAAAAATCCAACAAACACAACCTGCTCACTGAACTTTGGGGATATTATAAAAAAGTCCATGCAGCATAAAAAAAAAATCTAATATACAATCAATTTACATATATGACAAAGCATGATGGGAAAAATGCAAAACACTCAACACACTTATCAATGTTTGGGGCATTTTAACAGCTTGATATTTCTGATTGATAACAAAACTTTGAGGAGGTCTTTATGGAAGTAAACAAGGTAGGAATCTAACTTTCACCTTTTTCATACTCTTTATATATATACAGTATGTATATATATATATATATATATATATATATATATATATATATATATATATATATGTATATATGTATATATATATATGTATATGTATATATATATATATATATACATACTGTATATATATAAAGAGTATGAAAGTGTGTATATATGTATGTATATGTCTGTATATGTATATATTTACATATGCATATATATGTGTATGAATGAACCCATGTGGAGTTATGTACTTTACAAAAAAAGGTCAAAGAACTGAAAATATGTTTTATATTCTAGTTTCTTCAAAATAGCCACCCTTTGCTCTGATTACGGCTTTGCACACTCTTGGCATTCTCTCCATGAGCTTCAGGAAACCTGAAAGGGTGTTCACTTCACAGGTGTGCTTGAACCTCATGGAGAGAATGCCAAGAGTGTGCAAAGCAGTAATCAGAGCAAAGGGTGGCTATTTTGAAGAAACTAGAATATAAAACATGTTTTCAGTTATTTCACCTTTTTTTTGTTAATTACATAAATCCACATGTGTTCATTCATAGTTTTAATGTGACAATCTACAATGTAAATAGTCATTAAAATAAAGAAAATGCACTGAATGAGAAGGTGTGTCTGCCGCCCCGAAGTCAAAAAGTTTGGACACCCCTGATTTAGAAGGTCATACAGGTGTTGCACAGCACATTCACTCACACTTGCATGTCTCGGAAGCACTTGATGCAAAGCATGGACTTGTTCTCGGTGGAGAAGAGAATGTAGGGTTCCTCGTGAAGAGCTGAATTAAACGGATACAAGTTTTTAAGACTTGTTGATGTGAGAAAGACGAGTATTTTTAACAAAGACCAGCTGAAATGCCTTAAGATGACTTGAGTGAGGGTCACTCACCGCACTTCCTGTGTTTGGCTTTAGTGCGTTTGGCCAGCGAGACGATGTCGTGGTGGGAGAACATTCGGGCCTTGTGTGTGAGCTCCCTGCAGGCGCAGCACAGAGGCTGGTTACAGGTGTTACAGTAGAACATCACACCTGTGTCCTGTGCAGAAGGAAAGCATTTGTAGCGACGCAAGTGTGGCGGGAGTTTGTCATTTTGAACCTTTGTGTTGCTCTCCTGGTCACAGTTGGCACACTGCACCGGCTCTTCTGTGTCTGCGTTGTTGTCCACCAGAAACTTGAGCAGACGGTCCTCTGGTGGCAAGCTGTTGTTTCCTTTTATGACGGATGGGTATCTACAGCGGGGAAATTGTAGTGACAATTTTGTATGTTTTTTTTTTGTTTTTTTACATCCAGTGTTATAACTATAAAAATAGAATACCAAAGTATAAAACTAAACATTGTTAATGTCTCATCAAAACAGTACAAAAGATGATGGTTGTGAGATGTATCTAGTTGGTAATACAATACTACTGGGAAAATGGACAAAAATACAGGTGCATATTTCTTACCCATAACAAATATTGAATGCAAAAAAGGAAATACGTCATAAATTTGGTCAGTATTACTTTTGAAATGAAAATATTCAAAATGATTAGTATACTGTCAACAAAAATAAAGAAAAATGACAAAAATATGGGTGGGAAATACACTCAGGCTCATATTAGTAATAATATATGGCAGGCATCTGTCCTTCCATCCTGGACAATATTCATGACAAAATTGTGTTTTGTTTTAAAGATGTCCTATTTGGATTTACACAGCATGAAAACATTTTTGAAAAGGAATTTTATTTTTGCAACCTTATTATACTATTGGCTGAGTTTCATATTCATAAATGTAAGTTTATGAAGTGCCTTTAAAAAAGAATTACAATTTTACTTTAAAACGCTTTCTACCTCTAACAACCAAAAAGCTGTGAAAACTAAGATGCTGTGTTTCAAATTCTGATTATTTATGGAACTTGTGTGAGCCTATGGCTCTACATACACACACACACACACACACACACACACACACACACACACACACACACACACACACACACACACACACACACACACATATCCATTTTCTACTGTTTGTCCTGTTCGGGGTCGCGGGGGTGCTGGAGCCTATCTCAGCTGCATTTGGGTGGAAGGCGGGTTACACCCTGGACAAGTCGCCACCTCATCACAGAGCCAACACAGATAGACAGACAACAATCATACTCACATTCACACACTAGGGACCATTTTAGTGTTGCCAATCAACCTATCCCCAGGTGCTTTGGAGGTGGGAGTGGCCTATCCCCAGGTGCATGTCTTTGGAGGTGGGAGGGGCCTATCCCCAGGTGCATGTCTTTGGAGGTGGGAGGGGCCTACCCCCAGGTGCATGTCTTTGGAGGTGGGAGGAAGCCGGAGTAACCGGAGGGAACCCACGCAGTCACGGGAAGGACATGCAAACTCCACACAGAAATATCCCGAGCCCGGGATTGAATCCAGGACTACTCAGGACCTTCGTATTGTGAGGCAGACGCACTAACCCCTCTACCACAGCGCTGCAAAGCAGTAACCAGAGCAAAGGGTGGCTATTTAGAAGAAAGTAGAATATAAAACATGTTTTCAGTTATTTCACCTTTTTTTGTTAAGTAAATAACTCCACATGGGTTAATTCATACACATATATATGCATATATAAATATATACAAATATATATACGTATGTATGTGTGTATATATATATAAATATATACATATATATATACTTATATATACATAAATATATATACATGTATGTATATATATATATAAATAGAGAAAGAGAGAGAGAGAGAGAGAGAGAGAGAGAGAGAGAGACAGAGAGAGAGAGAGAGATTAGGTGTTCTATTTTAATATATTTGGTATTCTATTCTAGTTGCTTTATTGAATTAACAACCCCCTGGCGCTGTTTTGCATACTATGAATAAAGGTTCATAAAAATACAAAAATAGAAATATGAATAACGGGAGAAAAAAGCACGTTTTTTTTCTAGGTTTTTAGGAAAATACGCCATAAATCTGGTCAGTATTACTTTTGAAATTACAATATTCAAAATGATTAGTATACTGTCAACAAAAATAAAGAAAAATGACAAAAATATGGGTGGGAAATTCACTCAGGCTCATATTAGTAATAATATATGGCAGGCATCTGTCCTTCCATCCTGGACAATATTCATGACAAAATTGTGTTTTGTTTTAAAGATGTCCTTTTTGGATTTACACAGCATGAAAACATTTTTGAAAAGGAATTTTATCTTTGCAAACGTATTATACTATTGGCTGAGTTTCATATTCATAAATGTAAGTTTATGAAGTGCCTTTAAAAAAGTATTACAATTTTACTTTAAAACACTTTCTACCTCTAACAACCAAAAAGCTGTGAAAACTAAGATGCTGTGTTTCAAATTCTGATTATTTATGGAACTTGTGTGAGCCTATGGCTCTACACACACACGCACACACACACACACACACACACACACACACACACACACACACACACACACACACACACACACACACACACACACACACACACACACACACACACACACATATATATATATATATATACACACACACACATATATATATACACACACACACACACACACACACATATATATCCATTTTCTACTGCTTGTCCTGTTTGGAGTTGCGGGGGTGCTGGAGCCAATCTCAGCTGCATTTGGGTGGAAGGCGGCGTACACCCTGGATAAGTCGCCACCTTATCGCAGGGCCAACACAGATAGACTGACAACAAAACCAACTCACATTCACACACCAGGGCAAATTTAGTGTTGCCAATCAACCTATCCCCAGGTGCATGTCTTTGGAGGTGGGAGGAAGCCGGAGCACCCGGAGGGAACCCACGCAGTCACGGGAAGGACATGCAAACTCCACACAGAAATATCCCGAGCCCGGGATTGAACCCAGGACTACTCAGGACCTTCGTATTGTGAGGCAGACGCACTAACCCCTCTCCCACAGCGCTGCAAAGCAGTAACCAGAGCAAAGGGTGGCTATTTAGAAGAAAGTAGAATATAAAACATGTTTTCAGTTATTTCACCTTATTTTGTTAAGTAAATAACTCCACATGGGTTAATTCATACACATATATATGCATATATAAATATATACAAATATATATACGTATGTATGTGTATATATATATAAATATATACATATATATATATATACTTATATATACATAAATATATATACATGTATGTATATACATATATAAATAGAGAAAGAGAGAGAGAGAGAGAGATTTGGTGTTCTATTTTAATATATTTGGTATTCTATTCTAGTTGCTTTATTGAATTAACAACCCCCTGGCGCTGTTTTGCATACTATGAATAAAGGTTCATAAAAATACAAAAATAGAAATATGAATAACGGGAGAAAAAAGCACGGTTTTTTCTAGGTTTTTAGGAAAATACGCCCTAAATCTGGTCAGTATTGCTTTTGAAAGTAAAATCTCCAAAATGATTAGTACTGTTAACAACAATTTAAAAAAAATACAAAAAATAGGAGCGGAAAATACACTCAGGCGCATGTTAGTAATATGTTGTTGCAGTACTCCGGGTAGCCTGCACGGGCCGCTGCAGTACCACCAGGGTGACTAGACGTAGAAGAAGAAAACACGGAAAAGGCCGCGGTTACGTCATAGGCATGTGCGGACATCGCAGCGTCTAGAAAGTTCTCCCAGCTCTCAGTCGGACGACGCATTCAAACAACTCCACCAAAGCTAGAAAATGTCGGCCATCTCCCAGAAACATGTGCGGGGGGAGAGCGTGTTTAAAGAGCTGAGCGCCGACGACGAGGGCTGGCTGCCCACGGAGATCGAGAGTCTGTGCATGAACTGCTACCAGAACGGCGTCACCCGCCTGCTGCTCACCAAGATCCCCTTCTTCAAGGAGGTCATTGTCAGCTCCTTCAGCTGCGACAACTGCAGCTGGTCCAACACGGAGATCCAGTCCGCGGGGCGCATCCAGGAGCAAGGCGTCTGCTACACGCTGCAAGTACGCAGCCAAGCAGACTTAGACCGGGAGGTGGTGAAAATGGACAGCGCGACCACCAGGATACCGCAGCTGGATTTCGAGATCCCTCCCTTCACGCAGAAAGGCTGCCTGTCCACCATCGAGGGCCTTTTGGACCGGGCTGTAGCCGGACTGGAGCAGGACCAAGCGGCCAGACAGGCAGCCGACCCGGAAGTGGCCGGGAAAATAGACGCCTTCATCCAGAAACTGAAAAAGCTCAAAGACGTGCAGGAGGAGTTCACTTTGGTCATTGAAGATCCATCAGGCAACAGTTTTGTGGAGAACCCCAAGGCCCCCCGGAAGGACGAGGCCCTCACCGTGTCCCGGTTCAGGCGGAGCATCCAGCAGGAGAAACAGCTGGGTTTGAGGGCGGATGACGACCCAGAGGACGAGGACGAGGACGAGGAGCCACGGGGCAACGACTTGGACACCATGAGGAGTGAAGTTTTGGTGTTCAACACCAACTGTCCCGAGTGCAACGCCCCGGCCTCCACCAACATGAAGCTGGTCCAGATCCCTCACTTCAAGGAGGCCGTCATCATGGCCACCAACTGTGACAGCTGTGGGCATCGGACCAACGAGGTCAAGTCGGGCGGTGCCACCGAGGAAAAGGGCACCAGGATCTCCCTGCGCATCAGCTCCGCTTCTGACATGACCCGAGACCTGCTCAAGTCTGAGACCTGCAACGTCCTCATCCCCGAGCTGGAATTGGAGCTGGGCATGGGGGCGGTGTGTGGGAAGTTCACCACCCTGGAGGGCCTGCTGACCGACATCAGGGACCTCATCGTCTCCAAAAACCCCTTTGTCTGCGGTGATAGCGGTGAATCCGATCGCACGCAGAAGCTGAAGGAGTTTGGTGAGAAGATCGACAAGATCATAGCCGGGGAGATGAAGGTCCACATCATCCTGGATGACCCGACCGGGAACAGCTACCTGGAGAACGTTTACGCCCCCGAGGCCGATCCAGAGATGACCACCGAGAAGTACACTCGCTCGTTTGAGCAAAACGAAGAGCTGGGGCTGAACGATATGAAAACAGAAGGCTACCAGGAAGTCAACTGAAAGCTCTCAAGAGGCCGAGGACCATCTTTGTCTTCTCCTGGCATGAAATTTCTAAATGAGTTCAGGAGTGAACACATTCTCAAAAGACAAAGCTTTGCCTCTTAGCCAATGTTGTTTTTATCGTATCATGGGTTTTCTTGGTTATGTTATCATCATCAGTATGTTTTAAGAAGAGAAAAAAGTTCTAAGTTGTTTAATGGTGCAGTGGAAACTAAGTCTACATGCCATTGCAGATAATCCTGTACAATACTTGGGAATTTTGGTTGCAATGCCTTGGTCTGTCACAAGAGGGTGCTCAGCCATAGCTGGGAGTTCTCATGGGTTTTAGATTTCCTGTTTGTCAGTATCCTTTCAATGACAAACAGCAGTCATAATGGCAAGTGGGTTATATATTTTAAAGAAAACAGAGCGACTGGTTTAAATATTATTTTATTTGGACAACACAGCCATGTTGCCTTCATATTATTTAGAGCCATGTGGGAGTTATGAGGCAAAATATGTTGATGAAATGTGTTGATATGGAAGTGCAAGAGCTATTTGGAAATAAATAATTATGGAACAGTCTAGACTAATTATTGCATGTGATCATGTAGCCCAAATGTTGGTTTGACTGACAGGTACTCATTTGGTAATATTGTGGTTGCAGTGGTGCCACACCTGAGAACTGTATTATCAAAGTTAGCCTGTAGAAAGGTTGGTTTTAATGTTTGATATCTCACACTTGTAGCAGCAAGTTTCAGTCACAGCAGGATCCACATAGTCATTAATAGAAGGAATCAGTACTTTTAACTATGTCCTTCGTTTAAGTAATACTGCCGTGGACATGTGGACAGACTCGTGGAGCAAGTTCAGCAGCTTTTGTCCAATTCATCACTGATTTTTTTTTCCTCACACGGGGGAGTCACAGCCCCCTCAAGAACTTTGGTGCCGAAGGTCGCCGTAAGACCCCCATCGAGATGATATGGATCCCTATCATGTGACCGCTTTTGATTTGCTGTAAGCTGCTGACTATGGTACTAATCGCCACTACGCTTGGCAGAAGTCCCCGGGGTGGAGGGCTGAATCTGACACAAGGATGACTCTCGCAGCTGTTCCGGGCTTTCAGGACCAAGCGAGTCCACCAGGCGTCACGTGGAGAACCAAAACAGAGGCCACGCTTGCCAAAAGCAGCAAATAAAGCACTTGTGTGGACAGTTGGCTAGGGGAGCTGAGGCCAGTGTAGTCGCAAGTCCTTAGTGTGACCAGTCTAACCATCGGCTCTTGACCTTTGACCTCTGGCTGTCAACAGACTAACAATGGTGATTAATTCAAACGTGCCTATGGTTCAATACGTATATATGCCTCATAATGTATGCATTCCATATTTATAGTTTACTAATCGAAATAATGGTTTTAATTGTGGCAGTGCACCTCAAGTCCACATCAATAATAAAAGTCCAAGAGACTATAAGCAGCTTAATGGTAGAAGTAGCAAGCTTCACTCTGCATGGTCATGAAAGTCAATGGCGAGATCACAAATTATTCATTTTTAATATTCAGCGGTTATCTTTTTTTTTACACTTTTATGCATGAGCGTTAAAAATATGAAGCCGACTTGCATTCAGCAAACATTCCCCTCAAGTTCTGTCATCAAAAGTGAGTAGTTTGACTTTCATTATAGAGAGGTTAAGAATGTTAAACTATCTTTGAGAACATTGTCTACACTTAAATATTGTATAATAACCACAGTATAATCATAGAAGAGGTTTACTAGTCTTCTATTGTCCCCTATTGCCTATTACTTCAAAACTTAAGTAGTCAGAAATCTTGTAATTTTGTTCTGATTTCAGAACAAAACAAGTCCAATGAAAAATAGTATAAAGTGAATTAGTCAATTTCACCTATAGAACCTATTTAGGACCTGTACAGGTAATGTTTGAAGCATTAACAATTGTATCTACCATACAGGTGTGAAAAGAAGTTACGGTGTCCTAAAGCTTAAATCACGTAAAACTACTCCCCTTAACTTTGAAGATGCCTGACAACAAATAAAGAGAAGGTGTTTCCAAGAAATAGGCTCACCTGGCAGCCTTTCATATGTACTGCTGGACTTATTAAACAATGTGTCTTTCTATCAATTGTTTTGTACTGAGCAGCCAGACCTTTATTATAGTTCCATTTATCATTCTGTGGTTATCGTCACACTTTTTGTCTCACATCACAAACAAAAAGCAACAGACTTATCCTTTCGATGCTCACTGAAGAATTCTCACGAGATTTGCTGACGTGTTACAGGCGTCAATCTCAAGGCACGGGGGCTCCCGTGTCATTTTATGTGAGCCGCAAAATAAATGTGTACCTCATCCTTCTTACTAAATGTAGTCTTCGTTTCCATTTGGACTGAAAAAATGTATGAAATTGCACGTGTTTTAAACGCTAATATTATTTGCTTATGTAACAAATATATCATTCATAAAGGTAGGAATCTTTAGGCACCTCAAGATTTGATTTAGAATCAAATCTTGATTCAAACCGATTCTTGCAATGTCTTTTTTTGGCATAATAGTTATAATAAAACCATTTCAAAACATGTTACAAAACTTCCTTGTGTTTGTGTTTGCTGACATATGAAGTGCAGCAAATAAGCATGGAGATAGCCTAAAAACATTGTTTTTAATATATATATATATGTGTGTATGTATGTATACAAATATACACTAATATATATATATATTAGTGTATATTTGTATACATACAAATATATGTATACATACATACATATGCATATATACCTATATATGTATACATATATAGGTATATATACATCCATCCATTTCTACCGCTCATTCTCTTTGGGGTTGCGGGGGGCGCTGGAGCTTATCTGAGCTACAGTCGGGCGGAAGGCAGGCTACACCCTGGACAAGTCGCCACCTCATCACAGGGCCAACACATATATGGATGTAAATATAGACGTATAGAAATATATATGTATATAGACATACATATATACTGTATATAGATTAGATAGATGGATGGATAGATCTTTTTACAATCCATTTTTTAATTATAAGTTGATTTAGAATTGGAATAAATGCAATTTTGCAATTCAGTTGTGATAAAAAATATTTTGAGCACCCATAATAGTTTTATACCATATTACAATTTGCATGTATATACATATGTATATATATGTGTGTGTATATGTAGAATAGAATAGAAAGTACTATATTAATCCCTGGGGGGAAATTCAGCACCACAGTTCGCTCACAATAAACAATAATAATAATAAATAATATGTACATACATATATTCATATATTTACCTACATACATATATATATATACAGCACCCATAATTGTTATGTACCATGTTACAATTTGTTAGTAAAAATAAATACTTAAATATCTGCTTGTCACCTATGATTTCAAAGCAAGTTATGCATCAATTTGTTTGTACCAAAATCAAATAATCAAATGCATAGACAATTGTGCAATAACATAATGAGGCAATAATACACCTAAATGTAAACATTCACAGTTACAGCCGACCCTCTAAATGTAGCCATGGTAGCGATATGGTCTCAATGAAAAAAAGTTTGACACTCTCTTTGAAAACCGTGTGGTGGAAGTTTCAACTCCCAAGTGCAGCAGTTTGGGGCCAACCGGAGCTTCCACCGGACACAGGGTCAACACGATCACATTTCATGCGCTTTCTCTTACCCGCAGAGGGGGCAGCTGAGGCGGCTGTCATTGGTCCGACCCAGTAAGCAGCGGGCACAGAAGATGTGGTAGCAGTCCAGCAGACACGGGGACTGGTACTGCTCGTGGCACAGGTGGCACACCAAGGGGTGCAGGTTGGCACAGTCCACATTACACATGCTGTCCAAATTGCTGAGAATTCCCCCTGCCATCTGAAAGAAGTTCCAGCAGTGAGTCAGACTTTTTCTTCCTCTTAAGTGGAAACTGCACTTTTTTTTAAATGTTTCCTATAAATCCCCATCCTTATGTAAGAGAAGAACACATATCATCTTCTTTTTTATGCATTCTAAATCGTAAATAAATGTTAGCAAAAATCAGCTAACGATTGACTCAATGGAAGTTGCAACATTCCGCCTATAAAACACTCCAAAATAACCTCCATAGATATTTCATATACTGTACATGCTGTAATATATATGTAATGTAGTAACAGCCACCTTCATAATAACATGCAATATTTACATATTTTGGGGACTTTAAGCATACAGCGGCATATTCATTTCTCAATCGTATCAAAACATTTGCATTCCCCTTAAGCAACAGATACTCATTTAGACTTTAAGAGCCAATGATTACCTTGGGACAAATGATGACCCAGAACCTTATGTTTTTGAGCCTGAAAATGCAGAGGATGAGCCACAAGTTTTAGAAGCAGCGTGTGAAACAGATCTTGCTAGTGAAACACTAAGCATTGCTAAGTGAAAAACAAGAAGTACAAACATAATGAAGCAATCACTTACTGTACAATGTCTGCTCTCACTATATGTATATATGTATAGATATATATATGTACATATATATATATATTTACATATGTATATATATACATATATATACACACATTTATATATATACACACACAGACATATATAGACACACACACACACATATATATATATGTGTGTCTCTTTCTCTCTCTCTATATATATATATATATATATATATATATATAGACACACACACACACATATATATATATGTGTGTGTGTGTGTCTCTCTCTCTCTCTCTCCCTCTATATATATATATATATATATATATATATATATATATATATAGTCATAGCCTATACATATATATGTGTAAATTATTATATTAATATAATGGATATTAATGTAATTGGATATTAAGAGTATGTGAAAGTTCAACTCCTACCTTGTTTACTTCTGTGACAACCTCCTTAAAGTATTGTAATCAATCAGAATTATCAATGAGCTAAAATGCGCCAAACATGGATAAGTGCGGTGAGTGTTTAGCATTTTTCCCATCATGCTTTGGAATGAATTTAAAAGGGTGTAATCTTTTTTTTTTTTATAGTGCATGGACATTTTTTATAATATCCACAAAGTTCGGTGAGCATGTTGTGTTAACTGTGACATTTCCTGTTGGTTGGATTTTTTTAGTTTTTTTGCACCATGACTGGTAAAGGTTGTTTGCATCGGGTCTTATCAGTAAATTCTGCGCATACGTCTGTTCAGATCATAGTTAAAGATCATTGACCTGAATTACTAACGTTGTTCACTCGATGGCAACATAATAACAGCAAAATTGTCCGACTTTTAAAATGAATGCAATCTCCTTGTGGGTGAGATTCCTTTTTAAACTCGGATGCGAAATTGAAGACTTCGGCGAGCCGCATCTGGCCCGTGGTCCGTAGTTTGGACACCCCTGAGCAAGAATTCACCTTTACCAGCTCAGAGGCGATGCAGGAGCACAAGCTAGTTAGCTCTCTGTGATCATGGCTGAAAACAGTTTGTCTGTGTTAGCGATTATAATAACGATATCGCTAACACTTGGTCAATACTCAGGTCACAAGATGTAAATGCACTAAGTATTGTTGGCGCTTTTTGGATGTTTTTAGCGCGCTTTATGGACGCAATAAAATATGTTTACATTGCAGGCATAAATGACTCAAATTGGATTTTTCGAAATCAGATTTTTCCCGGCTGACTGTTTACACTGCACGTAAAATTTGATCTTTATCAGACTCCAGTGTAAACTTGCACAGTTCGATAAAGTGAAAACAAAGACAGTTGACTGGATTCCATAAATGAACAAGGAAGTCGCTATTACTACAAAATAAAATAAAACTCACCACACCTTAAAAATTAGTATTTTTTACGTGAAAATAAATGAAAGCAATATAATGTATGAATGGATGTATATAGTGTAACATATTTGGGATAATTCTAATCTTTTTATGTCTGTCAACTCACTTACGTAAACAACTTACACAAGGTACCTAACAGGTAAGCAAATACGCCACAGCGTCAATTCCGGTCCTTCAACAATCGCTATTTCTTCAGGATCAAAATATATAGTCATTTATTACATATAGCCTATTATTTGCAAAATATTGACAAGTGATGCACCGAAAATCCGTCTGTCATAAAAAGACTTTTAACACTGAAACCGGATGTTGTGATGAAGTATCCACTTTTCGCTAGCAAGCTGCGTCTTTCCCTGCGCACGCTTGCTTAAAGATGATGCAAAGTCATGAACGGTTCTGTGGGGGTTAGGGGACGTGGCCTGCGGACCTGCAGCGAACCAGGGTGTGCCAGGACCGGCTTCGAGATCAGCGACAGGTGCGTAGATGGCCCAGCTGGGCGCGTTTATCTAAACACCTGTCGCTCTGTTAAAGGCAACAGCCGGGAAGGAGAGGGCAGTTGGAGCACGAGCGAGAGGGAGAGCTAACACTGACACGAACCGATGGCTGAAAACACCCACAAGAAACATTTATTGAAAAATAAATCATTGTTCACATTCATGAACGGAACTGTCATGTCTATGCTTGGTGGTCTGAGGAACCTGGAGGAGCCTGACCTCCACAGGGTCGCATTGCGTTTACACTGAAGTCACATTTGAAAAGACCAGATTCCAATCGGATTCAGACTACATCTTGATGCCAAAAGGTCAGATTTGAAGCACTTTGGAGTGTTTAGCCCGGCAAAAACATTCAGAACTTTGTCACTTAGGGGCAAAAAAATCAGATTTGGTGTAAACGAGGCCGTAGTGTACACTTATTAGCTGCATTGTTAGCCACCTCTTACGTGCCATATTTTATGTTTTAGAATACATATATATTTACATATATATACAGATTGTAAATGATAGGCACACTTCAAAAAATTGTGCACTTCCCCTTTAAGGTTCCATCATGAAGAAGCTGTGTGATGTTTGATAAGAGTCACAGTTGCCAGACTGCACTGCAACAGGAATCAAATAACACAGCAGCCACAGGGATTAAAATGAACTAAAGGAGCCGGGGTCTTACCTTGACAAGTGATAAGTGATCCACGGACAGCTAATGTTGACAACGCTAACTCCTACAGAACAGAGCCACAGTTTAGGTGGCTTGTATTGCACATCGAGAGCAAAAAGAGCCACTGCCTTACCTTCCAGTGCCGCTATCGACAACCCCCAGCGGGAATGGCAACAATGCAGAAAGTCTTCAGTAGTAGGCCGAGGGGCTGCCTCTGCCAGGCAGCTGACGGCACAGGCGTCATGCCAACCCCCCCCCATGTGCTGCCAAAGTGCAACAGGGCCATTGGAACGTGCACATTGGACACACGGTCGTCCTGGCCAGGACGCAGAATAGTCTGAAAATGACATCTCAAAAGCAACACATGCAAGCCTGTCAGGGGAAAATACTCCAAATGCAAGGCTGATAGGGGCAGACATGCAGCAACAACGCTCCAAACAGTGTGAAACAAATGCAACTGGGAAATGCTGCAATGGCAATAACACTGCAAGAGCAAAAACATGCGCGAGAAAAACGTTGCATGTGGCAAATACGCACACAATCATACTCAATAAATATAGCTCACCTGGTACAGTTTAACACAGACCTGGTTAAATGAATGCCCGGGGGCCACATTTGGCCCATTGAGCTTTTCAATCTGGCCCGTCGGACATTCCCAAATAATTTTTTTACATCTTTAAGATGGAAAGTGTAGCTGCCATTATGATGTGCAATCATGTTTTCTAATGGCCGTAAGTCTTCAACTATACAAAGTATCTCAATGGTTGGAATCTGCGCTTTGGGATGATATACTAGTTGCTATGGTCATATAATTAGTTACTATGGGAGTCTAATTAATTACTATGGTCATCTAATTAGTTACTTTGGTAGTCTAATTAATTACTATGGTCATCTAATTAGTTACTTTGGTAGTCTAATTAGTTACTATGGTCATCTAATTAGTTACTATGGTCATCTATGTCACAGCAGATGTTGAATATTATAAATAAATGATTTGAAGAAAAAAAATATATATATATATGTATATATATATATATACATATATATATATATATATATATATATATATATATATATATATATACATATATATATAGGGTGTACCCCGCCTTCCGCCCGATTGTAGCTGAGATAGGCGCCAGCGACCCCGAAAGGGAATAAGCGGTAGAAAATGGATGGATGGATGGATATATATATATATATATACATTTATATATATTAAGATCCAACCCATTCAAGTGTTTTTAATATATATATATTTTTTGCACAGTAGTTATTAGTTAAGTATTACAATTTTTTTTTCTTACAAAATGTAACCAAAAAAGAGGGAACCTGATACATTTCACAATACATTAGAACAGGGGTCTCAAACTCAATTTACCTGTGGCCACTGGATGCAGAGTCTGGGTGAGGCTGTGCCGCAAGAAAAAATGTTTTATACTCCTCAGCATGTCGGGTTGTGTAATGACGTTTCAAATTGTATCCCTTGTGCCTCCATGGCAACTTTCTCTGTGCAAATAAGACACGTCAGGGTGTCCCTGTGCTCGACAAAGAAATATTGCATCTCCCACTTTTCCTGGAATTGTATTTGCTCATCACTAACCCTTCTCTTCACTGCAGACTTTGAAAAAGACATGTTTGGGGTTGTGGAATATATTTGTATTTAGCCAAAGCACGGAGAATAATGTTATTTCCGCAATGTGTGTCGTTCCGCTTTTCCTCCCTACAGCAACACGGCGGTCGGCGGATAATAGCCGGGAAAGTACGCAAAAAAGTGACGGCTCCCGGAGTGTTATCCGGCGTCATATAGAAATATATGTAGTGTTCATCGTGTGAGCCAATGCAAATTAAACAATAAAAATAACAAATTACGGTTTGAATTGGTCCAGGTTATCGGAGACTGTTATTACTGACGGACAGGTGTCGTGGTGTGACTGCAGCCAGGCACGTAAGAAAACCCTCATCTCCATGGCAACACCTCTAGTCGTTTTCACTCATTTGCCGCTTTTCCACTAATGCAGGGGTAGGCAACCCAGAACATTAAAAATGCCATTTTGGACCCAAATAACACAACACTGTCAAGCGCCATTCATATAAAACTTGCGGGCCGCACTAACATTAAACTTTCATATTAAGGTGGGGGCCGCAAAATAACGTCTTGGGGGCCGCAATTGGCCCGAGGGCCGCGTGTCTGAGAACCCTGCATTAGAATATAATTATATTTGTCATTATTACAGTGAACAGGTTCAAAGAACAACTAAATTGGAGAAGATCCCCTAAGATGTATACACAATAGTTTAGTCATATAAATAGTAAAAAAAAAAAAAGATAAAAAAGAAGATATTTATCTATATATATGTATATATCCACACACATCCATACATGTGCATATATATATATGTATATACAAATAAACATATAACATTATTGCACATTATAGTCCGTATAGTACATTACTTACCTCCAAACACAAATAATCAATCACTAACAGAATAATAAACCAAGCTAATCTGTGACTAGCTTTAGCGTTCTAGATTTTTTAATCGAATGCAGAAACATCGATGCGATCGATAGTCTCCAGCAAGTTTCATACTTTCTGCACGGCCCCACCTCCTTCCTGCGCGGCCCCGCCTCCTTCCTGCGCGGCCCCGCCTCCTCCCTTTTCGCTGTGCGTGTCCGCCATGGCTCCCATCGTGAGTAGTTTCACCATCCAGTCTACTTCATACGTGTCATATATGTGCTGCCCGCCACACACCAACAATGTCGGCGAGACTTTATCTGTCTGCTGGCGAGGTTTTGACACTTTCATTTAACTTGGTTCCTGTGGCTCTTGTCGAAAGCACGCGGGGAAATGTAATGGCTAACGTTAGCTAGCTAGCTAGCTCACATAGACATGTTACAAGTAGACGCAGCATTGGCTGCCGTGACGCGAGAAATTGGGCCGCCATCTTGAAGTGGTGATGAGGAGCCGGTGAGCTGCCTAAACTGACAGTTGACAGGTAGAAACCAAAGATGCCGGGCTGGTGTTCAGCGTTTTGCTGCTCAAATGAGCGGACTGTTGAAAATAGGAATCGGGGCATTGCTTTTCACAACCCCATAAAGGACAAGCGGTAGTTAATGGATGGATGGAATGTTGCCACAGAGTTGAGAAGGAGCAAATATCTTCAATAGTAATTAAATCGTAGCCGCAAGCAAACAAGAGTATGACCACAATATAAATGCTTGTCAATGAAATTAATTTAATTTAAACATGTCACACTTGAATAACATAAAGTCGAAATATTGGGAGAGTGGTCGTGCGCAACCTGATGGTCACTGGTTCAATCCCCACCTAGTACCAACCTCGTCACGTCCGCTGTGTCCTGAGCAAGACACTTCACCCTTGCTCCTGATGGGTGCTGGTTGTGCCTTGCATGGCAGCTCCCCCCACCAGTGTGTGAATGTGTGTGTGAATGGGTAAATGTGGAAGTAGTGTCAAAGCGCTTTCAGTACCTTGAAGGTAGAAAAGCGCTATACAAGTACAACCCATTTATCATTTATTTATTTATAAATAAATGATGAAGATAAAGATTGTAAAAGCCAACAGGGTTAAGAATTAGGACCACAGTCCAGATTGTATAGGGGTGGGGGGCAATATATGTAAGCTAACTAGACAATCAGATGGACAGTGGCTATACAGCATTATACATGTCTAAATTTAGTCTAGCTTTCCAACCCAATTTTGTGCAGCCCACCTTCCTGAAATGTGTGGGACAAAATATGTGATAAACAGGACAGAAGAAACTCTCGTCACTAAGATGACATATCAAAACAGCACTCAATTAAAGTGTACTTTTTGCCACTAAAACAGTTTAAAACAAATAAAGTGCAATTTTGTGCATGATGTCACACAATATAGTTCAATAACTGTCAATTAAAAATTGGCTGCATAGTCCATCCATCCATTTTCTATTGCTTATCTCTTTTGGGGTCGCGGGGGGTGCTGGAGCCTATCTCAGCTGCATTCGGGCAGAAGGTGATGTACACCCTGGACAGGAAGTCAAATAGTGTATGTCCTAACATGATGTTTTATTCTAAATTACATTTATTTTCAGACAGTTTATGAATGAAGTGTCCTTTTGTAGTTATATCACCATAATCTACACAATACCTGGTATGGTAACACGAGCGAGCAGTAGCAAATATGAAGTGAATTTTGTTCTTTAACACATTTTGCTTTATTCATTATAGAAATATTTATTGCCAACTTATGTTGCAAATATATTTGAGATTTCCAGTTTATTTTCTCATCCGTTATGAAAGTTAAAGTACCCATGATTGTCACAGACGCACACTAGGTGTGGTGAAATTTGTCCTCTGCAATTGACCCATCCCCTTGAACACCCCCTGGGGGGTGAGGGGAGCAGGTTGCAACAGCGGTTGCCGCGCCCGGGAATAATTTTTGGTGATTTAACCCCCAATTCCAACCCTTGATGCTGAGTGCCAAGCAGGGAGGAAATGGCTCCCATTTTTATAGTCTTTGGTATGACTCGGCTGGGGTTTGAACCCCTAGGATAATTTTTTTCTCTTACTCTATCATTGTCTATTACTTGTTTGACTTTGTCTTCTATTTTTCCTACTTTATTTTTACTGAGATTCACAGATAATCTGTTTTTCTCAACCAATCCCTATACTTGCTTAAATTATCCTGTTATTATCCGTATTAGCTTCTGTGTGTTCTCTCCTGAACAAAACTTTGTGTATCAGTGGTTTGTTGGTTGTTGTGAACATGCGTGTAGTTATATTGAAATGTGTCTCGACAGAAGAAGCAGGTGGTGAAGAAACAGGGAGGAAAGAGGAAGAAGCAGATCCTCAAGTTCACTTTGGACTGCACACACCCTGTGGAGGACGGCATCATGGACGCTGCCAATTTTGTGAGTACAGTAGACCACTTAGCAGAGTTGTTATTGACGAGATACAGCATGCTCCAAACTATCCTTTTTTAATCACTTATCTTGTTCTGGGATGTAGTAGAGCTCACTTAGTCGAAAGACAAATTATAGGTACGTGACAAAACATTTCAAAAGCAAAATATATTAAAGCAATTGATACCATTTTAGGAACCTTGGAAAAAAAACTTCCCAATGGTACTCGAACCATTGAGTGGGCTAAACTTACTTAGCCCAATGCGGCCCCCAAGTCAAGAAGTGTGGACATCCCTGGATTAGACGTATTGTTGACGTACACGATTGAGCGCCCCTCAGAGATCCACATCCTGCCTTCCACACCGCAAAAAGTCAGTGTTCAAAAACAAGGCAAAAACATACAAAGATGAGGGGTATTTTATTTGATTTAAGCAAAATTATCTGCCAATAGAACAAGAACATTTGGCTTGTCAAGACTTTCCAAAACAAGTAAAATTAGAGTCCCATAAGTCCCGCCGCCGGTCGGGATGCCCAAAGTGTTCAAAACACACCCAGCAAAGTCCCACGGGAAGGCGGAGGACTCAAACCTGGGTAGATATTTAGAACATTTTTGGGACTTTTGCCGACTTTTCCAACTTTAATCCCCCCTCCCTGTGGGCCTTGGCTGGGTGTGTTATCGACATTTTGGGACTCGAACCTGGGTAGGTATTTTCTAACATTTTTGGGACTTTGCTGACTTTTCTCCCCCACTTCCCGTGGGACTTTGCCGGGTGCGTTTTGGACATTTTTTGCATCCCGGGACCACAGCAGCAGGCGGCGGGACTCATGGAACTTGAACCTGGGGAGGTATTTTGAACAAAATTGGGACTTTTGACCCCTTCCTGTGCACCATTGCTGGGTGTGTTTTGGACATTTGGATAAAAATAGTTTCAAGCATGTTTTACTCAATATAGTTCATCAAATGTCAGCAACCAGCTGTAATATCTTACTGAGATCATTTAGGACCAAAACACTTAAAACAAGTAAAACACTAACATAAAATCTGCTTAGTGAGAAGAATTATCTTATCAGACAGAAAATAAGCAAATATCACCCTTATTTGAGATTTTTCATCTTACTTAGATTTCACTTTTTGCAGTGCAATTACCGGAACTAAAAAAAAAAAAGTTGGTCTTTAGGAGAGAAACCAAATCTGAGAAACAATGTCCTATATGTTTCAATCATGTCAGTCCACAGCCAGACATTCTGGCCCGCGGCCAAACAACAGACATGCATTAGTCTGCTCACCAAGTAAAATGCTGTTCAATATTAATACAATATTACATGAAACTGCAGTAGTTGTTTCTAGTCAATGCTATTGTGTCCACTTTCAAACAGCATTCCTTATCTGAAACTGTTTTTTTTTTCTTTTTATAATATGTTAAAATTGTGGTGTTTTAAGGGGACCAAGCCGGGATTGAATAGATTTTTGAGGTACCACTGTAAAGTCAAAATATTGTTGAGCAGACTTTGTTCGATGTCTCCTACAGGCTGGTTCTCCATCATGTAACAATAGGAACTGTGAAATTGCTGTTTATGTCCTACACAGACATATTTGAGTGACGGATGGGAGATGTCTTAGTTGGCATCAAGTGATATGTTTGTTTGTGTACCAAAAGTAGTGCTTGACCATCCAGTTTGTTGAGTCAGGACTAGTTAAACCAAGGCTGTCAAAAATAACGAGTTACCTCATGTAATAATTCACCAAAAAATTAATCATGTTTATACGTAGATTATTCATACAATTTATTTTGACCTCAAGTTTCACTTCAAAATATATCCCGGCAAGAATTTAGCTAAAACTGGTCCCAAGTTCTGAGCGAATAAATGTGTTGCATTGGAAGCCAAACATTTTTGAAAAATGTTCATGTGTTGACCAAAATAATTATACGTGTGTTCAAAAATGTGGGTCTTTTTTTTTTTTTAAATAAACATTTTGCATAACCAGTGATTAATCCAAATTCAGAAGTGTGAATAAGCTGATTTGAAAAATGCAAACATTAGATAAGACTAGTTGGAGCAAATTAAAACTCATCAAATTGCCTTTGCAGCTTCTAAATATTTTTTATGGATAAATGTTGGTGGCTTGAACGTGTGCGGCTTCTCTTATGTGATGTGCAATGTGTTGACTCACTGGAAGGGACAGAACCAGTTCAGCACTTTGAAAAGGATCATGACAGCATATTGTCTCCTGAAAGTGTAAGCATTAACCCCTTTGTGCCGCTTCCTATTTCCTTCTCCACAGGAGCAGTTCCTGCAGGAGCGCATCAAAGTCAACGGCAAGGCGGGAAACCTGGGCGGTGGCGTGGTGTCCATTGACAGGAGCAAGAGTAAAATTGCGGTCAACTCTGATGTTCCCTTTTCAAAAAGGTACCGACCGCCGTTTTATTCCACTTTACACTAAGTGCGCCGGTTCAAATCCAGGGTTTAAACTTTTATTTAGACAACTGAAAGTAGTTTACCGTATTTCCTTGAATTGCCGCCGGGTATATAGTTTGTGCCTGCCTAGAATTACTGCCGGGTCAAACTTGTTTCGCAAAATAATTAGCGCCGGCTGGGGATTAATGCCGGGTCACACTCATTTTGCCAAATATCATTTTTAATAGGGCATGTCTAGAATTTCCGCAGGGTCAAACTCGTCACGTCACGAGTGACACTTCACCTGTCATCATTTTCAAAATGGAGGAGGCTGATTTCAATAATTTGAAATTACATAAAGGGAAGAAGATTAAGAGCTATTCAGTAGGATTTAAGGTCCAAGCTATTGAATATGCTAAAAAGAACAGTAAGCAGCTATGTTTTATTAATATACCGTAGCTGCGTGTGTCAAATATGAGTCATTAAATGACTCCCGCCTCCTGGTGGTAGAGGGCGCTAGTGATCCTTCTTGCGACTACTCTGCTGCAGAAGAAGTGACAACAAGCAGAGAGAGTGAGCAGCGATCCTTTATTTTTTCCTCTCGCTTGCACTTTTAACATGGAGGATTACATATCTAAAATAAATCAGTTTTCTAGACTGGACTTTCAATGGAAGCAGGAGGTAATAAAGGAAGATCTCCATCGAGACAGAGAGACTTTTAAAACTGAAGAAAGATAAGGAAGACTTCTATAAACAAGTTATCGCTGCTTTTGATCAGAAGGAGCTGCGCATGGACTTCATTTATAAGTGAAGGTAAGACCATAATAACCTTTTTTTTATTAAATGAGCTTTTCATGATGCTATCCTTACGTCACACTCAAGATTTTAAGCGCAGGCCTAAATTTACTGCATGCCTTTGGTAAGTGCCAGAGTGAGAAGAGGTTTTTAAATAATTAGCGCATGCTTACCTTTACCGCATGCCTTTGGTCAGTGTGAGGTTTTAAATTAAATTAGCGCCCCGGCGGCAAATCAAGGATAAACGGTATATGCACTCTTTTAAAAAAAAAAAAAATAGTAATAATCTTTTTAATCCATGCTTAATTTAGGATTGCCTTGCCTTTCCAGTCGTGTACAATCCATTGATTCATTTTGCTCCAGTAGCTATGTTAGCTATGGTGCTATTACTACACTCATATTTTAACAGCAGCGTCCTGCTAGGTCAGCCATATTTGCTGAAGTAAAAGTAAATGATGAAACCGTAGCTGACTGATAGTTGTCGAGCTCCATGGTGCATTTTAAGATGTGTAGCAAAGCCCAATTGTGTTAATACACCTTCTTATCTCGTTCCATCTGTGTCGTTTACCCCATTTACCAAGAGGACTGTCATCGTCTTGTGTTCCTTGCTGACCACTTTTTGGATGCCATCTACATAATATGGCAAAGTTTTTGGTCCTAGAAGTGGGTTCTTTCTCATTTCCTGTGCCGCGCCGCACCTGTGCCGTTTGCAGGTATCTGAAGTACCTCACCAAGAAGTATCTGAAGAAAAACAACCTCAGGGACTGGTTGCGTGTGGTGGCCAACGCCAAGGAGAGCTATGAGCTGCGCTACTTCCAGATCAACCAGGATGAAGATGAGGAGGAGGAGGAAGATTGAAGCAGGCTCCATGTTCAATAAAATGTCCAGAGACCGACAATAACACTGTTCTGTCATTTGTTTTATTTGACCTGAGGAGATCATGCAGAACAAACAGAATATAGTCAGTAGTTTTGTATGGTTACATAGTTATACCCCAGAAGGGGGCAAATATTCTACAGTTCCCAATGTGATGCAGTACAAATGTACACAAATGTAAGCTGCAGGCACAATAATAACACTTTTGTGACTACTTTTCATTGTACTTCGAAACAATGTCTGCAAGTGCACATGACAGACATGGAAATTACAATGTAAATGTAAAACAATATGTCTTGTTCAGAGCATGTCTAATTGACATTTGGGGGATATTTGATTGTAATTTACCTGGATTTAAAACATTTGTGCGTGTGCACGTAAAAGTCATTAAAACGCATTAAAAGTAATCAAATGGATTTTGCGAAAACTAAGCGATGTGTAGATCAGGGGTCAGCAACCTTTTTGAAAGCAAGAACTACTTCTTGGGTACTGATTAATGCCAAGGGCTACCAGTTTGATACACACTTAAATAAATTGCCAGAAATAGCCAATTTGCTCAATTTACCTTTAATAAATAAATATATATGTATATATATTTTTAAAAATGGGTATTTCTGTCAGTCATTCCGTCGTACATTTTTTTTTTTCCTTTTACGGAAGGTTTTTTGTAGAGAATAAATAATGAAGAAAACACTTAATTACCGGTTTAAAATTCAACTGAAAAAAATAAGAGAAAAACTAGCTAATTCGAATCTTTTTTGAAAAAACAAAAGAATTTATGGAACATCATGAGTATTTTTTCTTGATTAGGATTAATTTTAGAATTTTGATGACATGTTTTAAATATGTTAAAATCCAATCTGCACTGTGTTAGAATATATAACAAATTGGACCAAGCTATATTTCTAACAAAGACAAATCATTATTTCTTTTAGATTTTCCAGAACAAAAATTTTAAAACAAATTCAAAAGACTTTGAAAAAAGATTTCAATTTGATTTGACAGATTTTCTAGATTTGCCAGAATAATTTTTTTGAATTTTAATCAATAAGTTTGAAGAAATATTTCACAAATATTCTTCTTCGAAAAAACAGAAGCTAAAATGAAGAATTAAATTAAAATGTATTTATTATTCTTTACAATAAAAGAAATACATTTACTTTAAAATGTATTTAAATTGTTAGTAAAGAAGAGGAAGGAATTTAAAAGGTATATGTGTTTAAAAATCCTAAAATAATTTTTAAGGTTGTATTTTTTCTCTAAAATTGTCTTTCTCAAAGTTATAAGAAGCAAAGTAAAAAAAAAAAAAAGATTTTATTTAAACAAGTGAAGACCAAGTCCTTAAAATATTTTCTTGTATTTTCAAATTCTATTTGAGTTTTGTCTCTCTTAGAATTAAAAATGTCGAGCAAAGCGAGACCAGCTTGCTAGTAAATAAATACAATTAAAAAAATAGAGGCAGCTCACTGGTAAGTGCTGCTATTTGAGCTATTTTTAGAACAGGCCTGCGGGTGACTCATCTGGTCCTTACGGGCGACCTGGTGCCCGCGGGCACCGTGTTGGTGACCCCTGCTGTTGAGGCATTAAAAAAAAATCAAACTATTGCATTTGGCAGCAAAAAAGACAAAACAAACTGCCCAACTGCACTTCAAAGATGTTCAATATCAAAGTGCAAGTTTTAGTAACTAATAATGAGTCCATTTTACTTGACTTTGTTCACTAATTCAGAATAATTAAGTTACCAACCTTCCAATTAAATCCATCCATTTTCTACCGCTTATTCCCTTTTGGGTCGCGGGGGGCGCTGGTGCCTATCAATCGGGCGGAAGGCAGTATACACCCTGGACAAGTCGCTACTTCATCACAGGGCCAACACAGACAGACAACATTCACACACTAGGGACCATTTAGTGTTGCCCATCAACCTATCCCCAGGTGCATGTAGTTGGAGGTGGGAGGGGCCTATCCCCAGGTGCATGTCTTTGGAGGTGGGAGGGGCCTATCCCCAGGTGCATGTCTTTGGAGGTGGGAGGGGCCTATCCCCAGGTGCATGTCTTTGAATTTGGGAGGGGCCTATCCCCAGGTGCATGTCTTTGGAGGTGGGAGGGGCCAACCCCAGGTGTATGTAGTCAGAGGTGGGAGGGGCCTATCCCCAGGTGCATGTCTTTGGAGGTGGGAGGGGCCTATCCCCATGTGCATGTCTTTGGAGGTGGGAGGGGCCTATCCCCAGGTGCATGTCTTTGAATTTGGGAGGGGCCTATCCCCAGGTGCATGTCTTTGAAGGTGGGAGGGGCATATCCCCAGGTGCATGTCTTTGAAGGTGGGAGGGACCTATCCCCAGGTGCATGTCTTTGAAGGTGGGAGGGGCCTATCCCCATGTGCATGTCTGGAGGTGGGAGGGGCCTATCCCCAGGTGCATGTCTTTGGAGGTGGGAGGGGCCTATCCCCATGTGCATGTCTTTGGAGGTGGGAGGGGCCTATCCCCAGGTGCATGTCTTTGGAGGTGGGAGGGGCCTATCCCCATGTGCATGTCTTTGGAGGTGGGAGGGGCCTATCCCCAGGTGCATGTCTTTGGAGGTGGGTGGGGCCTATCCCCAGGTGCATGTAGTTGGAGGTGGGAGGGGCCTATCCCCAGGTGCATGTCTTTGGAAGTGGGAGGGGCCTATCCCCATGTGCATGTCTTTGGAGGTGGGAGGGGCCTATCCCCAGGTGCATGTCTTTGGAGGTGGGAGGAAGCCGGAGTAGAACCCACGCAGTCACGGGGAGAACATGCAAACTCCACACAGAAAGATCCCGAGCGCAGGTTTGAAATGTGTACTTGCATTAATATAAACTATTCGGCTTAATGTAAAGATTCAACATTAGTGTTATTATTGTACGCTTTTGACTAAATATAACAGGTGTGTCAAGGTAATTTTAGCTCAGGGGCCGCATGCATGAAAATCCATTCCCAAGTGGGAATAGATATGGTAAAATCATGGCATGATCACTTAAAAATAAAGACAACTCCAGCTTGTTTTACTTTGGCCAAAAATAGAACAAGCACATTCTGAAAACGTGCAAATCACAAATAATCCTCTGGACAAAACACTTCCAAGTTTGTTGAAAATTCTGAGGAAATTGGTGCAGCTTCAAAAACACAATGATCTTAGACTTGGTCTCAGTCTATCTACAAAGCCAGGATTAAACTCTAAATCACGGTCTTTCTGGGATTGGACAAGCACAACATGTAAAGTGTTGGAGGTATCAAATACCTGCTTTGTCATGTCCACGTATCGATCCAGTGCCGACTCAAAAGTAAAAATTATTCAAAATGATTGACGGAGACTTTTTTCGGGAGTGAGGGTGCCAAATGAGCATGTGTTCCTCGCAGAAGACGTAGAATGGCAGGTTTGAAGTTTCACGCAGGTTGAGCAGGAGGAGCCACAGTCACCCTTTACTGTTTGCCTGCCTAACAGAATTGCTATTGTGACACCCAGTGGACACATTTGGAACAGCAGTTTCTTTTGTTAAAATAAAAAAAAAATTGCTGATTTTAATACTTAGCAAACTCATAAAATATGTCAATTTGACAGCCCTGCTATGTAATAATCTGAAGTAAGACATGCTGGGCGTTCACATTGTTTTAATTTGCATTAAAAAAGCCTTCATGTAGATTTTTGATACTAATTAAAAAAGGTCATTTGATATTTTTCCAATATTTGAACTCTGCAGTATCCTAAATAATATTGTTTGCATAATTCAATGGTGAATATAGAAAACACTTTTTTTTTTCTTCTTGTGACATGGGTGCTACTGTTTGTTTTGGGGGGGGGGGCACCCCTTGTTTACGCTGTGGTAACCATGACAACCAGGCAGCTTGGCTCCACTGTCCTTTTGGTGTGAATATTTTAGTAGAAAGGGGGGCGGGGGGGTGGATGGTGTTATTGTATTGGTCATAAATACGTGTTGGTCGCAGCAAAGAAGTTTCCTTGTCAATTATGCGGCCGTCTGGCGGGAATAAAAAAAAAAGAAGAAGAAGAAGAAGAAGCTCCATCCAGCAGCACGTGGCGGTTTTTTTTTTTTTTTTTTTTTGATTCGCGCTATAACTCGATCTGGCGCACGACTAACTAATTGTGGCTGAAATGATGGGATGCATCGTCATGGCAACAGACCAGACGTCACAATCTGAGCATGTGTGCTCCATTTTTTTTTTTTTTTTTTTGTGTGTCTTTTTTGTCAGCCTGCTCGCCTCCAGTCAGACATCAGCAGCCTTCCAACCTGCAGCATCAGCAACATTCCTATTTGTATTTTTTTGTTGTCTTTCTTTCCACAGCTTTGGTGAAGGAAGGAAGCTGCGGCTGCGGCGTGTGGAGGGTTAACTTTCACCATTGTCAGCCCGAAAAGGGGGGCTTTTTTAGGGGGGGTGGAGGAAGAGGAGGAGGAGGAGGGAGGCGATGAGCTAAAAGATGCCGGGGTCGCTGAGCAATGAAGACGAGGCACAGGACGACATGGACTTTGAAGACGAGATGCCAGGTGAGGAGGGGGAGGGGGAGGGGGGCTGAGGGGAGGGGGGAGGGGGGGTGTCCTTCATCTTATTTAGCGACGCTTTCAATGCTGTCCGAGGAAGAGGAGGAGGCTGCAGAAAAGCACAGTCATGCTATTATTCTTTAGCATCTTTTTAATGGGGCCTTTTGTGTGTGTGTGTGTGTGTTTTGTATTATTAGCAGGCATGCTTTGTGAAAGGGAAAAAAACACACAAAAGCAAAAACAAGCCACTAAAAAGCTTGTCCTGCTGAGTTGGATCCAGTCCGCTTCAAATCCTCCTCGTGTCAACATGAAGATGCAGACATCATAATACCTCCAAAGTGGAAGACAAATGTCTTGACTTTCAAGTTGTTTTCATCTTTTAACCCTCGTGCAACGTTCATTTTGTTGTTACTCAGCCAGCGTTTGGGGGTCTGATGGACCACTTGCATTTTGGGGCTTTTAACTCTCACAATCAAACACTTTTATGTTCAAATACTGAACAGATGTTTACCCATCCATCCATTTTCTTCCGCTTTTTCCCTTTGGGGTCACTAGTGCCTATCTCAGCTACAATCGGGCGGAAGGCGGCGTACACCCTGGACAAGTTGCCACCTCATAGCAGGGCCAACACAAATAGACAGACAACATTCACACACTAAGGACCATTTAGTGTTGCCCATCAACCTATGCATGTCTCTGGAGGTGGGAGGGGCCTATCCCCAGGTGCATGTCTTATGAGGTGGGAGGGGCCTATCCCCAGGTGCATGTCTTTGGAGGTGGGAGGGGCCTATCCTCTTGTGCATGTCTTTGGAGGTGGGAGGGGCCTATCCCCAGGTGCATGTCTTTGGAGGTGGGAGGGGCCTATCCCCATGTGCATGTCTTCGGAGGTGGGAGGGGCCTACCCCCAGGTGCATGTCTTTGGAGGTGGAAGGGGCCTATCCCCAGGTGCATGTCTTTGGAGGTGGAAGGGGCCTATCCCCAGGTGCATGTCTTTGGAGGTGGGAGGAAGCCGGAGTAGAACCCACACAGTCCCGGGGAGAACATGCAAACTCCACACAGAAAGATCCCGACCCCGGGATTGAACCCAGGACTACTCAGGACCTTCTTATTGTGAGGCAGATACACTAACCCCTTCCTCCGCCGTGCTGCCCCAGATGTTTACCTTATCCCAATAAACATCTGTTCATTGCTGTCGACATGAAAGTGTTTGACTGTGAGGCATTAATTAGTAGCCATTAATGCCAATATATAATTTTTTTCAATCAATCAATTAATCAATCAAAGATTATTTATACATCCCTCAATCACCACAACGATATCCCCTGGTCTGTACCCACATCAGGGCAAGAAAACAAACGCAAAAACCCAGAATGGGCCGATACAAAATCCTTGGGAAGGGGGTCGCAGATGTGGGTGAGCCGGCTGCAATGGATGCCAAGTGGGAACTTATTGCAAATGATGCATGATAATGTGAAAGTCCAGTCTTTTGGGTCGTAGAAGGTCTCTGTCCAGGTCCACACATTGGGTCATGACTTGGAACAGCGAGCGCCTCCTCCTTTTATTGGTATCTCTCCAGGGATTGTCCGTGGTCATCCAGTAACAATGCAGAAGAAAAGGAAGGGCGAAAAGGAGAAGCGGCAGGTCAACTAATCCAAAACACTGTCTATTTGGACACTGTTTTGTGTCCAAATATACACAAAACTGTGTATTTTGACCGCATATGTGGGCAACCCCCCCACCCCCCACTTATGCGGTCCTCTCCAAGGTCTCTCATAGTCATCATTGTCACTGTCACCGACGTCCCACTGTGTGTGAGTTTTTCCTTGCCCCTATGTGGGCTCTGTACTGAGGATGTTGTTGTGGTTTGTGCAGCCCTTTGAGACACTTGTGATTTAGGGCTATATAAATAAACATTGATTGATTGATTGATTTAAAAGCTGGAGTTTTAAGGTAAGACTTAAATGCTTCTTCCGAGGTAGCTTGTCTAACTGTAGGGCATTCCAGAGTACCGGAGCTTGAATAGAAAACGTTCTAAAGCTGGCAGACTTAGGTTTCAGGACGGGTCGTGGAGTGCAATACCATCAGCAAGATAAGTTGGTGCTAGACCCTTTAGTATTTTGGACGTAAATAATAAGACCTTGTCCCTCCCCTACGTGCACCGGGCCCAGCCCACCTTTCGGTGGCCAATCACGCAACTGGGTCCATCTTTCCAAAACTTTTATCCATTGTCCAGCTCCATCTGTTGGTAGTAGTAGTAAATTATATTTATATAGCGCTTTTTCTCTAGTGACTCAATGCGCTTTACATAGTGAAACCCAATATCTAATTTTTACATTTAAAGCAGTGTGGGTGGCACTGGGAGCAGGTGGGTAAAGTGTCTTGCCCAAGGACACAACAGCAGTGACTAGGATGGCGGAAGCAGGGGTCGAACCTGCAACCCTCAAGTTGCTGGCACGGCTGCTCTACCAACCGAGCTATACTATATAGCTGCCCAATCACAGTGGGAATACAAACTGTTTTCCCCGCCCCTCCAGCAGATTATTTGTAAACTGAGCTGTTTGATGTTTCCCGTACTTTTTCAGCCTACAGGGCTAATATTATTTTCTCCATTCAGGATTTCTTAAGTTATTATGTTGTGATCAGAAACAATATTGCCAATGCATAATTATCTGTTGTCATTAATGATGCACATACAAAACCAGGGCAAAAAAATTGCGTAAATGGTAAATAAAATCAGAATAAAAATAAAAACAGAATACAATGATATTGCAAGTATTAGCTCATTTGGAATTTGATGCCTACAACGTGTTTATGCTGAAAGATACATACAGCTTTTGGAGCGACATATGTTGACATCAAAACAAGGTCTTTTTCATGGACGCCCCTGCTTATTTCAGCGAGACGATGCCAAGCCAGGTGTTACAACAGCGTGGCTTCATAGTAAAAGAGTGCGGGTACTAGACTGGCCTGCCTGTAGTCCAGACATTGAAAATGTGTGAAGGCTAAAATATGAGGCGGGAGACTGTTGAACAACTTAAGCTGTACATCAAGCAAGAATGGGAAAGAATTCCACTTCAAAAATGTGTCTCCTCAGTTCCCAAACCTGCACTGAGTGTTGTTCAAAGGAAAGGCCATGTAACACACTGGTAAAAATTGTAATACAAAATAGGTTGCAACAAATTATTCTAAATCCATTCATAATTCTTTAAATTGACAAAAAGTTAATAAAAAAAATAAAATAAAAAAATATTTAAAGTATTTAAAAATATTTAAATATTTATAGTTTTAAAAAAATATATGAATCGATTTAGTTTCATAATGAATATTTTTTTAATATTACTTTATAAATATATACATTTTTCATCAATTTCTTTTTTTAATGAGCTTTTGTAAACTTTAACTTGTTAGTTTTCACAGAGCACATTTTAAGTATTTCCCACCATTCCACCGTCAACACATTCCTCTTAGTTGGGATAACAAAAGTTCCTTTTTTTTCCCCCCTAAAAAAAATCCAGGAATTCCAAAATAACCATTCTCATTTCAAACTGTTACTACGTCACCATTTTTCTACCGGCTCCAAAAATTCTATTACAGTTATGCTTGTGTCAATATTTTAAAACATTTCAGTCTTCCTGAAATTCCCAAATTTCCAGGAAATAGTTCTGCAATGGCCTAAAATTTGCCATTTCTAGACCCGTTTCCGACCTTTCAACCACCCACCCACACTATTCTTCCGAGACTTCGTAAGGCAAAACACGTTTTTCATCTCCCGAAATTCCTGGTTTTCCCAGAATTATGACGACTGTAGGCCTAACAAAAAAGTGACATTTACGACGACTGTAGGCCTAACAAAAAAGTGACATTTATGACGACTGTAGGCTTAACAAAAAAGTGACATTTATGATGACTGCAGGCCTAACAAAAAAGTGACATTTATGACGACTGTAGGCCTAACAAAAAAAGGGACATTTATGACGACTGTAGGCCTAACAAAAAAGTGACATTTATGACGATTGCAGGCCTAACAAAAAAAGTGACATTTATGACGACTGTAGGCCTAACAAAAAAAAGTGACATTTATGACGACTGTAGGCCTAACAAAAAAAAGTGACATTTATGACGATTGCAGGCCTAACAAAAAAGTGACATTTATGACGACTGTAGACCTAACAAAAAAAGTGACATTTATGACGACTGTAGGCCTAACAAAGCTGCCAGTAGAAGTGTTAAAAAATGTAGACGTGTGCTCCAAAGTATGTCAATATAATAATATCCTGCTGTAAAGAGGGCTTCTACTTTACTTGCTATCTTATTTATTCATCTTATTATGTGACATGCGGGGTCTTGTCAGCTATGTCTGTGCTTTCCTCCGCCAGGAAGGTCAAAAGCGGGCTTGTCCTCTCCGTGCACGCCTTGTTAGCCGCGTGGAGCCCGGGCCCCGTGACTAACAGAGCCCAGCTCGGCCCCGCGCACTCAGCCGGCGAGGAGACCATTCCCGGGGGGGTCGCGGCCCGTTTAACCGTGGCAGCGAGGCAGGTGGTGACGGTGGTAAATGACATCGCTGTCATTTACCACGGCTCCCTTAAAGGGGAACTGCACTGTTATGAGAGACAAAATGACAAAAGTGCACTATATTGCCAAAAGTACTGTATTTTGCCACCCATACAAATGATCAGAATTATGGTGTGGGGTTGTTTTTCAGGCCTCTTAGTTCCAGTGAAAGGAAGTTTGAATGCTCCAGGATACCAAAACATTTTGGACAATTCCATGCAATAAACACACTCTGCAACCTTGTGGACAGCCTTTCCAGAAGAGTTGAAGCTGGAAGAGCTGCAAAAGGTTCATATATGAGTCAAGGCAGGTGGCTGAATACTTTTGGCAATATAGTGTATATTTATATATTTTTTGCATTCTAACATGTAAAAATTGACTCGTTCTAGGTGGCTAGCAATGCAGCTAATGTTAGCAATCAGTTTTACCTCTATTTACATTTTAAAAATGCATTCAAAAACTGTCGACAAAACTTTGTTTAGATTGTGTAACATGTATAGTAACAAACTGTAGCAACATTGTTGTTGTAAGAGTGAACACTGAGGAACTCTTTTTCTAGCGTGCTAACACAGTGCTTTGGTATTAGCCGTAAAAGCTAACTACGGCAAGAGATAAGTTAAGTAAACACGAAACGCGTATGAGTTTGTAACACACAACACTGTACTGACTAAAAAACATCAACAGTCATATTACAGTATCTGTAAAGTATTTGGTCCAGCTGGCAGGGACGTTTTTTTCCAGTTTGTTTGGGTAAGCACTCTATTTATGTCAAAATAGCTTGGCTTCAAGTTCCACATTTACAGCGCCAAAGTCACTTTCGCCTCACTCTCTCGGCTTCCGCCTGCTCCAACGTCTCACTCTTCCTTCCTGCTGGCTTTTAGAAGCAGCAGTTCATCCTCCTTATATTCACCTTCAAAAATACAAGGTTGTGAATTTGCCCAAAAATAGTCGTTTTTGTTGGTATAACGATCTGTTTTCCATTTTCCGTTTTTTGTTTTTTTATTATCAAACCAAAAAACGGGGAAATAGATTTTTATGTATGATTATTTTTCTATTTTAAATGAAAAACGAACGGCCGCGACGTATATTATCCCTGAAAATATTACAGATTACCCAGAATTCCCGGTTTTCTGGGTCATTTTGCGCATTGAAAATGAAAGGTCCATTTTTTTAAGTTGCACCTCACTCCCGCATTTCTCACCCGATTCAAAGCGCTCCACCATCCACAGACTCCACTCACCTGGAACAATAAATATCCCATTTTCCAAGTTCAAAACAATTCCAAGTATTCTCAGAACTGTTGGTTTTCCAAAGCCCTATTTTCACCTCTTCCTGGAATGTTTTCACAGTCCACATTTTTCAAGTGTTTCCGACCCTTCCACCTTCAAAACCTTCCTCTTAGTTGGGACCACAAAAGTTCATTTTTTCTACTGGCAAAAATTCCAGGAATTCCGAAATACCCATTCTCAATTCAAACTGTCACACGTCACCATTTTTCAACCGATTCCAAAAATTCCCATTCGTATCATCCAGGACGGGGTTCGGCAACCCGTGTGTCTTTAGCGCCGTCCTAGTGGCTCTCTGGAGCTTTTTCAAAAATGTATCAAAAATGGAAAAAAAGGAGGGGAAAAAATATAAAAGGTATATTTTTTGTTTGAATATATTTACTGTAGGAGGACAAACATGACACAAACTTCCCTAATTGTTGTAAAGCACACTGTTTATATTAAACACGCTTCACTGATTCGAGTATTTGGCGAGCGCCGTTTTGTCCGACTCATTTTGGCGGTCATTGAACTCACCGGAGTTTGTTTACATGTATAACTTTCTCCGACTTTCTAAGATGTGTTTTATGCCACTTCTTTTTCTGTCTCATTTTGTCCACCAAACTTTTAACGTGCATGAATGCACAAAGGTGAGTTTTGTTGACGTTATTGACTTGTGTGGAGTGCTAATCAGACATATTTGGTCACTGCATGACTGCAAGCTAATCGATGCTAACATGCTATTTAGGATAGCTAAATGTCTATATTGCATCATTATATCTCATTTGTAGCTATATTCGAGTTCATTTAGTCTCCTTTAAGTCCTCTTAATTCAATTTATATCTCATGACACACTATCTGTATGTAATATGGCTTTTAATTTTTTGGGGCGCTCCAGACATGTTCTTGCATTTTTGGTCCAATATGGCTCTTTCAACATTTTATGTTGCCGACCCCTGATCGAGGACAATTGTGCTTGTGTCACAATAATGGATAACGATCTGTTTTCCTTTTTTTTTTTAATTATCTAACCCAATTAACGAGGAAATTGATTTTTATTTCAAATGAGTTTTCTGTTCCAAACAAAAAAGAAATAACCACGACGTAGATCCGGGGTGTCCAAAGTGTGGCCCCAGGGGCCATTTGTGGCCCGCAGCTAATGTTTTACTGGCCCCGCAGCACATCATTCTAAAAATACTAAAATATATATGTATTCTTTAAACATTAAAAAGTGGAATAAAATAGCAAATAGGTGAAATGCAACGAGAAAAAGTTGCATTGTTGACTCTAATAACACTATTTTTTTTAAATAATTTCTCAATAAATAATAAGAAATACAAATCAATGTTGCTATGAATTATTGATTGATTTAAGGACAAAAAGGACATAAATACGACAAACATAAAAACATGAAAAATATGAAAATTAGAAGAAAAAAAATTCCATATTAATTATATACTAGTACTAATTATACTAATTATCCTATTGATTGTTATTATAAACATACTAAACCAATTACAATATATTATCTGAAGCTGATATAGAGATTTAAGTGTTGAATGAAAAATAAATAAAAAAAGCATGACCTTTTTATGAGTGAGACACTTTTGGATCCCCAAGGATTTTAGTGGAATTTAAGAACTGTCTTTGCTAAAAAAAAATTTTTTTTAAATAATAATAAATTCAGATCAATTTTGCTATGAATTATTGACCTATTTAGGGATCCAATTATTTCACATGAAATATTTCACTTTGAAAATCTTTTTGGGAAAAATATTGCCTTAAAAAATAGGGTTTTGACAAAAAGCTTGCAAAAAGTAAAACAAATAATGAAGTAGAATTAGCGATTCAAGGGTTTTATGAAAAAAATAATTTTTGACTTATTTTGAACCTTGTTTAAGACTGAAACCCTTCTGGGTCCTTAAGCCTAACTTGAGGAGAGCCCCAACAATTAAAAGAAAAAAGTTTATATTGTATTGGTTTTGAAAATGAAAAAATATCAACTTGGCCCCCGCGTGCTTTCATTTTTTTAGTGTGCTGCCCTCAGTGGAAAAAGTTTGGACAGCCCTGACGTAGACCGACCGTCGACCAAGTTTTAGAACTGAACTGGGGCCCGGTGTGGTGTCCGGCCGGGTTCCTGGCCCCACTTTTCTGTAGCCCTGCTCCACAGTCTTGAAACTGAACTCAGACCCTGCGTTGTGCACCTTTTCAAAATCAACAGGGTTCTGGCAGCAACGTTTTCATGTAGCTCACCTGTGGAGCGCTACCTGGTGTAGTTTGTGTGCGAGCGTTTGTTTTGGTCCGACTACTACGACTACTCCCAGCCAGGACTCGCCCCCCCGCTCCCCTTCCAGTCTCAGACCAAGGGTGGCAGTGTTGGACCGCGCGGGGGGGGGATTTTGCCAGCTGGATTCTGACCCACTTTCATGCATGGCGTCTGTCCAGCGTGTGTGTGTGTGTGTGTGTGTGTGTGTGTGTTCTACCCTTCTTAAGACATCAAAAAGGAAAAGTAGCTTCCATATGAGGAGGTGTAAACAAGTCAGGACATAAATCCTGGTCACAATACGGAAAACCGATGCATCTAATAGAGAATGTTTCTTTTGGTGAAATCTATCAAAGTTAGGGTGGTCCTAAAAATGAGGGATTTTTCAAATTGACTGTGTGTCACTTTTAAAAGTGCTCCCCCTCTGGTCAACATATGAAATAACAAGTGCGTGCAAGAAATTTAAATGTGTATATATATATATATGTATATGTGTATATGTATATATGTATATTTATGTATATAGAGACATACTGTAATAACTTGAAGTAAATAATGAAAATTAAAAACCAATTATAAACTAAAACATAAGTAAAAGAACTAAAAGCAGTCTTTTCCTCACAATGTGTCAACTTTTTGTTTATAAAATTGGGAACAATTTCTCATATTCTTTCTGTTTCTGTATTATTGCAATACATTATCGTAAAAGTATTACTTTTTTATGCAAAATGGTGACATTTGTCATATAAAATTCTGACTTTTATCATATTGTTGCCATTTGTTTTGTTGTCCTTGTAAAATAGTGACATTTGTTGAGTAAAATTTTTATTTTTGTTGTCATTTTGGCAAATAAAAATTCCAATTATTATTATAATACGGCCCAAATTTGACAGTTTTCTTATAAAATTGTGACTTTTGTCAAGTAAAATTACGATTATTTTCATAAAATTCCCTAAATGTTAAGCTTTTCTTGTAAGATTGCGACTGTTTTGAGTCAAATTCCAACTTTTATCATAATATTGCACAAATGTTCAGTTTTTCTCGTAACATTTTGACTTGCATTGAGTAAAATGAAGACTTTTATTATAACACTGCCAACATTCTAAGTTTTTCTTGTGAAATTCCAGCTCATTTTTTCACAACAAGCTTTTTTATATGTGCAAAGTATGTATATATTATTCATGTTGTAAATACACATCTTTATATATCTAGAAAGGCTGCTTCTAAAGTTACCATAGGCATTATTTGGTGGTTTCAAGAAGGTAAGAAATACAAGAATGTGTGTGCGTGCGTGTGCGTGTGTGTGTGTCTGTGTGTGCGTGTGTGTGTGTTTGTGTGTCTGTGTGCGTGTTGTATTTCTACGCTCTCTTGAGACATAAAGGAAAAGTATCTTCCATATGAGGAGGTGTGAACAAGTGATGAAATAAATGATGGTCCCAATAACATTGCATCTAATAGACAATGTCTCATTTGCACCCCTGCTGGTGACATCTATCTAAAAGAAGTGTTCCCCCTCTGGTCAACATATGAAATAACAAGTGAAGTGTGTGAAGTGAATTATATTTATATAGCGCTCTTCTCTAATGACTCAAAGCGCTTTACATAGTGAAACCCAATATCTAAGTTACAATTAATCCAGTGTGGGTGGCACTGGGAGCAGGTGGGTAAAGTGTCTTGCCCAAGGACACAACGGCAGTGACTAGGAAGCGGGAATCGAACCTGCAACCCTCAAGTTGCTGGCACAGCCGCTCTACCAACCGAGCTATGCCGCCCCAGTGTGTGTAAGAAATTGAAATGCACCCCCTTTGGCCAAAATTAACAACAACAAACAAATATGTATATAGAGACATACTGTAATAACTTCGGGCTTCACGGTGGCAGAGGGGTTAGTGCGTCTGCCTCACAATACGAAGGTCCTGCAGTCCTGGGTTCAAATCCAGGCTCGGGATCTTTCTGTGTGGAGTTTGCATGTTCTCCCCGTGAATGCGTGGGTTCCCTCCGGGTACTCCGGCTTCCTCCCACCTCCAAAGACATGCACCTGGGGATAGGTTGATTGGCAACACTAAATGGTCCCTAGTGTGTGAATGTGAGTGTGAATGTTGTCTGTCTATCTGTGTTGGCCCTGCGATGAGGTGGCGACTTGTCCAGGGTGTACCCCGCCTTCCGCCCGATTGTAGCTGAGATAGGCGCCAGCGCCCCCCGCGACCCCAAAAGGGAATAAGCGGTAGAAAAATGGATGGATGGATGGATGTAATAACTTCAAGTAAATAATAAAGATTAAAAAACAATTACAAACCCAAAAAAATAAATAAATAAAAATGAGAAAAACTTTTTCTCACAATGTGTCAACTTTTTTCCTTAAAAATCTTGAACAATTTCTCATATTCTTTCTGTTTCTGTAATATTGCAATATTTTGCTCGTAAAAGTTTGACTTTTTTATGTAAAATTATTACTTTTTAATGCAAAATGGTGACATTTTTCATATATAATTCAGATTTTTATCACAATATTGCCCATTTTTGGGTTGTTCTTGTATAATAGTGAAATTTTTTGGGTAAAATGATGACTTTTGTCATCATTTTAGTAAGTAAAATTCCAATTATTATTATAATATTGCCCAAAGTTTTAAGGTTTCTTCTAAAAATTGTGACTTTTGTACAGTAAAATTGTGACTCCTTTCATAAAAAGTCATCATTTTAGTAAAATGATGACTTTTGTCATCATTTTAGTAAGTAAAATTCCAATTATTATTATAATATTGCCCAAAGTTTTAAGGTTTCTTCTAAAAATTGTGACTTTTGTACAGTAAAATTGTGACTCATTTCATAAAATTGTCAAAATTTAAAGCTTTTCTTGTAAAACTGTAACTGTTATTGAGTCAAATTTGAACTTTTGTCACAATATCGGACAAATGTTTAGTTTTTATTGAAACATTTTGACTTGCCTCAAGTAAAATGACAACTATTATAATGCTGCCAAAATTCTAAGTTTTTCTTGCGAATTTGTGACCTTTTTCATGTGATATTCCAACATATTTCTCACAACAAGCTTTTTTAAATTTGCATGGTATGTATATATTATTCATGTTGTAAATACACATCTTTATATATCTAGAAAGCATGTTCCTCAAGTTAGGCATTATTCACTGGTCTCAAGAAGGTAACAAATGCAAGAATGTGTGTGTGTGTGTGTGTGTGTGTGTGTGTGTGTGTGTGTGTGTGTGTGTGTGTGTGTGGTGCTGGTGGTTCCTTCTCACCATGATGTATTTGAAGTGGGACTCTTGGGTCTCTGGTTTGTGCAGCAAGAAGTTGGCACTCGGCAGGTCCGGGAGTCCCCCGCTTAACGTTCCATTTCTCCGAGCTCTCGTCTTTTTGTTGGTGTTCGGATGTTTTTTTCATCGGGCGAGTGACCGACTCTCCTTCCAGGCGCACACTTTCACACAGAGAAGTGAACCTGTGTGTGATAGAAGTAAAGAAGTCCCACACACTAAAAGGGGGTTAGCTCCTTAAGACACTCTATAAATACATTTTCATTCATTGACCTTTCAGGATTTTAACACCGTTTTACACCGAAAATCATCCATCCATCCATCTTCTTTTGCTTATCCGAGGTGGGATGGCGGGGACAGCAGCCTAAGCAGGGAAGCCTAGACTTCCCACAGTGTGATCAGAACCGTGGGCGTATCAAAGCGTTGGACTCAACAGGGAATCCTGAGCGCCCCGAAAATATATAAAAAATATATCTCAGATTACCCAGAATTCCAAGTTTTCCTGGACATTTTACCATTGAAAATGAATGGGTCAAGCGTTAGCACGCAAACTATTAGCATACTTGTGAAAACGTTTACATGCTAACGTTTCACGCGTGTTTTGTTTTTTGCAAATTTTGTATTGTTAATCCTGAAAATCTTGGTTTGTGATACTCTGTGCTGTCAGGCAAGTCTGGTAATAATGTTAGCATACTTGTGAGTACACTAGCATGCTAACATTCTATGCTAGCTTTTTTTTTTTTGCTGATTTTGTATGATTCAACCGTAAAAATTATGTTTTGTGATAGTCAGTGCTGTCATGCAAGTATGGTAATAATGTTAGCACACTTGTAAGTATGCTAGCATGCTAACATTGTATGCTAGGTTGTTTTTTTGCCGATTTTGTATGATTAAATTGAAAAATCATGGTTTTTTGATACTCGGTGCTGTCATGCAAGTATGGTAATAATGTTAGCACACTTGTGAAGATGCTAGCATGCTAACATTATATGCTAACTGTTTTTCTATGCCCATTGTGTATGTTTGAATCTGAAAATCTTGGTTTGTGATACTCTGTGCTGTCTTGCAAGTGTTATAATAATGTTAGCAACATTGTGAAAACGCTAGCATGCTAACATTTTATGCTAGCTGTTTTTTGCAGACTTTGTATGATTAAACTGTAAAAACATGGTTTGTGATACCGGGTGCTGTCATGCAAGTATGGTAGAAATGTTAGCATACTTGTGAGTATGCTAGCATGCTAACGTTTTATGCTATCTTTTTTTTTAGATGCTAATTTTCTTTGTTTGAACCTGAAAATCTTGGTTTGTGATACTCGGTGCTGTCATGCAAGTAGGGCAAGGATGTTAGCATACTTCTGAGCACGCTAGCATGCTAACATTCTATTCTATTTTGGCCAATTTTATTTGATTAAACCAAAAAATCATGGTTTGTAAAACTCTGGATGTAAACGTGCTAACTCATGCATTACGTCATCATCTTTTTCCTCTGCACTCTTATATATCAGCCGTGCACATTATTGTTTACATTCCCTGTCCATGTTTAATATTGACATTGAATAAGTGACATTTCTTGTCAATAAAAATGGTTCCGGTTCTGGTTTTGGTTCTGATGGAAACATCCTCCATCAGCGGTTTGACCTTGTGTGTGTTGGTGTGCACGCAGACGAGGAGGACGTGTGCGCCACGCTTCCTCTCGCCTCCATCGGCAGCTTCTTCTCGGACGACGACTCCCTCAAACAGCAGAAGAAGAAGAAGAGCAAAAAGACGAGAGAGGGAAAAGTGCCTAAAATGAAAAAGCGGAAAAAGGAGGTACGTTTTCAGAGGGGACGAATTGTCCTCTATTTAACACAAAATGTCCTTCAATCGTGTGCTGATCCTAAATGTGAAACCATTACATCATCCAGGAAAACATTCCTACGTCCTTTCCTCGTTCCCTCAAGTCTTGCACGTAACCTTCCTTCCTTCTCTCCTTCTCTCCTTCTCTCCTTCATTTCCGCACAGCAGCCTCACTTCTTCATCAAACAAAGAAGTACATTATGGAGCAGGTCTCAGATCAGTTGTTTGGATGGAAGACAGGGAGTAGTCAAGCAGAATATTCTCTCTTAGGTTCCTCTGCAAGTAAAAAAAAACAAAAATTCTTCAAATAAAAAAACCATTCGCAAGTTTAAAAAAAAAACTTTTTGATCAGTTGAAAAAATGATTTGCAGGTAAAAAAAAATTTTTTGCAAGTAAAAAAATTATTCACACGTAAAAAACAATAATTTCTGCCTGTAAAAAAACAACTTGCAAGCGTAAAAATAGGTTTTTGCATGTAAAAAACGATTCACAAGTGAAGAACAATTTTCCTTAGTTAAAAAAACGATTTGCAAGTTAAAAAAAATATAAAAATTCTTGAATTAAAAGATTGATTCGCTAGTTGAAAAAAAACAACATTTTGATCAGTTAAAAAAATTATTTGCAGGTTAAAAATATTTTTTTACAAGTAAAAAAATTATTCAAAAGTGAAAAACAAAAATTTCTGCTGGCAAACAAACTACTCGCAAGGACAAAAATACGTTTTTGCAAGTAAAAAACTATTTACGTGAGAAGAACAATTTTCTTTAACTAAAAAAATGATTTGAAAGTTTAAAAACAAATTTCTTCAATTAAAAAAACATTTGCAAGTAAAAAAAAAATCTTAAATTAGAAAAACCATTCGCAAGTTTAAGAATAACTTTTTGATCAGTTGAAAAAATTATTTGCAGGTAAAAAAATATTTTCTGCAAGTAAAAAAAGTATTCAGAAGTAAAAAACAAAAATTTCTGCCAGTAGAAAAACAACTCGCGAGAATAAAAATAAATTTTTGCAAGTAAAAAACGATTCACAAGAGAAGAACAATTTTCCATCCATCCATCCATTCATTTTCTACCGCTTGTCCCTTAAACAAACGATTTGTAAGTAAAAAAAAAAAAAAATTTCTTAAATTAAAAAAATTATTCACAAGTTTAAAAAAAACATTTTCATCAGTTGAGAAAATTATTTGCAAGTTAAAAAATAATTTCTGCAAGTAAAAAAATTATTCACGAGTAAAAAAACAAAAATTTCTGCCGGTAAAAAAACTACTCTGTATAAAAATACGTTTTCACAAGTAAAAAAACAATTCACGGGTGAAGAACAAATTTCTTTAGTTAAAAAAACTATTTGCAAGTTTAAAAACAATTTTCTTCAGTTAAAAAAAACGATTCGCAAGTAAAAAAAAAAATTACATATTTCTTTGATTAAAAAACTGATTCGCAAGTAAAAATAAACATTTTCTTCAATTAAAAAACTTACTTGCATATAATTTCTTTCTGCAAAAAAAGAACAATTTGCAAGTAATTTTTTTTCTGTAAGTAAAAAACAATGTTCCTTTATTAAAGAATGTTTTTTTTTCACAAGTAAAAGGAACAATTTCCTGTGACAAAAAAAAAAGATTTACAAGTATAAAAAAAAAATTTGGTTCAGTTAAAAAACAATACGACAGTAAAAAAATAAAAAAGGTTTTTAGTTAAAAAAAATGATTTGCAAGAGTTTTAGTAAAAGTAAAAGAACAATTTGCAAGTATAAGAAATAATTTTCTGTGAGTAAAAAAAACAATTTGCAAGAATAACAAAAGGAATTTTCTTTAATTAAAAAACGATTTACAAGTAAAAAAAAAAATGTTTTTAATTGAAAAATGATTTGCAAGTAAAAAAAAAATTCAATGAAAAACATCTGCAAGTAAAAAAAACTATTTTCTTCAATTAAAAAACGATTTGTAAGTAAAAATAACAATGTTCTTCAGCTAAAAAACTGATTTGCTCGGTATTTTTTTCCCCGCAAGTAAAATAACAATTATATCTGTAATTAAGAAAACGATTTGTAAGTAAAAATAACAATTTTCTTCAGTAAAAAAACTAATTTGCAAGTTGTTGGGTTTTTTTTTGCAAGTGAAAGAAAAATTCACAGGCAAAAGAAACCATTTTCTGTGAGTAAAGAAACAATTTACAAGAATAAAAAAAATAATAATTTAAAACGTATTTGCAAGTAAAAATAACAATTTTCTTTAGTTAATAGATTGGTTTGCAAGGAAAAAAAAATTCTGCACGTAAACAATTTGCAAGTACAAAAGCCAAAAGCAGTGAAGTACTTTGTGTAAATGCTAAATAAAAAGAGAATACAACAAATCCTTTTCAACTTATATTCAATTGACTAGACTGCAAAGACAAGATACTTAACGTTTGAAATGGAAAACTTTATTTTTTGCAAATATTAGCTCTTTTGGAATTTGATGCTTGCAACATGTTTCAAAAAAGCTGGCACAAGTAGCAAAAAATAGTGAGAAAGTTGAATGCTCATCAAAGACTTATTTGGATCATCCCACAGGTGAACAGGCTAATTGGGAACAGGTGGGTGCCATGATTGGCTATAAAAGCAGCTTCCATGACATGCTCACTCATTCACAAACAAGGACGGGGCGAGGGTCACCACTTTGTCAACAAATGCCTGAGCAAATTGTTTAAGAACAACATTTCTCAAGCAGCTATTGCAAGGAATTAAGGGATTTCACCAGCTGCAGTCCATAAAATCATCAAAAGGTTCAGAGAATCTGGAGAATTCACTGCACGTAAGCCATGATATTACGTACCTTCCATCCCTCAGGCGGTACTGCATCAAAAACCACATCTGTGTGTAAAGGATATCACCACATGGGCTCAGGAACACTTCAGAAAACCACTGTCAGTAACTACAGTTGGTCGCTACATCTGTAAGTGCAAGTTAAAACTCTATTATGCAAAGCCAAAGCCATTTATCAACAACACCCAGCAATGCTTCGCTGGGCCTAATGGACTGATGCAAAGTGGAAAACTGTCCTGTTGTCTGACGAGTCCACACTTCAAATTGCTTTTGGAAACTGTGGACGTCCTGTCATCCAGACCAAAGAGGAAAATAACCATCTGGATTGTTCTAGGTGCAAAGTGTAAAATGTAAAAAACGGTATGTGGGTGTATTAGTGCCCAAGTCATGGGTAACTTACACATCTGTGAAGGCACCATTAATGCTGAAAGGTCCATACAGGTTTTGGAGCAATATATGTTGCCATCAAAGCAACGTTATCATGGACGCCCCTGCTTATTTCAGCAAGACAATGCGAAAGCCAGGTGTTACAACAGCGTGGCTTCATAGTAAAAGAGTGCGGGTACTATACTGGCCTGGCTGTAGTCCAGACTTGTCTCCCATTGAAAATGTGTGAAGGCTAAATATGAGGCAGGAAACTGTTGAACATCTTAAGCTGTACATCAAGCAAGAATGGGAAATAATTCCACTTCAAAAATGTGTCTCCTCAGTTCCCAAACCTGCACTGAGTGTTGTTCAAAGGAAAGGCCATGTAACACACTGGTAAAAATTCCTTGTTTGCAATGTTTTGCTGCCATTAAATTGTAATTTATTGATTATTTGCAACAACAAAAAAAGAAGTGTGTCAGTGTGAAGATGAAATATCTTGTCTTTGCAGTCTATTCAATTGAATATAAGTTGAAAAGGATTTGTTGTATTCTCTTTTTATTTTGCATTTACACAACTTCACTGCTTTTGTAAAATAAACCATTTTCTGTGAGTAAAAAAAACACTTAGCAAGCATAAAACAATACAATAACAATAAATCAATAAAGAGACGACAAGGATTGGCCAGGTCTCATATGAGCATCTGCAGGGTGTTGTTTGGATGCAAGTCCAGCAGAATATTCTCTCACACACTGATTGGTGTCCTTGAGGCACATCCATCATGCATCTCATCTGACCAGGTTAGGAGCAGTTTTCTGATGCTCCTCCCTCTGAGGGGCCGCCCGTCCTCTTTGTCCTCTTTGGCCCCCGCCATGTGTGTGTGTGTGTGTGTGTGTGTGTGTGTGTGTGTGTGTGTGTGTGTGTGTGTGGCTCTCCTCCATCTCTGGCTCCTTGCCTGCCGTTTATGTACGCTCCCCACCTTCCTCCTCCTCCCCAGGCATAGATGAGGGTTGTCTAGACGGCGGGTGCTGGGCCTCTGCATAACCAGCTCCTTATGCAGAGGTGTGTGATTGGATAACGCTGTGTGTGTGTGCGTGAGTGAGTGAGTGTGTGTGTGTGTGTGAGTGTGCGTGTGTGTGTGTGTGTGTGTGTGTGTGTGTGTGTGTGTGTGTGTGTGTGTGTGTCTGTGTGTGTGTGTGTGTGTTCTTGTGTGTGTGGAGGGGGGAGGAGAAAATTAAATGTGTATGTGTGTGTTATTTGAAAGAGGGGAAGTGAGCAGAAATGAGGAGTGTTGGTGTGCACTGAGAATGACAGCAAAAGTAGGAAGAGAGAGAGAGAGACTGCTCAAATGTGGTCGCCATGGCAACACTGCCAGGCTGCTGTATAGGGTTGGCGGGCGCTGCGGCAATGTAAGCCTTTCCACTGCGCCACAGACTGAAAACACCCGCAAGTCTGTGTGTGTGTGTCTGCGTGTGTGTGTCTGTGTTGAAAGCAACAGGCAACACACACACACACACACACACACACACACACACACACATGCTGCAAGATTTGATAAACACAAAGTCATACACTTACAAAAAGTTAATGACAGAGTAAGGAGGAAGACGTGCACACAACACTAATACACAATTAGGTGTTGGCATTTGACGGCGTCCTCTACAGTAGACCACCGTTTATGGAGGGAAATTACTGGCAAAGCGCCACAGACACACACAAAGATTCTTACTCATGGCCGACGATTCGCAAGAAAAAATAAAAAGATTTATTTCAATTTGAAAAAAAAGTATTTGCAAGTAAAAAAAACAAAAAAATATTGCAAGTAAAAATATAATTAAGTATAAAAGTAATTTTTTACAAAGTAAAACAATCAGGTTTCAAGTCAAATAAAATAATTTTCCCCAGTTAAAAAAATAATTCATCAGTAAAAAAAAACGAACACATTTTGCAAGTAAAAAAAAGATTAGAAAGTATATAAACTATTTTCTGCAAGAATAAAAAAAAATGCAAAAAAAAAAATGTTAGTAATAATTTTCCTTCCATCCATCCATTTTTTTACCGCTTGTCCCTTTTGGGGTCGCGAGGGGTGGGGTAGCCTATCTCAGCTGCATTCAGGCAGAAGGCAGCGTACACCCTGGACAAGTTGCCTCCTCAAAAAATTATTTGCATGTAAAAAATTCCATCCATCCATTCATTTTACTACTGTTTGTCCCATGTGGGGTCACGGGGGTTACGTCCATCCATCCATTTCTACCGCGTATTCCCTTCGGGGTCACGTGGGGCGCTGGTGCCTATCTCAGCTACAATCAGGCGGAAGGCAGTGTACACCCTGGACAAGTCGCCATCTCATCACAGGGCCAACACAGATAGACAGACAACATTCACACACTAGGGACTATTTAGTGATGCCAATCAACCTATCCCCAGGTGCATGTCTTTGGAGGTGGGAGGGGCCTATCCCCAGGTGCATGTCTTTGGAGGTGGGAGGGGCCTATCCCCAGTTGCATGTCTTTGGAGGAAGACGGAGCACCCGGAGGGAACCCATAACGGGGAGAACATTTGTTAATTGCAATAAAAAAAAAACAATTCGCAAGTGAAAAAAAGGTTTTTTCTTCAAGTTAAAACTTTTGCGCATGGTGCCTTCCGCCTAAAAATGACAAAAAAGAAGAAGCAGAGTGGGGAATAAAATGGCGGACAGAAGAGAGGGAAACTTTGAGCTTGTTTACCCTCTCTCTTGTCCGCCATTTTACTCCCCACCCTGCTTCTTCTTCTTTGTTATTTTTGGCGAACGGCACCATGCGCAAACCCCAGTAAATCAAACAGCCTGAGATCGACTCAGCAGCACCACCTGTCGGTGTAGAGTGTGGGTTACGGGTGCTCAGAGTGCAAGTGTGTGGATCGCGCAAAAATTAATATTACTGCCAAAAGTTTTAACTTGCAGAAAATTGTTGCCAATACTTGGGAATCGTTTTTTTTACTTGTAGAATTATTTATTTATTTTTTTACCTGTGAACAGTTTTTTAATTTAATAATTTTTCTTTTACCTCAGTATCGTTTTTTTACATGCAGGAAATTGTTTTTTTTTTACTTGCGAATCTTTTATATTTGAAAAAAATGTTTTTGTTTTTTTACCTGTTAATGTTATCTTAATTGAAGAAAATCTTTTTTTTTTCTTTACTTACGAATCGTTTTTTAATTGAAGAAAATGGTTTGCATACAGAATTTTTTTTTTTTGCAAATCATTTTTAATTGAAAAAAAAATGTTTTTAATTGAAGAAAATTGTTTTTTTACTTGCAAATATATTTTTTTACATGTAGAAATGTTTTTATTTTTATTTGAGAATCTTTTTTTGCTGAAGAAAAGTATTTTTTTTACTTGCAATTTTTTTAAAGTCAAAGAAAACATTTTTTTTTACCTTCAAGTAGTTTTTTTATTTGAAGAAAATCTTATTTTTTGGTTGCAAATCATTATCAATTGAAAAAAAAAATTCACTTGCAAATTTTATTTAATTGAAGAAAAAAAGGATTTTTACTTTCAAATAGCTGTTTTAATTGGAGAAAAGTGCTTTGCTTTGTTTTTACTTGCGGACCGTTTTTAATTAAATAACGTTTTTTTTAACTTGCAAATTGTTTTTTATTGGAGGAAAAAAAAAATTTTTACAAGCAGAAAGTTTTTTTAAACCTGTGAATCGTTTTTATTTAAAGGAAATATTTTTTTTTACTTGCAAAGTTTTTTGATTGAAGAACATTTTTTTTTTTACTTTCAAATAGTTTTTTAATTAAAGAAACAATATTTTTACTTTCAAATAGTTCTTTTAATCGAAGAAAATGTTTTTTTTACTTGCAAATATTTTTTATTTGAAGAAAAACTTTTATTTTTAAATAGTTTTTTAATTGTAGAAAATTATTTGTTTTACTTGCAAAACTTTTTTTAATTGAAGAAAAAATATTATTTTTACTTTCAAATGTTTTTTTTTAAATTAAAGAAAACATTTGATTTACTTGCAAAACATTTTTAATTGAAGCAAATTGTTTATTATTTTGGGGAAAACTTTTTTTATTTTGAAATCTTTTTTTAATTGAGTTAAATGTTTTTTTTATTTGCGAATGTTTTTTTTATTGAATAAAATATATATTTTTACTTTCAATCAAATCTTTTTTTAATTGATGAAAACTGTTTTTTACTAGCAAATTGATTTTTTCATTGAAATTAATTTTTATACTTTCGAACCGTTTTTTTAAAACGAAAAACATGTTTTTTTTTAAATAAAAAAAATCAATTTTTTTAATTTGCGAATTGTTTTTTTTTAAATTGAAATAAATTAAAACAGGCCCTGCGATGAGGTGGCGAGTTGTCTAGGGTGTACCCCGCCTTCCGTCCGAATGCAGCTGAGATAGGCTCCAGCGACCCCCGCGGCCCTTAAAGGGACAAGCGGTAGAAAATGGATGGATGGATAAATTAAAACATTTTATGAAGAAATGTGGAACAAATAGAAACATTTGTGTCTGTTTGTGGAGTTTTGGCAGACATTTCCCTCCATAACCTTCCGCTTTGTCAGCTAAGAGTTGAATTGCTGCAGCCACTCATTTGAAGCTCTTTAGACAGGGAAGAAGAATGAAAGAAATCCACAAGCATTGTGGTGTCTTCAGATGTTTGAGGAGCGTTCAAGTGCAACACAGTACATGGTGGAGATGTAGACCATCACCCGTCTCCTGTCCTCACCCGTCTCTCTGCCTCAGGGCGCCATCGCAGCCAGCGTGGACAGCGAGCAAGACCGGACGTCGGAGGCGGAGGAGGAGTGTGCCGCCGACAGAGGCTCCGAGAGCGATAGCAGCATGTTCAGCCCCACCAAGAAGAAGAAGAAGAAACCCAAGGAGAAGAAGGAGAGGAAGCCCAGGAAGAAGAAGAGAGACGAGGAAGACGAGGACGAGGACGACGGGAGCATGAAAGTGAGCATCGCACCTTGCAGGTTGAGTGGAAAGTGAAAGTTGTGTTTGGTTACAAAGCAGCACGAAGCTTTTAACTCAAAACACTTGCATCGCAACTTTGAAATCCATTTCATTGGCGCCTTTTGAACAAGTCTGATAGTACTTTAATCTGTAAAGTACTATCTGTCTAAATCACGTGCCTTTTAAGAAGCAAAACAAATATGAAAACAACACAATGCAGGACTTTTATGAAGTAATAATAATGCACAACATCTACCTTGGAGAGTAGACCGCATTTTCTCCGTCAAACACACCATCAGCAGCTCCCCCATGTTTTCATGGATAAATGTCCATGAAATATCATTCTAACGTCCTCATTCTGTTTCAGTAAAACGCAGCGACACGCTCCAGCTGCTTCACCAAGTTTTGCGACAAACTCGCTCGTCTTGTTGATGATTTCTTTCTTGAATTCAGTGAATATCATCCACTTCTTCTTCACACTTCGTCTTTCCCATGGTTGGAAAACCAACTATGTCGACCCCTGGCTACAAGCTAATGCTAACGAGTAAGACGGGATGTATGTGGGGTTCGATCTTGCCAACTCACGACGAGCACGTTTGTGGCTCAAATGTCGGCTTGCAAGCTAAAGAACAAGAATTATCCTAGAGAGCGCTCTTATCTGCCCCCCAGGAGCCCAAATCCTCCAGCCAGCTGATGCAGGAGTGGGGCCTGGAGGACGTCCAGTACGGCTTCACCGAGGACGACTACAAGACCATCACCAACTACAAGGCTTTCAGCCAGTTCCTCAGGCAAGTCTTTGGCTTCAGTTCATCAGCACATGCTAAACCATCCCAACAAAGAGCAACATTTTAGCATTTTTGTGCCATCAGTAACAAACCAAATTAGCGTACCGGATTTTGCAGATTTTAAGGCGCACTTTGGTACTTGGTGTAATGACAAGTGTGACCAGTAAATGGCTGTCAGACATAAGAGATACGTGTGGACTGCAGGTAGACGCCCCCTGTTCAATAGATGAAGCTAACAACTTTGTACAGGTTACTAACCAAGACCAAAACGTTGATGTTTCATTGAGAATATAGAACATTACACACAGGGCTCGAAAATATGTCAACATTTTTTAATAGAACTTTGGTAAGCAAAAAAGCCACACCGCTTGTAGATTTTTGGAGCATTACGGCTACCATAGTCAGACGTACTGTGCTTCAACATACGCTATTATTATGGTGTGTGTTTAAGGACACCGAAATGGCACCTATTAGGAGACATTATCTGGCGTTTTGTTTCGCAATATTATGCAAAACCTGCTGATGTGGATTTAGTATCTGCATAAGTCTCGGAATTTATTTGTGGCCGTCATTGCAGTCAATAAGCTCCTTCTTTTTCTCTATCCTCTTGTTGTGGGGCATTCATCCTCCACTGTTGCTATTTCTAATACAAAGTAGTGTACATTTCTCACTGATATCCGACAGTAGATTTGCTATGGAAATGCTAAAAACTACCGGTGCCATAAATAAGACCGCCTACAAAACGACGCATCCTGAAGAGACTGTGAGAAAGCGGTCTGTAGAACATCATCTGTGCGACATTTTCACTAAAGAACCACCAACACATGTTTTGTAGACCACAAGAAGAGTCTTAAATGTAGAAAATAAATGATAATGTGACCTTTTTAATGCGCCTTTTGTATGAAAAATACGGTAATATTGAGATATTTGATTTCTTCCTATTACTGTTTACTAATGTTTATGTTCCCCAGCTGAAACCTTTTTAAGGGCTTCAGCACACTATAAAATTCACCATATCTTGCAAGGAATGTGTACATATGTTCATTATGACCAATTCATCAAAGACCATACAGTAAAAAAAAAAGGCAGTAGATTTTACTCAAATTTAGCTGCTCTGTTGCCAGAATTTTACTGTAAAAAAAAAAAAAGGGACCTTTATTTTATTTATAGTAATGCACTGTTAAGACAAAAAACTGAGATTTTACATGACATTTTTATTTTTTTATTATTGTTATTATTGTTATTATTAATAATAATTTTTATTTTTTTATTTCATCATTTTTTATTTTTTTATTTTATTTATTTTTTTACATTTTGAATTTTGTTGTTGTTGTAGTTATTTTTGGGCATAATTTGGATATGTAACAAAACATAAATTTTAACATTGATGGCAGACAGTAGATGTATGCAAATATGATGTAATGGATGAAAATGCCTGATGTCAATAAGAACTAAATTACAACAAAAAAAAAGGGAGATTAGTTGCCACAATTTTACAGTAAAAAAGCAGTAAAAACTCAGTAAGTTTGAACACCTCCTTGTTCGCTTATGGAAGTTATTTGTCATATCCACACCCAGCAGGCACAAGACATTGAAACAACGTTGAGAACTTGTTGAAATAGTTCCTGACGTTACGTAAACGCCAACCTTTTATCCAATGTCAGCTTGTGATGTTGATTTAACATTGAAACTCGGTCATTTCCCAACCAATATTCTACAACACAAATACAACGTTGAAACAACGTTCTTTTTGACGTTGATTCAATGTCATGTTGTGACGTGGATTTGACCATTGAAATTTGGTCTTTTCCCAACCAACAACGTGGATCCAACGTTAGACACGAACGTTGTCTCAATTTACAAATACAACTATTTTCCAACGTTGTTTTAATGTCAGTTTTAAAGGACATGTATGTATAATCAACGTTGTCTTGTGCCTGCTGGGTATGCTGACCTCTCCTCTCCTCTCCTCCTGCCTCTGCTCAGGCCTCTCATAGCCAAGAAGAACCCCAAGATCCCCATGTCCAAGATGATGACAGTGCTGGGGGCCAAGTGGCGGGAGTTCAGCGCCAACAACCCTTTCAAGGGCGCCTCTGCTACCGCCGTCGCCGCCGCCGTCGCCGCCGCCGTGGAAACTGTTACTGTGGCTCCGCCGAACCCCGTCGGCCAGCTCGCCGCTCAGCCGGGGCCCGTCAAAAAAGCCAAAACCAAAGAGGGGAAAGGTGAGGTCCCTTGCAGTCACAACAGTATCAGAACCAACTCTCCATGTGACGCGGTGCAGTTTTGCAGCCCTGCAATCTTCCCGCGTAATAACATGGCAGCACGTGTGGATGGGGGGAAAAAGTACTGGTATTTGTCAAAGGTGGTAGTAACTTTTTGAATCAATTAGTACTTGCCGTACTTCATTAGTACGCTGCAAAAAGTGAAATCTAAATAAGATGAAATATCTGAAATAAGGGTGATATTTGCCTATTTTCTGTCTGATAAGATCATTCTTCTCACTTCTTCATGGGGCGGCATAGCTCGGTTGGTAGAGCGGCCGTGCCAGCAACTTGAGGGTTGCAGGTTCGATTCCCGCTTCCGCCATCCTAGTCACTGTCGTTGTGTCCTTGGGCAAGACACTTTACCCACCTGCTCCCAGTGCCACCCACACTGGTTTAAATGTAACTTAGATATGGGTTTCACTATGTAAAGCGCTTTGAGTCACTAGAGAAAAGCGCTACATAAATATAATTCACTTCACTTCACTAAGCAGATTTTATGTTCGAGTATTTTACTTCTTTTAAGTGTTTTGGTCCTAAATGATGTCAGTAAGATATTACAGCTTGTGGCTGAGATGTGATGAGCTATATTGAGTAAAACATGCTTGAAAGTAGAACATCAAGTGTTGCAAAGCTGTGGCATCAACACTCACAAGTAGAAAACTACTTTGTCAAAGTAATCATTTCTTATTTCAAGCATGTAAAAAAAAAAAATCATGACTTTGACACAATTCCATCCATCCATCCATCTTCTTCCGCTTATCCGAGGTCGGGTCGCGGGGGCAACAGCCTAAGCAGGGAAACCCAGACTTCCCTTTCCCCAGCCACTTCGTCCAGCTCTTCCCGGGGGATCCCGAGGCGTTCCCAGGCCAGCCGGTAGACATAGTCTTCCCAACGTGTCCTGGGTCTTCCCCGTGGCCTCCTACCGGCTGGACGTGCCCTAAACACCTCCCTAGGGAGGCGTTCGGGTGGCATCCTGACCAGATGCCCGAACCACCTCATCTGGCTCCTCTCCATGTGGAGGAGCAGCGGCTTTACTTTGCGTTCCTCCCGGATGGCAGAGTTTCTCACCCTATCTCTAAGGGAGAGACCCGCCACACGGCGGAGGAAACTCATTTCGGCCGCTTGTAACCGTGATCTTATCCTTTCGGTCATGACCCAAAGCTCATGACCATAGGTGAGGATGGGAACTTAGATTGACCGGTAAATTGAGAGCTTTGCCTTCCGGCTCAGCTCCTTCTTCACCACAACGGATCGATAAAGCGTCCGCATTACTGAAGACTTTGACACAATTGTGTCTCATAATTAAAACAGATGACAGCCAAATGGACTTTGCTGTTTTATTTTCAATGAAACAATAGAAAATACGTACTCATATCGCAGTACATTTATAGTGAGAATATAATTATTTTAAGGTGTTTTTTGGTTCATTAAGGTTAGTTAATTTGACTTGTTTTGGAAAGTCTTGACATCCAAATTTTCTTGTTCTACTGGCAGATCATTTTGCTTAGTTCAAATAAAATACCCCTCATTTTTGTATTTTTTTTCTTGTTTGTGAAGACTGACTTTCTGCAGTGTAGCGGTGAATCGAACAACCCCAGTCCCAACATATGAGATCATGTTTTTAAATCAATCATCATGCTTCCGTTGACGGATAAACAAATAACGACATGGGGAAGAAGCCACCATCGACCACGGTTGTCTCTTGTGAATTTTTTGGAGGTTTTGAAGGTTATTTCACTTTCCCAAGTTTTTCGTCAGTATTTTAGCCTAACGCAAGCTAGCACGGCTAACAGGCTAACGTGCCATATATTATATAACTTGTAAAGAAATTGGGGAATTTTTTCCGGACCTTAATATATCGCTCACTCTGAAGGGATAGATTCCTACCCTTATCCCTTGGTGTGCCCACTACCACTGTATGCAAAGAGTCATTGGGACGGAAAGACGCACAATGAAGGGATCGGGCTAAAAAAGTAGGGCGAGGGGGGTGTATTGGGACTTGGCCTCAATCACAAGTGCCTCAAAGGGCTGCACAAACCACAATGACATCCCCTGGTCTGGACCCACATCCGGGCTAGGAAAAACAGCAAAAGCCCAAAATGGGCAAAAGAAGAAACCTTGGTGAGAGTCCAGTCCACGGGGAGGCTAGTAGACTGTTGTAGAAGGTCTTCTTCCGTGTCGTAAAGGGGTGGTCCACCCCGATTCATAACTTCCTCCAGACTGGTTCCTCTCCAGAGATTATCCGTGGCCACCTGGTAACGTCTATACGCAGGGGAGAGGGGCAGAAAAGAGAAGCGGCAGGTCCACTGGTCTAAAACAGAGTCTATCTAGAAGCTCGAGCAGTGGTTCTCAAATGTGTTTCACCTCAGAAAAAACTTGGCTCTCCAAGTACCAACATAATGACCGACATTGAAATACAGTAGGTTAGTATGCCTAAGTATTCATTGATAACAAGGCAGAAGTTAAGTATATTTAAGGGGAGGAGTTCTAGTACCTCAGGGTCTTGTTCACGAGTGAGGGAAGAGTGGATCGTGAGATCGACAGGCGGATCGGTGTAGCGTCTGCAGTGATGCGGACCCTATATCGGTCCATCGTGGTGAAGAAGCAGCTGAGCCGGAAGGCAAAGCTCTCAAGCTTCCTCATCCCTACCGATGGTCATGAGCTTTGGGTTATGACTGAAAGGTCAAGATCTCAGATACAAGCGGCCATAATGAGTTTCCTCCGTCGGGTGGCGAGGCTCTCCCTTAGCGATAGGGTGAGAAGCTCTTTCATTCGGGAGGAGTTCAGAGTAGGGGAGGAGATCTTTCTCTAATTTTGCCCCAAGTGAAGGAGTTCAAGTACCTCGGAGTCTTCTTCATGAGTGTGGGAAAAGTGGATGGTGAGATCGACAGGCCGATCGATGCGGCGTCTTCAGTAATGCAGACCCTGTATAAGTCCGTCGTGGTGAAGAAGGAGCTGAGCCAGAAGGCAAAGATCTCAATTTACCGGTCCTCACCTATGGTCATGAGCTTTGAGTTTTGAGGACAGGATCACGTGTACAAGTGTTCGAAATAAGTTTCCTCCATCGGGTGGCGGGGCTCTCCCTTAGAGATAGGGGGAGAAGTTCTTTCATTCGGGAGGAGATCTTGCTCCAATTCTGCCCCAAGTGGAGGAGTTCAAGTACCACAGAGTCTTGTTCACGAGTGAGGGAAGAGTGAATGGTTAGATCGACAGGCGGATCGGTGCGGCATCTTCAGTAATGCAGACCCTGTATCAGTCCGTCGTGGTGAAGAAGGAGCTGAGCCGGAAGGCAAAGCTCTCAATTTACCGGTCCTCACCTCTCCCGTCCAAAGGCAAAACCTAGTAACTCACTCCTAGCTGATTTTGAGAAAACAAAGGAAAACCAATCTATCTTGATGCTGTCTTACAAAGATCTACAAAGTCATCAAACGTATAGATGTTTTCTTGAGCTTTCATTTTCTTGCCGATTGAGCCATGGATTGAATCTGCTCTCATGAACGTGTGCCCTTTCTCCAGATATTTTATTACAATCTCGGGTGGGCCCCATTCTGCGTTTGCACATTGGTCAAGAGCCGTGTACAGCGTCCAGTTTTTATTTTGACCTCCACAGTTATCTGCCCAAAAGAGTATGCAAGGGGAAGAATCAAGAACAATACATTTAATGAAGGTGCTTGCAAAGTCCTGGGCCAATCTTCCAGATATCCCCTCGTGCCATGATATCACATAATCAGCTTGACCGTCGGCCCCCATTCGTGCAAATGTCTCATTAAAGACAATAAGGCGACTGACAAAGAAGCTCCGATTGGTCCCTTGAGATACTAGGTTTTTCTGTTGTATCTACGCGGTTATGTGGTAGTTGCTAGGTCCTGCCATGCACGTAACAGCTTACTTACGGAACAAATTACAATATCGCATACACTAATGTAAAGCATATCACCTAAGAACTCCAAAATTATTATCAGCTCAGTTTTGACCAAAATTGAGTTTCTGGGTTTTGCCTTTGGACAGGAGGCTTATGGTCATGATCTTTGAGTTATGAGGACAGGATCACGGGTACAAGCGTCCGAAATCCGTTTCCTCTGCGGGATGGGTGAGAAGTTCTGTCATTTGTGAGGAACTATGTGTGAGCTCCAGAAGAGGTATATGGCCAGGATGTCCCGGAACGCCTCCCTGGGGAGGTGTTCAGGGTACGTCCGACCGGTAGGAAGCCACGGGGAAGACCCAGGACACATAAGGATGATTATGTCTCCCAGCTGGCCTGGGAACACCTCGGGATCCCCCGGGAGGAGCTGGACCAAGTGGCTGGGGAGAAGGAAGTCTGGGCTTCTCTGCTTAGGCTGCCGTCCTCGCCTAATGTGGTGTCCACCAGGTATAAATCGACGCTCATTTAAGCCATCTTTGTGTCTCCAGGTCCTGGAGTTCGAAAGAGAAGCAAGACTGTGAAAGACGTGAAGAAGAAAGTGAAGCCCAAGAAGACCAAATCCAAGTCGGGCCAAAGCGGGAAGAAGAAGAAGGCGTCCTCGGTGAGCCCGGCTTGGGGTGGGTGTTCTGTACCCTGCCGTGCCGTGTCTTTAAAGCCGTGCTGTTTCAGAGCGAGGAGGACTTCCTGGAGGAGTCCGACTTTGACGACCTCAGCATCCTCAGTGCCTCCGTGCTTTGTGACACCTTGGGGGCCGCCGCTAAGAAAAAGGGCCGACGCGGGCGCAAAAAAAGAAAACGTAGGTGCACCCTGGACCAGACCCTGTCATGCATCATAGAATATTATATTACATAAGGCTTTCAGGAATTTATTCCCTTTTTTTATTCTTAATCGCATCGTTGTCCCCACTGTGGCTGTTGAGCAGGGGAGGACGGCGACGGCTACGAGACGGACCACCAGGACTACTGTGAGGTGTGCCAGCAGGGCGGCGAGATCATCCTGTGCGACACCTGTCCCCGAGCCTACCACCTGGTGTGCCTGGAGCCCGAGTTGGAGAAGGCCCCCGAGGGCAAATGGAGCTGCCCACACTGTGTGAGTACACAGAAAGGCCATATGTCAAATTGATTGGAAATATGCCTGATGCTTTTACTTTGAAAAACTGCACAGCCTCTCATGCTGGACGCAATCAGCAGATTAAGATTAATGGGTTTTTAGGACAAGTTTTATCCTGTTAAACTGTAAGCAGGTTAGATGTAATGATTGATTAGGAAGAGTAAGATGAATGTGATACTTGAGTGGGCCCCGGGCCCCTCTGGAGTGGAAGAGTTGGGCCCCGAGGTCAAGAAGGTTAAAGACCTACTGAAAGCCACTACTACCGACCACGCAGTCTGATAGTTTATATATCAATGATGAAATATTAGCACTGCAACACATGCCAATATAGTTTACTAAATTGCAATTTTAAATTTCGCGCAAAGTATCCTGTTGAAAACGTCGCGAAATGATGACGCGTATGATGACGTGTGAAAGTGACGTCACGGATTGTAGCGGACATTTTGATCCAGCACCGATCCCAGCTATAAGTCGTCTGCTTTAATCGCATGATTACACAATATTCTGGACATCTGTGTTGCTGAATATTTTGCAATTTGTTCAATTAACAATGGAGACGTCAACGAAGAAAGATGTAGGTGGGAAGCGCCTTTAGCCACACAAACATCGCCGGTGTTTCCTTGTTTCCTTGTTTACATTCCCGAAAGCTAATGGTGAAGCTTTACTATGAAACAGAGCGGTCAAGCCAACATGGTTCCCTACCACATGTCAACCGGCAGGTTTCGGTGAGAAAATGGTGGTATTAAGTCGGCTCTTACCGTAGTTATGAGCGGAGAGCTTGCGTCGTGCCTCGCCTCCTGCAGCTGTGGACTCTCTTGCCTCCTCCCAACGGCCGCCCCCCGACCGTCGGATGCTTACACCGTGAAGTAGGGAAAAAAAAAAAATCTCAGCCTGGCTGCCTTGCCTCGTCGAGAAACGCGGCTTCCATCGAAGACACCCGTGGCCACACCCCTCCGACTTTCAGGTACGACCATATAATCTCACTAAAACACTAGTAACACAATAAGCACATAAGGGATTTTCCAGAATTATCTTAGTAAATGTGTCTAATAACATCTGAATCGCTCCCACTGCCCTCGTCCTTTTGTTAATTTTTTAAATTTTTTTATGGTCCTTCACTCTCACTTTCCTTATCCACAAATCTTTCATCCTCGCTCAAATTAATGGGGAAATCGTCGCTTTCTCTGTCCGAATCGCTCTCGCTGCTGGTGGCCATGATTGTAAACAATGTTCAGATGTGAGGAGTTCCACAACCTGTGACACCGTCTGCTACATCCGATACAGGCAAGGCTTTTTTATTAGCGACCAAAAGTTGCGAGCTTTATCGTCGATGTTCTATACTAAATCCTTTCAGCAAAAATATGGCAATATGGCGAAATGATGAAGTATGACACATAGAATGGACCTGCTATCCCCGTTTAAATAAGAACATCTCATTTCAGTAGGCCTTTAAGAACCTTGGCTCTATACAACAGCTGGTGTTTTTTTATTTTCTTTTATTTGCTGCAAAAATGCTAAAGAGAAAAGAGAAGCGGCAGATAAACTGGTCTAAAACAGTGTCTATTTAAAAGCTTTTATTTAAAAAAATTAAAGCTTCCGGAAATTCGTCGGAAACTTTCCATCCCTTTGCATCCTACGTGGGAGAAATACTTCCTGGCCATGTGCTGCAGGAGAAGGAGGGGATCCAGTGGGAGGCCAAAGACGAGGAGGACGAGGAAGAGGAGGAGGCGGTGGCGCGGGAGGAAGAAGACGACCACATGGAGTTTTGCCGCGTGTGTAAAGACGGAGGAGAGCTGCTGTGCTGCGACACCTGCCCGTCCTCCTACCACATCCACTGCCTCAACCCGCCGCTGCCCGAGATACCCAACGGGGAGTGGTTGTGTCCACGCTGCATGGTGAGCTCCGTTGTGCCCCCTTGTCTTCTCACCCTCAGACTTTGTTCACTTCCCTGCGCTTCAGTGCCCTCCCCTGAAGGGCAAAGTCCAAAAGGTTCTTCACTGGATGTGGGGCGAGGCGCCACTGCCCCCGGAACCGCCCCTGGGCCCGGACGGCCAGCCCGGCGCGGACCCGCTAAGCAGGCCTCCGCTCAAGGGCCACCCCGAGAGGGTGTTCTTCGTCAAGTGGGCCGCACTCTCCTACTGGCACTGCTCCTGGGTCAGCGAGCTGCAGGTGACAGGCCGGACCACGGTCCTCTCGGTCCACTTGTTGCGCAATGCGGTCTTCAACCTGTGATGTGCACAGTTGGAACTCTACCACACCGTCATGTACCGCAACTACCAGCGCAAAAACGACATGGACGAGCCCCCGCCGTACGACTACGGCTCCGGCGAGGAGGAGCTCAACAACGAGAAGAGGAAGAGCAAAGACCCCCAGTACGCCGCCATGGAGGAGCGCTTCTACCGATACGGAATCAAACCCGAGTGGATGGTCATCCACCGCGTGCTCAACCACAGGTGGCCGTGCCACTTTTCATTCACGCTGGCATCACCACCGAGGAAACATGTCCTGTGTGTTTGTGTGCTTGCAGCCTGGATAAAGACGGCGAGGTGCATTACCTGATCAAGTGGAGGGACCTGCCTTATGACCAGTGCACCTGGGAGGTGGACCACTTTGACCTGCCAGAATACCACAGCCATAAGGCTTCCTACTGGGACCACAGGTATGCCACCTGGGACTAAATCTCATGATCTGCATTTCTTACAATACAATTCAATGTTGCGATACAGCTTTGTGGCTAGTGCACAGGTGCCGACCCTCCAAATCGTTTTATCGTGGCCTGTCATTCCACTTTAAAGTGGCCTGTCCCATATTGAACGCCAAATAATTCAAATGTGCCCCGCCCATCACTTTATGTGACCGACCACAACTTTTTCAATCATTTTATGTGCTCTGCCACGTAATTTTGTGTGGCCCAACACGTCTTTTAAGGTGGCCGGTCATGTCTTTCTAAAGTGGCCCAACACATCATTTTATGTTGCCCCCCCCCCCCGTGCCATTTTATGTATCTCAATAAGTCATTTCATGTGGCCCGCCATGTAATTTTATGTACAGTATCTCTAATCATTTCTTTGGCCCGCCATGTCATTTTATGTACAGTATCTCTAATCATTTCATGTGGCCCGCCATGTCATTTTAATGTGCCCTGCCACTACATTTTATGTATCTCAATAAGTCCTTTTATTTGGTCTGCCTCATCATTTTCATATGCCCTGCTACTTAATTTTATGTGGCCCAACACATCATTTTATGTGGCCCTCCATGTCATTTTATGTACAGTATCTCAATAAATAATTCTATGTAGCCCAACACATCATTTTACGTGGTCCACCTCATAATTTATAGTGGCTCACCACATCATTTTATGTATATCAATACAACATTTTATGTGGCCCAACACTTAATTTTATGTGGTCCGCCTCATCATTTAATATAGCTCACCACATCATTGTATGTATATCAATACATTTTATGTGGCCCAACACTTTATTTTACATGGTCCAACACTTCATTTCATGTGGTCCGCCACATCATTATAATGTCTGCCGCCACTTTATTGTATGTGGCCCAACACACCATTTTATGTGGCCTGCCACGTCATTTTAATGTGCTCTGCCACGTCATTTTATTTAGCCCAACACATCATTTCATGTGGTCCGCCTCATCATTTAATGTGGCTCACCACGTCATTTTATGTATATCAATACAACATTTTATGTGGCCCAACACATCATTTTTGTGGTCCGCCTCATCGTTTTAGGTTGCCCGCTACGCCATTTTATGTATCTCATCACATAATTGATGTGGCCCAACACATCATTTTATGTTGGCTTGTCCCACCATTATAAGGTGGCCATCTGGGAACGCCTCAAGGCTCAAACATCTTGCAGACAAACTCAAAAAAGAGGTTACAAAAGTGACTTTGGAGCGTAATGTGTCAAACTCTTGGCCCGCCACATCGTTTCATCTGGCCTGCCACATTGCTCATTGTGGTTCACCACGTCATTCAAATTGGCCCACCACATTGTTTGACGTTGCCTACCTCGTTATTCAATGTGGTCTGAACCCTCCTTTAACGGGGTGCGCGCCACATCATTTAAATGGTCTTCCACGTCATTTAAACTGGCCCGTTACGTGATTTAACGTGCACCTCCACATCATTCAATGTGATCCACTTCGTCATTTAAAATGGCCTGCCACGATATTTTTAACGTAACCTGCCATGTCATTCAAAGTCGCCCGCTTTATTATTTGAAGTGGCCTACCTTGTTATTCAATCTAGTCTGCAACCGCTTTTAACGTGGTCCGCCACATCATTGAATGTGATCTTCCACTCTGCTACATTACTCTGCGTGGTTCACCGCATCATTCAAATTGGCCTGGCTTATTATTTGGAGTGGCCGACCTCGTTATCCAATGTGGTTTCCAACCTCATTTAACGTGGTGCGCCATATCATTTAATTGGTCTTCCACATCATTTAATGTGGCCCGTCATGCGATTCAATGTGGACCTCCACATCATGCAATTTAGTCCGCGACGTCATTTAAAGTGGCCTGCCACGTTAATTTTTAACGTAACCTGCCATACCATTCAATGTGGCCCGCATTATTATTTGATGTGGCCTACCTTGTTATTCAATCTAGTCTGCAACCTCATTTAAGGTGGTCCGTCACATCAATAAATGTGATCTTCCACTCTGCCACATTACTCAGTAGGGTCCACTGCGTCATTCATTGTGGCCTGACTTATTATTTGTCATGGCCTACCTTGTTATCCAAGGTGGTTTGCAACCTCATTTAACGTGGTGCGCCACATCATTTAATTGGTCTTCCACATTATTTAATGTGGCCCTTCATGTGATTCAATGTGGGCCTCCATATCATTCAATGTAGTCTGCGACGTTATTTAAAGTGGCCTGCCACAATATTTTTAACATAACCTACCATGTCATTGAAAGTGGTTTGCCACAAAGTTTAAATGCGGCCTTCCACATGATTTAACGTGGTCTGCCACATCATTTAATGTGGCCCATCACGTGATTCAATGTTGTCCTCCTCGTCATTGAACGTAGGCCACAACGCCATTGAAAGTGGCCTGCCACAATATTTTTAACGTAACCTGCCACATCATTCAATGTGGTCTTCTACATAATTTATGCGGCCCACCACATCATTTAAGGTGGCCTGCCACATCATTAGATTTGGCTCTCTGAGGGCATCCATAATTGCGAGGTGGCCCTCAATAAAAAAAAGCTGATCCAGACCAGAGAAAGTGTTTTGAATGTAGATTAAAATCATCCTAGTTTCCTTTTAAAGACCAGCAAAATACGCCTCCTAGTGGCTGCGAGCACAACGTCCTCTTAGGCTCCAATACAAATGTTTGTGTGTTACATCATTTGTTATAAGTTTTGTGTTGACAGTTTTCATCCTACAGAATAACAGTTTAATCCTCATTAGAAAATATATCAAAATATGCACTAAAGCTATGTTAGTGTTATATTTACCACTTTTTTGCCCAGCGATGACGTCATCACAGTTTCATGCAATTGCTTCCTTTTCAACTTTCCCAGGGAGCAAATTCTCGGGGAGGACCAGCGCCCTCTGGTGGTGAGAAAGGACAAGAAGCTGAAAGAGGACCACGGGAAGAGGGAGATTCCTCCAGACGCTCCCATCATTGACGTAACATCAGTTCCGACTCTCATCTGTTCCGTCTCATTTCTTTACCCGTTTAAGACATACCTTTTGTCACTAGCCCACGATCAAGTTTGAGCACCAGCCGTGGTACATCAACGCCACCGGGGGAACGCTGCACCCGTACCAGCTGGAGGGTCTGAACTGGTTGAGGTTCTCCTGGGCGCAGGGCACCGACACCATCCTGGCCGACGAGATGGGTCTGGGGAAGACGGTGCAGACCATCGTTTTCCTCTACTCCCTTTACAAAGAGGTACCCCGCATACCACCACAAAGAGGTACCCCGCATACCACCACAAAGGGGTACCCCGCATACCACCATTTTCTTTGAATATCTTCTAGAGTAATACCTTTCACGTTTGAAGCTACAGGGTGCAAGACGTTTATAGACCACGGTGTAGAGAGAAAAAGTACAGACAACTCTGTTTTATAGTCGGTCCCAAACATGGTGCCCTGCAGCCACTTCCCTTAATTTCCAGGAAATTCCCATTCAAATGAATGTACGTACTTTCTCAAAACATTGCACCGTTTTTATACTGGATTCCAACCTTCCAACCATCTACCCACACTACAGTACGCTTCTGTTACATCAAACGCAAAACATGTTTTCCCTTTCCCCAAATTCCCGGATTTTCATGAATTTTCTCCCCATTTACAATGAATCAGGGCATTATACTGCATGTCCCACATTTCTCATCCAACCTTTCCAACATCCACACACTCCGCTCACCCCGGACATTCAAGCCAGCATGTTTCCCAGTTCCGAAAATCCCCTGATTACCCGGAATTACCAGGAATCCCCCCACCCCCATTGGAAATGAACAGGCAATATACAAAACTCTCCATATCCCACATTTCTCAACCGATTTGAACCGTTCCACCAACCACACACTCCACTCACCTTGGAAAATCAAACTTCCATCCCCCTATCGAATGAATTCCAGGAATTCCCTAAATTCACGATTTTCCAAAGCCCTATTTTCACCTCTTCCTGGAAAGTTTTCACAGTCCAAATTTTTTTACCGTTTTTGACCATTCCACCTTCAAAACGTTCATCTTAGTTGGGTCAACAAATGCTCGTATTTCTTTCCGAACAAATTCCTGATTTTCCCGAAATTTCAGGAATTCCAAAAGAAATCTTCTCAATTTAAACTGTAACTATGTCAACATTTTTCAGCCGATTCCAAAGTTTCCAACACCAACCCATTCATATCATCTAGGACAATTGTGCTAGGATCAATCTTTATAAAGCTTCCCGCTTTTCCCGAAATTTCCAGGAAATTCCTTTTCAAATGAATGAACAGACGTATTCGTAGTTCTACAATGCCCTAAATTCTTAAAAATGTGTACCATTCTTATACCCCATTCCACACACTCCACTCACCCTGGACTTCAAGCCAGCATGTTTCCCAGTTCCGAAAATACCCTGATTACCCGGAATTACCAATAATTTCCCCCCCGTTGGAAATAAACGGGCTATATACAAAACTCTACATATCCCACATTTTTCAACCAATTCGAAACGTTCCACCATCCACACATTCTACTCACCTTGGAAAATCAAACTACCGCGAGTTCCAATAAATTCCAGGAATTCCTTGAAATCACTGTTTTCCAAAGCCCTATTTTCACCTCCTCCTAGAAAGTTTTCACAGTCCACATTTTTAAACACTTTTGACCATTCCACCTTCAAAAAAGTCCTCTCTGTTGGGTTAACAAATGCTCCTATTTTTTTTCCCGAACAAATTCCCGTTTTTCCAAAAATTTCCAAGAATTCCGAAAGAAAACCCGTTCTAAATTTAAAATGTAACTATGTCAACATTTTTCAACCTATTCCAAAATTTCCAACACAAACCCATTCGAAATATTCCCAGTTTTCTTGAAATTTCCAGGAAATTCCCATTCAAATGAATGGACGTATTCATAGTTCTACAATGCCCTAAATTCTCAAAAATTTGCACCGTTTTTATGCTTGATTCCAACCTTTCAACCATCCACCCACATTACTCTTCTGTTTTACACTATCAAACGCAAAATATGTTTTCCCTTTTCTAAAATTCCCGAATATCCCGGAATTTTCTCCCCATTGGCAATAAATCAGGGCATTATACTGCATGTCCCACATTTCTCATCCAACCATTCCAACATCCACACACTCTGCTCACCCCGGACATTCAAGCCAGCATGTCTCCCGGTTCCCAAAAAATTACCTAAGATTACCAGGAATTCCCCCCCATTGAAAATGAAGGGGCAATATTCAAAACTCTCCATATTCCACATTTCTCAAGCGACATGAACACACTCTACTCACCCTTGATATTCCCACAGGAATTGCAAAGTGTATTTCTTCAAAACTGAATGTAGACTTAGCCATGTTGTGCTGAGCAGCCAGGTCCCACAGCTGTGAAAGTTACATTTCTGATTATCATCATTTAAGACGTGACTCCATGACAGGGCCACTCCAAGGGACCATTCCTGGTGAGCGCGCCCCTCTCCACCATCATCAACTGGGAGCGGGAATTTGAGATGTGGGCTCCGGATTTCTACGTGCTGACGTACATCGGGGACAAGGACAGCCGCGCCATCATCCGGGAGAACGAGTTCACCTACGAGGACAGCGCGGTCAAGCTGGGACGAAAGGCCTTCCGCATGAAGGTACTTGGGCTTCCTCCGACCACCAAGACCAGGTTCACCTACCTGTCTGACGTCCCTTTCGGCGCGCTCGGCCGCTCCCCTTCTGTCCGCTAGAAAGACACGCCCATCAAGTTCCACGTGCTGCTGACCTCCTACGAGTTGATCACCATTGATCAGGCCATCTTGGGCTCCATCACCTGGGCCTGTCTGGTGGTGGACGAGGCCCACCGGCTGAAGAACAACCAGTCCAAGGTAAAACTGCCTGGCAGAAGATCCTTGGCGTGTACTCCAGACTTGTCCCCTTGCAGTTTTTCAGAATCCTCAACGGATACAAGATCTACTACAAGCTGCTGCTCACTGGGACGCCGCTGCAGAACAACCTAGAAGAGCTTTTCCACCTTCTCAACTTCCTCACCCCGGAGCGCTTCAAGTATGGTTTAACTTCATTTCACTTCACAATTCCCCTTTCAAACATGTCTGAAAAGGAGTCAAAAGAAGCAGATATTATTTAATCCCGCCCACTTTTCCCTTTCGTAGCAATTAATGACACATTCCATTCACTTCCTGTTCTCTTCTCATTCTTTGTTTCGCTTTTTTCCTGCGTTTCGGCTAACTTCCTGTTTCGCGCTCTTATTTTGGTTCCACGTCCTGTCCAGTTTGTGTTGTTGTGCCAGATCTGTCCCTCGTCCCTCCCGCATGTCAGCACCTGCATGGCGGCGCTCAGCAGCAAAATGTACACGCTCCTGCAGGACGTGGAACCAAAATAAGAGCGCAAAACAGGAAGTCGACCGAAACACGGAAAAAAAAAATACCCAATAAGCTCAACAAAGAATGACCTGACGCGACGAGTCGGAACACCATTGGTACACAATTTACAAAAAAAATGTTAAATAAGTTTGCGAGTTGAATAACGTTGTCTAATTTTCAATAATATTCAAAATATGGATCGGTAGAAAATGGATGGATGGATCATAAATCTTTGTACTTTGTAAACATTTGGGTTTTACCAGTTTCTTAATGTGGATCATCAATCAATCAATCAATCAATGTTTATTTATATAGCCCTAAATCACAAGTGTCTCAAAGGGCTGCACACGCCACAACAACATCCTTAGTTCAGATCCCACATAAGGGCAAGGAAAAACTCACAACCCAGTGGGATGTCAATGTGAATGACTGTGAGAAACCTTGGAGAGGACCGCAGATGTGGGTTATTTTGAAAGCTTCCTTTCACTCTCCAGAGTCAGGGAAATTCAATATAGGCTATAACCAAACTAGTCGGCAAAAAGGTTGCACAAAAAGGAACACGCGAAAATTACTCCGAAAAGGAGGAAAACACAAAAACAATAACAAACTATACTTTGCGGCGTATATTCTATGACATATATTACAAACAAAAAACGCTCCAACGGGAGAAAAACAATGGCTATGAAACGTCTACACTGTCTCCAATCCAAAAAAAGGTTAACAAATGTATTCACTCAAAATATTGAGGAAAAGGAAGAACTGTAAGAAAAACTGAAAACTCCCCACTTGGGCTGAAAAACTAAATAACACAAAATCACTCTGCGGAGGGGAAGGAGGAAAGTCAAAATATCAAGAAAATAATTCAGGATCAAGATTTTGAAACACGAGACGAGGCAAGGCATGGACAGGAAGCTGGAGAGGCAGGAATAAAGGGAGGCGTGGGCTTATAAGACACATAAGGGTACTGGGGAACAGGTGGAAACAATCAGGGGTCAGGGATGATGTCAGACTGATGACACAAAAGGCAAGTGACCTGAAACCAGAGGAGGTACTTTTCAAAGTAAAACATGCAATTCACAAGACAGAAAAAAGACAAGGCATCCCTCACTGCCGTGTGACACAACTACATGTTCCTTTTAAGGTTTGATTTCTCCTCTTTTGTTGAGAAGAATTGTTGCACATTGTTGGCGAGCAGGTTGTAGTTTGCTTTGTGCCATCAAAGTAGGTCTCACACTTCATCTTTTTCCCTCGGCCTTGGTGCTGGGGTGCAGCAACCTGGAGGGCTTCCTGGAGGAGTTTGCCGACATCTCCAAGGAGGACCAGATCAAGAAGCTCCACGACCTGCTGGGGCCGCACATGCTACGCAGGCTCAAAGCCGACGTCTTCAAGAACATGCCCGCCAAGACCGAGCTGATCGTCAGGGTGGAGCTCAGCCCCATGCAGAAGTCAGTCGCCGCACCTTTCTTCTTTTTGCTGTCGTGGCGTGCTGCTGATGGTCTGCCCCGACCTGCAGGAAGTACTACAAGTTCATCTTGACGCGCAACTTCGAGGCGCTCAACTCCAAAGGCGGAGGCAACCAAGTGTCCTTGCTCAACATCATGATGGACCTGAAGAAGTGCTGCAACCACCCCTACCTCTTCCCCGTGGCTGCTGTGGTACCACACCCCCCCTGTTTCTATAGCGACCACCCCCTACCTCTTCCCCGTGGCTGCTGTGGTACCACACTCCCCCGTATCTATAGCGACCACCCCCTACATCTTCCCCGTGGCTGCTGTGGTACCACACCCCCGCTGTTTCTATAGCGACCACCCCCTACCTCTTCCCCGTGGCTGCTGTGGTACCACACTCCCCCGTTTCTATAGCGACCACCCCCTACCTCTTCCCCGTGGCTGCTGTGGTACCACACCCCCAAGTTTCTATAGCAACAGACCCTACCTCTTCCCCCTGGCTGCTGTGGTACCACACTCCCCCGTTTCTATAGCGACCACCCCCTACCTCTTCCCCGTGGCTGCTGTGGTACCACACCCCCACGTTTTTATAGCAACAGACCCTACCTCTTCCCCCTGGCTGCTGTGGTACCACACTCCCCCGTTTCTATAGCAACCACCCCTACCTCTTCCCCGTGGCTGCTGTGGTACCACACCCCCACGTTTCTATAGCAACAGACCCTACCTCTTCCCCCTGGCTGCTGTGGTACCACACTCCCCCGTTTCTATAGCGACACCTCTTCCCCGTGGCTGCTGTGGTACCACACCCCCACGTTTCTCTAGCAACCAACCCTACCTCTTTCCCGTGGCTGCTGTGGTACCACACACCCCTGTTTCTATAGCAACCACCCCTACCTCTTCCCTGCAGCTGCTGTGGTACCACAACCCCCGTTTCTGTAGCAACCACCCCTGCCTCCTCTCTGTGACAGCTTTGGTAAAAAATGGTGTCCCAAATTTTAATGTGAAATATACAGATTTGAAAAACAAAACAAAACATTTAATAATACAATCCAGAGGCTAATTGGGAAATAATTCACTGTTAAAATTCACTGAAAACCAGTTTGGGGTATTGTGTGTAGAATTTTGAGGATTGAAAAAAAAAGTTTTCCATTTTGGAGTAAAGTTGGAATGTGGAAAAAGTGAAGTGGTCCACTTTGACCGACTCGGTGCCGTTCTTTACACTCTGAAGCATTTCCTGTGTCCTGTTCAGAGGTTGATGGTGTGCTTCTCTGTGGCAGGAGGCTCCAGTTTTGCCCAACGGCTCCTACGACGGCAACCAGCTGGTGAAGTCCTCGGGCAAGCTGACGCTCCTTCAGAAGATGCTGAAGAAGCTGAAAGACGAAGGCCACCGAGTTCTCATCTTCTCACAGGTCCCACTTCACCTTCTCACAGGTCCCACTTCACTTCACCTTCTCATAGGTCCCACTTCACCTTCTCACAGGTCACACTTCACCTTCTCACAGGTCACACTTCACCTTCTCACAGGTCCCACTTCACCTTCTCACAGGTCCCACTTCACCTTCTCACAGGTCCCACTTCACCTTCTCACAGGTCCCACTTCACTTCACCTTCTCACAGGTCCCACTTCACCTTCTCACAGGTCCCACTTCACCTTCTCACAGGTCCCACTTCACTTCACCTTCTCACAGGTCCCACTTCACTTCACCTTCTCACAGGTCCCACTTCACCTTCTCCCAGGTCCCACTTCACTTCACCTTCTCACAGGTCCCACTTCACCTTCTCCCAGGTCCCACTTCACCTTCTCCCAGGTCCCACTTCACCTTCTCACAGGTCCCACTTCACTTCACCTTCTCACAGGTCCCACTTCACCTTCTCACAGGTCCCACTTCACTTCACCTTCTCACAGGTCCCACTTCACCTTCTCACAGGTCCCACTTCACCTTCTCCCAGGTCCCACTTCACTTCACCTTCTCACAGGTCCCACTTCACCTTCTCCCAGGTCCCACTTCACCTTCTCCCAGGTCCCACTTCACCTTCTCACAGGTCCCACTTCACTTCACCTTCTCACAGGTCCCACTTCACCTTCTCCCAGGTCCCACTTCACCTTCTCACAGGTCCCACTTTACCTTCTCACAGGTCCCACTTCACCTTCTCACAGGTCCCACTTCACTTCACCTTGTCACAGGTCCCACTTCACCTTCTCCCAGGTCCCACTTCACCTTCTCACAGGTCCCACTTCACCTTCTCACAGGTCCCACTTCACTTCACCTTCTCACAGGTCCCACTTCACCTTCTCACAGGTCCCACTTCACCTTCTCACAGGTCCCACTTCACTTCACCTTCTCACAGGTCCCACTTCACCTTCTCACAGGTCCCACTTCACCTTCTCACAGGTCCCACTTCACTTCACCTTCTCACAGGTCCCACTTCACCTTCTCACAGGTCCCACTTCACCTTCTCACAGGTCCCACTTCACTTCACCTTCTCCCAGGTCCCACTTCACCTTCTCACAGGTCCCACTTCACTTCACCTTCTCACAGGTCCCACTTCACCTTCTCACAGGTCCCACTTCACTTCACCTTCTCACAGGTCCCACTTCACTTCACCTTCTCACAGGTCCCACTTCACTTCACCTTCTCCCAGGTCCCACTTCACCTTCTCACAGGTCCCACTTCACTTCACCTTCTCACAGGTCCCACTTCACCTTCTCACAGGTCCCACTTCACTTCACCTTCTCACAGGTCCCACTTCACTTCACCTTCTCACAGGTCCCACTTCACCTCACCTTCTCACAGGTCCCACTTCACCTTCTCCCAGGTCCAACTTCACTTCACCTTCTCCCAGGTCCCACTTCACCTCACCTTCTCACAAGTGGGCCTGAATAGTTCACGTGCAGGGTGCGCGTCTTGCCAAAACACCGCCTTAAATTTAAGAGCAAGCAAGCAAGGAAGAGTCGTTTATCCACAGTGAGGAGCCGCTTCCAAGACACAAACACGCTTCATAACAAATTGTGTATATTTAAACCCAAAAATCAAAGATTTCTACACTTAAACATCAACTTCCCATGTTAGCATGCTAACGTTTTACGTTAGCATTTTAGCAAATTTTGTACGTTCAAACTTAAAAATCATACATCTTGATACTAAAACATCAACTTCCCGTGTTAGCATGCTAATGTTATATGATGGCATTTTAGCAAATTTGGTATATTTAAACCTAAAAATGAAAGATTTGTATACTTAAACGTCAACTTCCCATGTTAGCATGTTAATTTTTTATGCTAGCATTTTAGCTGATTTTTTTACATTTAAACCTAAAAATCATAGATTTTGATACTTATTTAACGCCAACATTCCCTGTTACTCTGCCGTTGCTTTACGATACCATTTTAGCAAATTCTGTACGTGTAAAACAAAAAATCATAGATTTCGATGCTTAATATGAACTTCACATGTTAGCATGTTAATGTCTTACAATAGGATTTTAGCAAATTTTGAATGCTTAAACTTAAAAATAGAAAATTTTGATACTTTACGACTACTTCCAATGTTAGCATGCGAACGTGTTACGCTAGAATTTTATTAAATGTTGTACATTTAAAACAAAAAATCTTCGATTTTGATACTTTAATGTGAACGTCCCATGTTTGCATGATAATATTTTACAACAGCATTTTAGCAAATTTTGTCCATTTAAACCTAAAAATCATAGATTTTGATACTTTACGCCAACTTTCATTGTTGCATGCTAACGTTTTACACTAGCATTTTAGCAAATGTTGTACGTTCAAACTTAAAAATGATAGATTTTGATATTTAAACATAAACTTCCCATGTTAGCATGCTAATGTTTTATGATAGAATATTAGCAAATTTTGTATACTTAAATCTAAAAATCAAATATTTGTATACTTAAATGTCAACTTACCATGCTAGCATGCTAATGTTTTATGATAGCATTTTAGCAAATGTAGTACATTTAAACCTAAAAAGCACAGACTACAGTTCCTTCTACTTCAGTGCGGTGCAAACTCTGAGCTAATGCTAGTGAGTACTGTCTGATGTTTTGGCCAAATTTTATGGGTTTTCAAATTTGTTTTCCTGTCGTTTCTTCTATGTGTTAATCTTGTGGGATCATTCTGTCACGTCAACCACTGGATTGTGCGATTAATGCATGTATCGGATTTGATACATCAGGGTTTTTAGGAAAAACTAAATCCACTTTTTGCAGATGACAAAGATGTTGGATCTACTGGAGGACTTCCTGGAGTCCGAGGGCTACAAATATGAACGCATCGACGGCGGCATCACTGGAGGACTGAGGCAGGAAGCCATTGACCGCTTCAACGGTGGGTGTGTTACCCTGGTAGTGGTCACACCTGGACTTGTTCTGGTAGTGGTCACACCTGGTCTTGTTCTGGTAGTGGTCACACCTGGACTTTTTCTGGTAGTGGTCACACCTGGACTTGTTCTGGTAGTGGTCACACCTGGACTTGTTCTGGTAGTGGTCACACCTGGACTTTTTCTGGTAGTGGTCACACCTGGACTTGTTCTGGTAGTGGTCACACCTGGACTTGTTCTGGTAGTGGTCACACCTGGACTTGTTCTGGTAGTGGTCACACCTAGACTTGTTCTGGTAGTGGTCACACCAAGACTTGTTCTGGTAGTGGTCACACCTAGACTTGTTCTGGTAGTGGTCACACCAAGACTTGTTCTGGTTAGTGGTCACACCTGGACTTTTTCTGGTTAGTGGTCACACCTGGACTTGTTCTGGTAGTGGTTACTCACCTGGACTTGTTCTGGTAGTGGTCACACCTAGACTTGTTCTGGTTAGTGGTCACACCTGGACTTGTTCTGGTAGTGGTTACTCACCTGGACTTGTTCTGGTAGTAGTCACACCTAGACTTGTTCTGGTAGTGGTCACACCTAGACTTGTTCTGGTAGTGGTCACACCTAGACTTGTTCTGGTAGTGGTCACACCAAGACTTGTTCTGGTTAGTGGTCACACCTGGACTTTTTCTGGTTAGTGGTCACACCTGGACTTGTTCTGGTAGTGGTTACTCACCTGGACTTGTTCTGGTAGTGGTCACACCTAGACTTGTTCTGGTTAGTGGTCACACCTGGACTTGTTCTGGTAGTGGTTACTCACCTGGACTTGTTCTGGTAGTGGTCACACCTAGACTTGTTCTGGTAAGTGGTCACACCTGGACTTGTTCTGGTAGTAGTCACACCTAGACTTGTTCTGGTAGTGGTCACACCTGGAATTGTTCTGGTAGTGGGTACTCACCTGGACTTGTTCTGGTTAGTGGTCACACTTGGACTTGTTCTGGTAGTGGTCACACCTGGACTTGTTCTGGTAGTGGTTACTCACCTGGACTTGTTCTGGTAGTGGTCACACCTGGAATTGTTCTGGTAGTGGGTACTCACCTGGACTTGTTCTGGTTAGTGGTCACACTTGGACTTGTTCTGGTAGTGGTCACACCTGGACTTGTTCTGGTAGTGGTTACTCACCTGGACTTGTTCTGGTAGTGGTCACACCTGGAATTGTTCTGGTAGTGGGTACTCACCTGGACTTGTTCTGGTTAGTGGTCACACTTGGACTTGTTCTGGTAGTGGTCACACCTGGACTTGTTCTGGTAGTGGTTACTCACCTGGACTTGTTCTGATAGTGGTCACACCTAGACTTGTTCTGGTTAGTGGTCACACTTGGACTTGTTCTGGTAATGGTCACACCTGGACTTGTTCTGGTAGTGGTTACTCACCCGGACTTGTTCTGGTAGTGGTCACACCTGGACTTGTTCTGGTAGTGGTCACACCTGGACTTGTTCTGGTAGTGGTTACTCACCTGAACTTGTTCTGGTAGTGGTTACTCACCTGGACTTGTTCTGGTAGTGGTTACACCTGGACTTGTTCTGGTAGTGGTCCTCCCTGGACTTGTTACTCACCTGGAATTGCTGTGGTAGTGGTTAATCACCTGAACTTGTTCTGGTAGTGATTACTCACCTGGACTTGTTGTTCTGGCTCACAGCACCAGGAGCTCAGCAGTTCTGCTTCCTGCTGTCCACGCGAGCCGGAGGACTTGGCATCAACCTGGCCAGTGCCGACACGGTCATCATCTACGACTCGGACTGGAACCCTCACAACGACATCCAAGTACTGACCTTCACCAGACCTTGTTGCATGGCCACGCTGACCCGAGTCCTCGTGTTGCACGCCGACCCGAGTTCTTGTGCTGCACGCTGACCCGAGTCCTTGTGTTGCACGCTGACCCGAGTCCTTGTGTTGCACGCCGACCCGAGTCCTTGTGTTGCACGCCGACCCGAGTCCTTGTGTTGTATGCCGACCCGAGTCCTTGTGTTGCATGCCGACCTAAGTCCTTGTGTTGCACGCCGACCCGAGTCCTCGTGTTCCACGCTGACCCGAGTCCTTGTGTTGCATGCTGACCCGAGTCCTTGTGTTGCACGCTGACCCGAGTCCTCGTGTTGCACGCTGACCCGAGTCCTTGTGTTGCACGCTGACCCGAGTCCTTGTGTTCCACGCCGACCCGAGTCCTTGTGTTGCACGCTGACCCGAGTCCTTGTGTTGCACGCTGACCCGAGTCCTTGTGTTGCACGCTGACCCGAGTCCTTGTGTTCCAAGCTGACCCGAGTACTTGTGTTGCACGCTGACCCGAGTCTTTGAGTTCCATGCTGACCCAAGTCTTTGTGTCGCACGCTGACCCGATTCCTTGTGTTCCAAGCTGACCCAAGTCTTTGTGTCGCACGCTGACCTGAGTCCTTGTGTTGCACGCTGACCCGAGTCCTTGTGCCGCAGGCTTTCAGCAGAGCTCACCGCATCGGACAGAACAAGAAGGTGATGATCTACCGCTTTGTGACGCGCGGCTCGGTGGAGGAGAGGATCACGCAGGTGGCCAAGAGGAAGATGATGCTGACCCACCTGGTGGTCCGACCCGGCCTGGGCTCCAAAACCGGGTCCATGTCCAAGCAGGAGCTGGACGACATCCTCAAGTTCGGAACGGAGGAGCTCTTCAAGGACGAGATGGAGGCGGCCCGGACCATGGGTAAACTTCCTCTCGTCTCATTAACTAGAAAACCTTCTCAGCTCCTTCATCCACAGTGAGGAGCCGCTTCCATCACACCAACACGCTCAACAACTCATTGTGTTTATTACAAGATGAAAATCATAGATTTCTATACTTAAACGCCAACTTACCATGTTAGCATGCTAACGTTTTACGCTAGCATTTTATTACATTTTAATCATTTTAACCAACAAATTTTGTTGATTTAAACCTAAAAATCATAGTTTTTGATACTTGACACCAACTTCCCATGTAAGCATGCTATTGTTTACACTAGCATCTTGCATTTAGTTTTTTTAAACCTAAAAATTAAAGATTTATATACTTAACACCAACTTTACTTGTTAGCCTGCTAACGCTAGTGTTTTAGCAAATTTTGTACGTTTAAATCTAAAAACCATAGATTTTTCATATTTAACGGCAACTTCTCATGTTAGCATGCTATTGTTTACGCTAGCATTTTAGCTAATTTTGTTTATTTAAACCTAAAAATCAAAGATTTGTATACTTAACGTCAACTTTACATGTTAGCATGCTAACGTTTATGTTAGCATTTGAGCAAATTTTGTATGTTCAAACCTAAAAAACATTCATTTTGATGTATGACGTGAACTTCCCATGGTAGCATGCTAACGTCTTATGCTCGCATTTTAGCAGATTTTGTATGTTTAAACCTGAAAACCGTAGATTTCGACATTTAACGGCAACTTCCCATGTTAACATGCTAATATTTTACGTTAGCATTGTGGCAAATTATGTACATTTAAACCTAAAAATCATGTCAGTATGCTAACTGTTTTAATTTAGTTGGATGCAAATGTTAGCATGACATTATGCTAACATTTGCACGTTCATTTTTTATTGTTATTTTTAATCTTTTATTTATTAGGTAATTTTGCTTTTGTTGCTAAAAGAACCGCCCAAAACCCAAAATATATTTACTATATACAAACAAATTAAAAAATCTAAATATAATATATTTGTATTTTATTTTATATATTTAAAAAATATGTATTGTACTCCGAAATCATGATGATATTTTGTCATGTTTATTAATATAGTAATAACATTATTATTATTCAGTAATTTATTAGTTGAATATTTGTTTTTTTTATCATTTTTAACTATGTTTTATATTCCAAGTAAAATAATGATATAACTTTACTGAAATCCTGCCCAAATATTTGAAATCTTGTCCACCAGCACAAAAAACACAACATAAACAATAAACATCACATTGTTTATGTTGTGTTTGTTTTGCAAATTTGTCAAACAGTTTAATGTTTATTGTTTATGTTGTGGTTTTTGTGCTGGTGGACAAGATTTCAAATATTTAGGCTGGATTTCAGCAAAGCTATCAGTGACATCTCATTATTTTACTTGAAATACAAAACATATTAATGTTTTAAGTAAGAAAATCAAAAAATATAAAGACACAAAAAAATGATAAAATAACAAATATTCTACAAATAAATTATTGAATAATAATGTTGATAAAGAAGTTAAGTTGATAAACATGACAAAATAGCATTAGGATTTTGGAATACAATATATATATTTCTTTTAAATATATAAAATAACTTACAAATATATTGTGACGCTTGGCTGGCATTGTGGTGTGGTTTTGTTCTCTCAATGGAGGCAGTCGGAGTGGACACAGCCTGAAGGTGAGAACTGACCATTTATTATCACCACAAAAATGGACTAGGAACAGAAAACACTTGCACAAAGGTACTAAAGAAAAAACAAACAGAAAGTGCTAGCATGTGAGCTAGGGACAGACAACAGAATAGCAGTCTTTACCACAAGTGGGGATAGCGATGTCACCTGTTGCATCAAATAGCAAATTAGACTGCCAGATCGAATGACAAAAAAGGGCAGGCTTAAATGGAGACAGAAATTAGGAGGCAGGTGCGCGTCAAAAACACAAGGCAGGTGACACTAATACGTACAAAACAGGAAGTGCCACCAGGAACTAAGGAAGACAAAATCCTAACAAGATACGATACAGAAACAGAACCAAACCAGAACATGACATGATCCAAGTCGCAGATCATGACATATATTTTATTTTGAGTATTTCAATTTGTTTCTATGTAGTATATATATTTTGGCTTTTGGGCGGTTCTTTTAGCAACAAAAGCAAAATTAGCTAATAAATAAAATGTTAAAAATAAGAATACAAAATTAACGTGATAACGTTAGCATAATGTCATGCTAACATTTGCATCTAACTAAAATAAAACAGTTAACATACTGATATAATGTCACAAAGGATCAAAACTCTAAATCCATGATTTTTAAGTTTAAACGTACATCATTTGCTACAATGCTAACGTAAAATATTAGCATGTTAGCGTGGTAAGTTGCCGTTAAACATAGTGTTTGTTGTTGTCTGCGCATGTCACGTGTCACATGTCACGTGTCACATGTCACGTGTCACGTGTCACATGTCACGTGTCACATGTCACGTGTCACATGTGACATGTCACGTGTCACAGGGGACAACAAGGACGGCGAGGAAGGCAACGTGATCCACTACGACGACGACGCCATCTCCAAGCTGCTGGACCGCAGCCAAGACGCCACGGAAGACACGGAGATCCAGAACATGAACGAGTACCTCAGCTCCTTCAAGGTGGCCCAGTATGTGGTGAAGGAGGAGGATGGAGAGGTGAGGAGGAGGATGGAGAGGTGAGGAGGAGGATGGAGAAGTGAGGAGGGCTCAGTATGTGGTGGAGGAGGAGGAGGATGGAGAGGTGAGGAGGAGGATGGAGAGGTGAGGAGGGCTCAGTATGTGGTGAAGGAGGAGGATGGAGAGGTGAGGAGGAGGATGGAGAGGTGAGGAGGAGGATGGAGAGGTGAGGAGGGCTCAGTATGTGGTGAAGGATAAGGATGGAGAGGTGAGGAGGAGGATGGAGAGGTGAGGAGGGCTCAGTATGTGGTGAAGGAGGAGGATGGAGAGGTGAGGAGGGCTCAGTATGTGGTGAAGGAGGAGGATGGAGAGGTGAGGAGGAGGATGGAGAGGTGAGGAGGGCTCAGTATGTGGTGAAGGATGAGGATGGAGAGGTGAGGAGGGCTCAGTATGTGGTGAAGGAGGAGGATGGAGAGGTGAGGAGGAGGATGGAGAGGTGAGGAGGGCTCAGTATGTGGTGAAGGAGGAGGATGGAGAGGTGAGGAGGGCTCAGTATGTGGTGAAGGAGGAGGATGGAGAGGTGAGGAGGAGGATGGAGAGGTGAGGAGGGCTCAGTATGTGGTGAAGGAGGAGGATGGAGAGGTGAGGAGGGCTCAGTATGTGGTGAAGGAGGAGGATGGAGAGGTGAGGAGGAAGATGGAGAGGTGAGGAGGAGGATGGAAAGGTGAGGAGGGCTCAGTATGTGGTGAAGGATAAGGATGGAGAGGTGAGGAGGAGGATGGAGAGGTGAGGAGGGCTCAGTATGTGGTGAAGGAGGAGGATGGAGAGGTGAGGAGGGCTCAGTATGTGGTGAAGGAGGAGGATGGAGAGGTGAGGAGGAGGATGGAGAGGTGAGGAGGGCTCAGTATGTGGTGAAGGAGGAGGATGGAGAGGCGAGGAGGGCTCAGTATGTGGTGAAGGAGGAGGATGGAGAGGTGAGGAGGAGGATGGAGAGGTGAGGAGGGCTCAGTATGTGGTGAAGGAGGAGGATGGAGAGGTGAGGAGGGCTCAGTATGTGGTGAAGGAGGAGGATGGAGAGGTGAGGAGGAAGATGGAGAGGTGAGGAGGAGGATGGAAAGGTGAGGAGGGCTCAGTAAGTGGTGAAGGATAAGGATGGAGAGGTGAGGAGGAGGATGGAGAGGTGAGGAGGGCTCAGTATGTGGTGAAGGAGGAGGATGGAGAGGTGAGGAGGGCTCAGTATGTGGTGAAGGAGGAGGATGGAGAGGTGAGGAGGAGAATGGAGAGGTGAGGACGGCTCTGTATGTGGTGAAGGAGGAGGATAGAGAGGTGAGGAGGGCTCAGTATGTGGTGAAGGAGGAGGATGGAGAGGTGAGGAGGAGGATGGAGAGGTGAGGAGGGCTCAGTATGTGGTGAAGGAGGAGGATGGAGAGGTGAGGAGGGCTCAGTATGTGGTGAAGGAGGAGGATGGAGAGGTGAGGAGGAGGATGGAGAGGTGAGGAGGGCTCAGTATGTGGTGAAGGAGGAGGATGGAGAGGTGAGGAGGGCTCAGTATGTGGTGAAGGAGGAGGATGGAGAGGTGTGGAGGAAGATGGAGAGGTGAGGAGGAGGATGGAAAGGTGAGGAGGGCTCAGTATGTGGTGAAGGATAAGGATGGAGAGGTGAGGAGGAGGATGGAGAGGTGAGGAGGGCTCAGTATGTGGTGAAGGAGGAGGATGGAGAGGTGAGGAGGAGGATGGAGAGGTGAGGAGGAGGATGGAAAGGTGAGGAGGGCTCAGTATGTGGTGAAGGATAAGGATGGAGAGGTGAGGAGGAGGATGGAGAGGTGAGGAGGGCTCAGTATGTGGTGAAGGAGGAGGATGGAGAGGTGAGGAGGAGGAGGATGGAGAGGTGAGGAGGAGGATGGAGAGGTGAGGAGGGGTCCTGGGTGGCTTCCTGCCTCACACGGCTAGGAAAGGACAGGGAGGGCTGGCAGACACAGGAAGTCACACTCACCAAACTATTTTTCAACCTTTTTTAACTTTTAAACCTAAAATAAAATTGTAGATTTCCATACTTGACGCCAACTTCTTATGTTATAAGGTTTTATGCTAGGATTTTAGCATGTTTTTTACATTTAACCGAAAAATTATAGATTTTGATACTCAACGCCAACTTTTCATGTAAGCATGCTAACTCTTTACGCTAGTATTTTTACAAATTTTGTACGTTCCAACTTAAAAATCGTAGGTTTTGATATTTGAGGTCAACTTCTTATGTTATGAGGTTTTTTTCTAGTATTTTAGCATATTGTGTACATTTAACTGAAAAATGATAGATTTTAATACTTAGCGGCAACTTCCCATGTTAGCATGCTAACTCTTTACGCTAGTATTTTATCAAATTTTGTACGTTCCAACTTAAAACTCATAGGTTTTGCTAATTGACGCCAATTTCTTATATCGTAAGGTTTTATGCTAGGATTTTAGCATATTTTGTACATTTAACTGTAAAATGATAGACTTTGATACTTAGTTCTATCTTCCCATGTTAGCATGCTAACTCTTTACGCTAGTATTTTATCAAATTTTGTACGTTCCAACTTAAAACTCATAGGTTTTGGTAAATGACGCCAATTTCTTATATCGTAAGGTTTTATGCTAGGATTTTAGCATATTTTGTACATTTAACTGTAACATGATAGATTTTGATACTTAATGCTAACTTCCCATGTTAGCATGCTAACTTTTTACACTAGTATTTTATCAAATGTACCTTCCAACTTAAAAATCATAGGTTTTGGTACTTGACGCCAACTTGTTTTGTAATAAGGTTTTATGCTAGGACTTTATCATATTTTGTACATTTAACTGTAAAAATGATGGATTTTGATATTACAACTTCCCATGTTAGCATGCTAACTTTTTTTTGCTTGCATCTTAGCAAATTTTGTACAATTAACTAAAAAATATATAGATTTTGATCTTTAACGGTAACTTGTCATGTTAGCATGTTAACTATTTACGCTAGCACTTAGTAAATTGTGTACGCTTAAACCTAATCATCATAGATTTTGATAATTCAGCGCCAATTTTTCATGTTAGCATGCTATTGTTTTATGCTAGCATTTGAACAAATTGTGCACTTTTAAACCTAAAAATCATAGATTTGAATACTTATCTGCAACTTCCTGTGTTATCGTGCTAAATTTTTACGCTAGCATTTTAGCAAATGTTGTACGTTCAAACTTAAAAATCATAGCTTTTGATACTTCAAGTCAACTTGCCAACGTTTTTTTGCCAGCATTTTAGCAAACTGGGTGCAGGGCAGGCAGAAGTGTCATAGACAGGAAGTCGTAGAGACAAAAAGGTAGTAGAGGAGGCGCCACAGGATGAGCACACCTCTGCTGTGGGTGTGTGCAGGAGGAGGTGGAGCGGGAGATCATCAAGCAGGAAGAGAACGTGGACCCGGACTACTGGGAGAAACTCCTGCGCCATCACTATGAGCAGCAGCAGGAGGACCTGGCACGCAACCTGGGCAAGGGCAAACGCATCCGCAAGCAGGTCAACTACAACGACACCACCCAGGAGGACCAAGGTATGGCCGCCCTGTTGTGCTGACATAGGAGGCATGCAGTCCTATTGTTGTGATGACATAGGAGTCTCATGAATTCCTAATGTTGTGGTGACATAAGAGGTATGCAGTCCTCATGTTGTGGTGACATAGGAGTCATGCAGTCCTATTGTTGTGGTGACATAGGAGGTATGCAGTCCTCATGTTGTGGTGACATAGGAGTCATGCAGTCCTATTGTGGTGACATAGGAGGTATGCAGTCCTCATGTTGTGGTGACATAGGAGTCATGCAGTTCTCATGTTGTGATGACATATGAGTCATGCAGTCCTCATGTTATGATGACATATGATTGGCAACACTAAATTGGCCCTAGTGTGTGAATGTGCGTGTGAATGTTGTCTGTCTATCTGTGTTGGCCCTGCGATGAGGTGGCGACTTGTCCAGGGTGTACCCCGCCTTCCGCCCGATTGTAGCTGAGATAGGCGCCAGCGCCCCCCGCGACCCCAAAAGGGAATAAGCGGTAGGAAATGGATGGATGGAAGGAGTCATGCTGTCCTCATGTTGTGGTGACATAGGAGTCATGCAGTGCTATTGTTGTGATGACGTAGGAGTCATGTAGTCCTCATGTTGTGGTGACATATGAGTCTCATGAATTCCTAATGTTGTGGTGACAAGAGGTATGCAGTCCTCATGTTGTAGTGACATAGGAGTCATGCAGTCCTATTGTTGTGATGACATATGAGTCTCATGAATTTCTAATGTTGTGGTGACATAAGAGGTATGCAGTCCTCATGTTGTGGTGACATAAGAGTCTCATGAAATCCTAATGTTGCGGTGACATAAGAGTCATGCAGTCCTCATGTTGTGGTGACATAGGAGTCATGCAGTCCTCATGTTGTGATGACATAGGAGTCTCATGAAGTCCTAATGTTGTGGTGACATAGGGGTCATGCAGTCCTCATGTTGTGATGACATAGGAGTCATGCAGTCCTCATGTTATGATGACATATGATTGGCAACACTAAATTGGCCCTAGTGTGTGAATGTGCGTGTGAATGTTGTCTGTCTATCTGTGTTGGCCCTGTGATGAGGTGGCGACTTGTCCACGGTGTACCCCGCCTTCCGCCCGATTGTAGCTGAGATAGGCGCCAGCGCCCCCCGCGACCCCAAAAGGGAATAAGCGGTAGAAAATGGATGGATGGAAGGAGTCATGCAGTCCTCATGTTATGATGACATAGGAGTCATGCAGTCCTCATGTTGTGGTGACATAGGAGTCATGCAGTGCTATTGTTGTGATGACATAGGAGTCATGTAGTCCTCATGTTGTGGTGACATATGAGTCTCATGAATTCCTAATGTTGTGGTGACAAGAGGTATGCAGTCCTCATGTTGTAGTGACATAGGAGTCATGCAGTCCTATTGTTGTGATGACATATGAGTCTCATGAATTCCTAATGTTGTGGTGACATAAGAGGTATGCAGTCCTCATGTTGTGGTGACATAGGAGTCTCATGAAATCCTAATGTTGCGGTGACATAAGAGTCATGCAGTCCTCATGTTGTGGTGACATAGGAGTCATGCAGTCCTCATGTTGTGATGACATAGGAGTCTCATGAAGTCCTAATGTTGTGGTGACATACGGGTCATGCAGTCCTCATGTTGTGATGACATAGGAGTCATGCAGTCCTCATGTTGTGATGACATAGGAGTCATGCAGTCCTATTGTTGTGATGACATAGGAGTCATGCAGTTCTCATGTTGTGATGACATAGGAGTCTCATGAAGTCCTCATGTTGTGATGACATAGGAGGCATGCAGTCCTAATGTTGTGGTGACATAGGGGTCATGCAGTCCTCATGTTGTTATGACATAGGAGTCTCATAAATTCCTATTGTTGTGGTGACATAGGGGTCATGCAGTCCTCATGTTGTGATGACATAGGAGTCATGCAGTCCTATTGTTGTGATGACATAGGAGTCATGCAGTTCTCATGTTGTTATGACATAGGAGTTTCATGAATTCCTAATGTTGTGGTGACATAGGGGTCATGCTGCCCTCATGTTGTGGTGACATAGGAGTCATGCAGTGGAAGTTTAAAGTGCAACAGCCACTAGTGTCAAGCTCACAGTACCTGAGGGTCCCTGGATACAAAGTCTGGGTGAGGCTGGGCCGCAAGAAAAGATTTCCTAAAAAACATTGTGCACACTCCTCAGCATGGAATATATTTGTAATAAGCCAACGCACGGACAATAATGTCGTTTCCACAATGTGTGTCGTTCCGCTTTTCCTCCCTACAGCAACACGGTGGTCGGCAGCTAATAGTCAGGAAAGTACCTGGATAGCAAGCACAAAAATTGAGGTCTCCCGGAGTGTTACTTGGTGTCATGTAGAAATATATGAAGTGTATACAAATTAAACAATAAAAGAAAACAAGTAACAATTTGAATTGGTCCAGGTTATCGGGGACTGTTATTACTGACGGACAGGTGTCGCACTGTAACCGCATAAGAAAACCCTCGTCTCCATGGCAACATCTCTGTCGCTTTCACTCATTTGCCGCTTTTCCACTAACGCAGGGGTAGGCAACCCAGAATGTTGAAAGAGACATTTTGGAGCCAAATTACACAACGCTGTCAAGCACCATTCATATAAAACTTTGGGCCGCACAAACATTAAACTTTCATATTAAGGTGGGGGCCGCAAAATAACGTCTCGTGGGCCCCGTGTCTGAGGACCCCTGCACTAGTGGAACAAATATTATTACACAGTGTTATTTAGGTGTGCAAGGCAAAGAATATTTTGCGTGATCTGCGTGTTAAAGCTCATCTCTTTTCAGCCATCTCTCATTTTCGCCAAAGCGCTAAAACCCGCGTTTTTAAAGATTGACTTTCGTCAACATAATATTTTTGCCTTTTTTGAAATAAAACAACGTTCCCTGACCTTCTTGTCTCAACGCTGCACTGATGCTGCGTCACGTCTACCTCAGAGGTGGCAAGTCACAGCTGGGTATAACTATATATATATATACGTATATATATATATATATATATATATATATATATATATATATATATATATATATATATATATATATACATATATGTATATATGCATATATATATGTACTGTATATATACATATATACATATATATATATATATACATACATTTATTTATTTATTTATATATATATATGTATATATACATATATATATAAATAAATAAATGTATGTATATATATATATACGTATATATACATATTTGTATATATACGTATATATATGTATACGAAAGGATGCGAAAGGGTGTCCTCTCCCCAGTACTGCGGTGGTACTACTACTTAGCATGTATTCTGTGTGCACATGAAGACAGATTGCACTCGCAATTTTGATTATTTAAGAGATGCCATCCTCTCGGCCCAAGCTTGTTGTGACCCCAGGTTGCAGAGACAGAAAGCAAAGTGTGGGTAAAATAATTGGAGTGTACTTGCAAAACTACAACGATAAATCGGCAGTTTCTATTTCCTTTTTTTCTCTCATAAAGATTGTTTTGCACTCAAACTAGGGTGTTGTCATTTTAAGGTTCCACTGTATTCATCTGAATAAATCTAAAAGGGGAGTCAAAGACCTGCATTTCCCTTTTTTGTACAGTGATTAAGTATTATTAGACTAGAATAGGTAGAAGTAGCAAAGTGGTCTAACAGGGGAATCACTCAGCATTTTTTTTAGATTTAACTGAAAAATGATTGATTTTGATACTCAACGCCAACTTTTCATGTTAGCATGCTAACTCTTTACGCTAGTATTTTTACAAATTTTGTACGTTCCAACTTAAAAATTGTAGGTTTTGATATTTGAGGTCAACTTCTTATGTTACGAGGTTTTTTGCTAGTATTTTAGCATATTTTGTACATTTAACTGAAAAATGATAGATTTTGATACTCAACGCCAACTTTTCATGTTAGCATGCTAACTCTTTACACTAGTATTTTTACAATTTTTGTACGTTCCCCCTTAAAAATTGTAGGTTTTGACATTTGAGGTCAACTTCTTATGTTACTAGTTTTTTTGCTAGTATTTTAGCATATTTTGTACATTTAACTGAAAAATGATAGATTTTGATACTCAACGCCAACTTTTCATGTGAGCATGCTAACTCTTTACGCTAGTATTTTTACAAATTTCGTACGTTCCAACTTAAAAATTGTAAGTTTTGATATTTGAGTTCAACTTCTTATTTTACGAGGTTTTTTGCTCGTATTTTAGCATATTTTGTACATTTAACTGAAAAATGATAGATTTTGATACTCAACACCAACTTTTCATGTTAGCATGCTAACTCTTTACGCTAGTATTTTTACAAATTTTGTACGTTCCAACTTAAAAATTGTAAGTTTTGATATTTGAGTTCAACTTCTTATTTTACGAGGTTTTTTGCTCGTATTTTAGCATATTTTGTACATTTAACTGAAAAATGATAGATTTTGATACTCAACGCCAACTTTTCATGTTAGCATGCTAACTCTTTACACTAGTATTTTCTACAAATTTTGTACGTTCCAACTTAAAAATTGTAGGTTTTGATATTTGAGGTCAACTTCTTATGTTACGAGGTTTTTTGCTCATATTTTAGCATATTTTGTACATTTAACTGAAAAATGATAGATTTTGATACTCAACACCAACTTTTCATGTTAGCATGCTAACTCTTTACGCTAGTTTTTTTTTTACAAATTTTGTACGTTCCAACTTAAAAATTTTAGGTTTTGATATTTGAGGTCAACTTCTTATGATACGAGGTTTTTTTGCTAGTATTTTAGCATATTTTGTACATTTAACTGAAAAATGATAGATTTTGATACTCAACGCCAACTTTTCATGTTAGCATGCTAACTCTTTATGCTAGTATTTTTACAAATTTTGTACGTTCCAACTTAGAAATTGTAGGTTTTGATATTTGAGGTCAACTTCTTATGTTACGAGTTTTTTTGCTGGTATTTTAGTATATTTTGTACATTTAACTGAAAAATTATAGATTTTGATACTCAACGCCAACTTTTCATGTTAGCATGCTAACTCTTTACGGTAGTATTTTTACAAATTTTGTACGTTCCAACTTAAAAATTGTAGGTTTTGATATTTGAGTTCAATTTCTTATGTTACGAGGTGTTTTGCTAGTATTTTGGCATATTTTGTACATTTAACTGAAAAATGATAGATTTTGATACTCAACGCCAACTTTTCATGTTAGCATGCTAACTCCTTATGCTAATATTTTTACAAATTTTGTACGTTCCAACTTAAAAATTGTAGGTTTTGATATTTGAGGTCAACTTCTTATGTTACGAGGTTTTTTGCTAGTATTTTTGGCATATTTTGTACATTTAACTGAAAAATGATAGATTTTAATACTTAGCGCCATCTTCCCGTGTTAGCATGCTAACTCTTTACGCTAGTATTTTATCAAATTTTGTACGTTCCAACTTAAAAGTCATAGGTTTTGGTACTTGACGCCAACTTCTTATATAGTAAGGTTTTATGCTAGGATTTTAGCATTTTTTGTACATTTAACTGTAAAATGATGGATTTCGATACTTAGTGCTAACTTCCCATGTTAGCATACAAATTTTTTACGCTAGTATTTTATCAAATTTTGATTATTATTTACTCCCGTTTATTGCGTGCTGTCAACTGGAAACTTAGCAGTGGAGAGTATTTTGACCCCCGTTAAAGTCTCACATTTAGAACCGTTAAAGGACTGGAAAGCTCTCCTGGGCACCAGTTGTGCCGTTGAAGCTCCCTCAAAGTTGAACCGCAGCCTCAGCAGAAGTTCAGCACCCCCTCAGTCACAAAGTGAGGTGCGCTGGCATTGTGAGCCGGCGCGGCGCCCCCGGGTGACCACCGAGGGAGCAATGTGCTGTTTGTCTGTGATGTGTGATGTGTGGCTCAGAGTGGCAGGACCCTCTTTCAGACAACCAGTCGGAGTACTCTGTGGGGTCCGAGGACGAGGACGAAGACTTCGAGGAGAGGCCGGAAGGTATGCGGAGCTGGATCACACTTTTCATTTGCTTTTTCAAAATAATAATGCTCTCTTTTGACAATATTTCTGTCAACATTATTTGCATTTATTTCATTTATTGTCTCCATTATAATAACGCCTTTGTAAATACAATGAAACCACGGTTAGCAAACAATTATCGTGAGAAATATCTATATACATCTTGGTGATCTATATACATAGTATATAGATAGAAAAAAAGTATATATTAATCGTACACTAAATATACACACACACATATATATATATGATTATTTATATATATATATATTATATATATATATATATATACACATATATACATATATGAAATAACATATGTATATGTGTGTGTGTATATATAAATATACACTATATTGCCCAAAGTATTGGGCAATTTTGGCAATAATCACTTGGCCGGCCACAAGTGTATCAAATCAAGCACTTAGGCATGGAGACTGTTTCTACAAATATTTGTGAAAGAATGGGCCGCTCTCAGTGATTTCCAGCGTGGAATTGTCAAAGGATGCCACCTGTGCAACAAAATCCAGTCCTGACATTTCCTCTCTTCTAAATATTCCAAAGTCAACTGTGGGCTTTATTATAAGAAATTGGAAGAGTTTGGGAACAACAGCAACTCAGCCACCAAGTGGTAGGGCAGGTAAACTGACAGAGAGTGGTCAGCAGATGCTGAAGCACATATTGTAAAGACTTTCTGCTTCCATGGCCGGTCAGCTGGATCTAAGCCCTGCATCACCAAGTCCAATGCAAAGTGTGGGATGCAGTGAAGCACGTCACCACTGGACTCTGGAGCAGTGGAGACATGTTCTCTGGATTGATGAATCACATTTTTCCATCTGGCAAAGGAGAACACTACATTTCAGACTGCATTGTGCTGAGTGTGAAATTTGGTGGAGGCGGAATTATGGTGTGGGGTTGTTTTTCAGGAGTTGGGCTTGAGCCCTGAGTTCCAGTGAAAATAACTTTAAATGCTCCAGGATACAAAAACATTTTGGACAATTCCATGCTCCCGACCTTTTGAGAACAGCTTGCAGCGAGCCCCTTCCTCTTCCAACATGACTGTGCACCAGTGCACAAAGCAAGGTCCATAAAGACATGGATGACAGAGTCTGGTGTGGATGAACTTGACTGGCCTGCACAGAGTCCTGAACTGAACCCGATAGAACACCTTTGGGATGAATTAGAAGGGAGACTGAGAGCCAACATCAGTGTGTGACCTCACCAATGTCATGTCGGTGTGATCATGTTTTGTTTTAGTCATGTTCGGTTTTGTTTTTGGACTCTTTGTGCACTTTTGTTTGTTATGTCACCATAGCAACCCATTAGTTTTCACCTTGTCCCCATGTCACGCACCTGTTTCCACTAATCACCAAAGTAATATTTAAGCCACAGTTGCAAGGTAGTCAGCCTGGCAACATCACCATCTATTACCTCGACTCACTTCATGCCATGCCTCTGTCACTCATGCCAATCCATACTTTTGCTTCTTGTCATGCCACGTAAGTTTTGTTTAATAATGCCACAGTTAGTCTCTTTTGTTTTTTGTCCATAGTTCTGCCTTTTTGATAGTCTTTTGTTTTCATTAGTCAAGTTTGTTCTCCGCCATTGTGCGCGCCTTTTGTTTGCTTCCTTTTTTGTAGTTTGTTAGTGTTATTAATAAACATGTACTTACATTCACATCTTGCCTGCGCCAACTTTCCTTTGCCTTCCGGAAAAACTAACCCCCAAGTCCACGTACTGACAACCAGTGTGCCTTTGGAAGAATGGTGGAAAATTGCTTTAAAGACACTCCGCAACCTTGTGGACAGCCTTCCCAGGAGAGTTGAAGCTGTAATAGCTGCTAAAGGTCATATTGAACCCTATGGGTTAGAAATGGGATGGCACTTCAAGTTCATATGTGATTCAAGGCAGGTGGCCAAATTCTTTTGGCAATATAGTGTGTATATATATACTCAAATGTGTATATATGTGTGTGTATAAACTGTATGTGTGTATACATGCACATATTTACATACATACTTATACAGTATATATAAGTAAAGTGGTTATGTGTATATATGGCTGCGGGGCCGGCACGTTTCAGAAGCGATATGGTACTGAAATAATGAGTTAGTATTGCGGTACTATACTAATACCAGTATAGCGTAGAATGACAGGAAGAATAAGACTGACACGGCACAGAACTAGAGCACCTTTTTCATCTGGGCAGGTGGGCGGCGGCACTCTCGCAGACAGCTGAGGAACGAGAGGGACAAACCTCTGCCGCCCCTGCTGGCCCGCGTTGGCGGCAGCATTGAGGTGAGGGGAGCTGGCCCTGGTGGTCTCACGGTGGTCACAGGTGTGTTGTTCTTGCACAGGTGCTGGGCTTCAACACGCGGCAGCGGAAGGCTTTTCTGAACGCCATCATGCGCTGGGGCATGCCCCCCCAGGACGCCTTCACCTCCCACTGGCTGGTGCGCGACCTGAGAGGCAAGAGTGAGCGCGAGTTCAGGTGGGCCTCAGCTTCTTACTCGCTGATCACTTCACACAGTACACCCGCACCATCTCGTGCAGGCTTCTCACACTCATTGTCATCCACCCGCTACATTTTAGGCTAAACTAATATTTGTCCATATATGAGCCACATCGGACTATAAGCTGCAGATATATGGTCAAAAGTAGTCATACAGAATACTACCACCACCATGCTTGACGGTAGGAATGGTGTTCCTGGGATTAAAGATCTCACATTTTCTCCTCCAAGCATATTGCTGGGTATTGTGGCCAAACAGCTCCCTTTTTGTTTCTACTGACCACAGAACTTTCCTCCAGAAGGTCTTATCTTTGTCCGTGTGATGTCAGGCGGACAAATGGGCAAACATGGATGTTGCTAAATAAATCAATAATGCTAACAATGCTTGCTTCATTACATTACGATAGCAGGTACAAATATGCGTGAAAACACTCAGACAGACAAGACACATTATAAAACCTACACACGTGGCTTGGGGGGACGAATGAAGAAACCACACGAGTGGGAACGCCATCCACGGCAAGAAGACGAACAGCACTTCTACTTCCGGTTGAATGCAGTCATATCAAACTATTATGTTAGATCCACTATGGATTGGACTCTCACTATTATGTTGGATACACTATGGACTGGACTCTCACACTATTATATTAGATCCACTATGGATTGGACTCTCATTATTATGTTAGATCAACTATGGACTGGACTCTCGCACTACTATGTTAGATCCACTATGGACTGGACTCTCACACTATTATGTTAGATACACTATGGACTGGATTCTCACTATTATGTTAGATCCACTATGGACTGGACTCTCACTATTATGTTAGATCCACTATGGACTGGACTCTCACACTATTATGTTAGATCCACTATGGACTGGACTCTCACACATCTGCGGTCCCCTCCAAGGTTTCTCATTGTCATCCCATTGTGTTGAGTTTTTCCTTGCCCTGATGTGGGATCTGAGCCGAGGATGTCGTTGTGGCTTGTGCAACCCTTTGAGACACTCATGATTTAGGGGCTATATAAATAAACATTGATTGACTGATTGATACTATTTGCGTTTTGGCCGCCAGCGAAGAAACAGTCATGATTTAGCCGCATCGTTTTATAAGGCGCAGGGTTCAAAGTGTGGGAAAAAGTAGCGGCTTACAGTCTGGAATCTAGGGTGTGCATTTTATTATTACATATTCTTGTGCAGTCCTAAACTATAAACAAGATTGCTTATGAAAATAAAATAAAAACATAACAATCAGAAGGTCAAAGTTGAAAACAGGAAGTTGTTCTTTGACACCAGGGCCTACGTGTCTCTGTTCATGAGACACCTGTGCGAGCCAGGCGCCGACGGAGCCGAGACCTTCGCCGACGGCGTCCCGCGAGAAGGTCTCTCTCGCCAGCACGTGCTCACCAGGATTGGAGTCATGTCGCTGGTCAGGAAGAAGGTATCCAAGCTGGACGCCGGCGGGAGATGTCGTGGCGTCTCATGGCTACGTCTCCTTGTCTCCTCACCAGGTGCAAGAGTTCGAGCACGTCAACGGGAGGCTGAGTTCTCCAGACCTGATCCCCATCGGCATGGAGCTCAAGAAGCTGACGGACAGCGTGTCGTCCGATCCTAACACGCCTCTGCAGGCCAGTCCGCTCGCCACGCGACCCGGGACCCCGGTCCCAGCAGGTCAGCACGCCCGTCTCTCCACAATTACTGAGTTTACATACTTTTCTAAACAAAGGGGAACACATAAAAATGTCATTTTTGGCTTTTTATTAATAAGAACAAATTTACAATACATAAAATATGTGGTCCACTTTTATTGTGAAAGGCCAGATGTCGTCCAGACTTTGGAGAACTTCAGCAGAGTGAAAACGTGGGCGGGGCAGAGGTTTATTTTGGTAGTGCACGGGAAGGTTTGGAGGATATTGGATGCTTCTGAAAATGACAAAAGAAGACCTCTAAAATAAAGAATTCCACTTCTTATGTTGCCATTATTAGTTTAACAGAACACATGTCTATATTTGACATGTTTATATACACACA